>NC_056744.1:291972478-292064978 GCF_019279795.1 Protopterus annectens
CATACAGTTTTCTGTGGTAGAAAAGGCAATCTGTGTTAGGGTCTTTAGTTCTGCTAGATTTGGGGCACAACAGATTAAAGTGGAATCATCGGCATATTGCACAACTATGGTGTTGGGAATAGCTTTATGGAAGTCATTAATAAAGATGTTAAATAGTAATGGGCCTAGAATGGAACCTTGTGGTACACCAGTAGGGGTAGGAAGGAAAGAAGAGGTAGCTTGGGCCCATTTCACTGCTTGGGACCTGTTTGAAAGGTAGCTGGAGAACCAAGAGAGAGTTTTTTGGTGGATGTTGAGATTAGAGAGGTGGTATAGAAGGAGTGAATGAGAGATGGTGTCAAAGGCTTTGGATAAATCTAGAAGAATAGAGGAGACTATGTTACTGAAGTCACGTGCTGAGTTGACAGAGTGTAAGAAGGAGAGAAGGGCAGTGGTAGTACTATGTCCAGGGCGTTAGCCGTGTTGGGTAGGGGAGAGAAGTTGATGTTTGGTAAGGAATGGCAAGAGCTGCAGGTGGATACATTTTTCAAGAATTTTGGATATAGGGGAGAGGATGGCTATGGGATGGAAGTTGGAGACAGAGCAAGTTTTGCCACCCTTGTGGAGAGGCAGAATGAAGGCAGAGCGCCATAGTTTGGGTACAAAGCATTCGAGTAAAGACCTTTTTATTAGGATGCTGATGGGTATGGCAATAGAGTCAGATGAAATTTTTAGGAAGGAGGATGGAATGTTATCAGGGGCATTTGAACAAGGCTTTAGTTTTTGGAGAAGTTTCTTTATTAGGTCAGTGGATACAGGTTTGAGTTCAAAGGAGGGGGCAAGGGATACAGGGACTGAAGATTGAGCAGGAAGGGTGGGAGGGTTATTGTTGGAGAAAGTTTTGGTTAGATCAGCGATAGAGGAGGTAAAGAATGAATTGAAAAGGGAGGCTACTTCGAGGTCTGATTTGCTGGTATCAGGGGAGGGGTTGTTTTTTGTACCTGGTCTAAGGAGGGAATTAATAGAATTCCATAATTGTTTAGGATTTCTTGCATTGTTTTCTTGTAGTTGGATATAGTAGGACTTTTTATCCCTAATGACTTGCTTTTTGACTAGGTTTCTCAACTGCTTATATTTGAGGAAGGTTTGTGGATCCTTATGTTTAAGGTGGGCTTTCCAGGTTTTATCTCTTTGAAGCATTATCTTTTTAGTGTCTTTAGAGAGCCAGGGGGAGTTAATAGTTTTTATTCTTTTTGTTCTAATAGGGGCTTGGGAGTTAAGGACAGTTAAAAATGTAGAATTGAAGTAGTCAACGGCTTCATCTAGTGGTAGTGTTTTTAGGAGGTTCCAGTTGGATAGTTTAAGAGAGTTAGAGAAGGAAGTAGGGTTAAAGTTAGATAGGTTACGAGTATGAATGTAGTGGTGAGAGTGTGGGGAGGAGGGAGTAGCACGAATGGCGAAAGCAGGGAAATGGTCTCCTAGTGGGTCAGGGGTGACGCCTGATTTTATAATTTTGTTTGGATGAGATACTAGGATCCAGTCAAGTAGTGTGCCAGGGGGATTAGATTTGTTGGGTCGAGTGAAGGAATTAGTAAGTTGAGTGAACTTGAATAGGTTGATGGCTATAGTGGGATTGGCGCTATTGATTTTTCCCCAGTCAATATTTACATCACCCATAATGAAGGTTTCCAGGTTAATATTGGAGGAGATCCAGGAGAGGATGTCTTCAAGAGTACTGTTATTGTTACCAGGGGGAATATAGAGGCAAATGATGCAGATGCTTTTATGGTTGTTTATTTTTAGTAAAGCAATCACAATTTCAGAGTTGTTAAAAGAGGGGATGGGGTTAGGGAAGTGAGTAATGGACAAGAGGTTGGAGTAAAGTAGAGCAACACCACCACCTCTTTTATTTGGCCAGTCTGACCGGAGACAATGAAATCCTGGAGGAAGGAACTCTGAGTCAGTAATATCAGGTTTTAGCCATGTTTCAGTGATAGCAGCAATGTCAGGAGAGTTATGACTGAGCCAGGCATGGAAGAGAGTTAATTTATTTTTTTAGGCTTTGGGTGTTAATAGTAATGCATTTGAGGTTTTTGTTAGGGTGTTTGTTAGAGTGTGGGAGAAAAGAGGGAGAGAAATTAGGGCCTGGGTTGGGGTGAATGTCACCAGCTAGATAAAGGTAGGGGAGGTGGGGGGTATTGTTTTTTTGATTTCTAATTAGTTGGAGGAGGGCAGAAAGGCTTTGGTTTAAATTTGGAGTTATTATTTATGGTAAGGAAATGTTTTACTTTTGATAGAAGGGTGGGGTGGGAGGGAAATAAGGAAGCAGAGATATTATGGTAGTGGGACGATAGGAGGTTTTGGGGAGAAGGAGGAGGAGAGGGTATATGGAAATTGGTATAGTTGGTTATTTGGTATAGGTATAATAGAAGTAAGGTAGAGGATGAGAGAAGGAGGAGTTTGGTTGGAAGGGTGGGCATGATAATTAGATTTGGTAGGAGGTGATAGAAAGAGAAAGGTGAAGAGATGAAAGGAGTGGGTGGGGAGTGGTTTAGAGAGGAAGGTGTATGGGGGAAGGAGGGGAGGGGCAGGTGTATCAGGATTGGTTAGTGAAGAGGGAGGGGTAATGTAACAAGATTTGGTTGGAATAGTGGGAGTGGCTGGAAGGAGAAGAATAAGTGTAGGAGTACTGGGGGCGGGTGAGAATTGGGGGCAGGGTAGGGGAGTGGAGTGAGCCCGCAGGGCAAATGGAGCGGGAAGAGCCAAGGAGACAGGAAGGCCTGAATAAACAATCAGTAATCCCAAGGCTGAAAGCAGAGAGCTATAGCAGGGGTACAGGTAAGTGGTTGTAAACTTCTTTTATAGAGGAGTGTATTAGAGTATGACTAGGGGCTTTGTTTGGTTCAAGAGGAGCACACTAGTAGTAAGTTATGAGAGAGTGCAGTATCCTTAAAGGAGGGCAGAGACACTTTTAGGCAGGGAAAGTTGTGAAGCATGGAGAGGGAGTATTACTTTACCCCGGGAATCATCTCTGTGTCACTGCTGGACAGAGGCAAAACAAACTAATGGGCACAGTATTTTTTAACATAAGGGGTGGCGTAAGCCACAAAACTTTGGGCTAGGCTTATAAATGCCTGAGGGCAGATAGCCTAGTATAAACCTATGAACCTATGAACCTAATATTCTGTATGTATGGAGTATGCTGCCATCTAGTGGAAAAAGGAGGGAGGTGCACTTTGAGGAAAGATGTTCCCTGGATAAGATTAGGTTTAGAGAGATTAGAAAGAGGCAATCTGGGGAGAAGACTGAAAGACCAAGGAGGAGGGGGGGCCAGTGCAGAGACCAGTGGTAGGCTGTCTTCACACGTACCAAGGTAGAATGCTGCACAAGGTAAGGTAGTGCTTAGAAAATAAACAAAATGCAAGGAAATACATACACCGAGTCTCCTTAGCAAGGGAGAAAGGGTCCCAAAAATTATTAAAGCTCAAGTGGAATGTTCACTGTCTTCTTCTCTTGGGAGAGATCTCCTGTCTGTTCAGTGAAGAAGGGGGGAGAGCACTCTTGGGAGCAACTGAAAAGGAAAGTGAGAAAAATAAGTTAAAAACAGGGTGAAATGGGAAAAAAAGGAAGAAGGAAAAACAGGCTAATGGATGGAAGTTTACAGAGTGGAGTGGGAGGAGGAAAGGAAAATAGGAAGGGACAGAAAAGAAGAACTAGGGATTGAGGAAAAATGAGATAAAAGTGAAGGTTAGAGCAGTTATGCAGTAGAGGATTCACAGGTAATGTTAAGACATCCTACAACAAATCAACTTTTAAGCAATAGTTATGTTACAGGTATATAGGTACTGAAAAATCAACACTTGCCTAAAGTGGTCAGAAAGCAGTAATAAGACTCCAATAGCATTAATAGACCAATATTCCCAGGTAGGAGAATTATCAAAGGCAGTAGGTACAGCAAATAAAAATAACACAATTGTTGTATTCACCTAACACATACAAACAGTTAGAAAGTTGCAGTTTCAACAGTTGGAATATTTAGGTGCATACAGGGTAGTCAAGCAGAGGCAGGCCATAGGCATAAACAAAAACAATACCTATCAGCAAAACAAAGTCTAAAGAAGATTGAGGACAAATGGTGTGAGGATTGGGAGGAAAGAACCATACAAATTTATAAAAGGGACACAGTTAGGGAGTTTATTCCTAAAAAAAAGAAAAATAAACATAGGTCGTTAAATTCTAATGCTAGGAAGGGGAATGTTGACCTTGATATTTGGCAAATTTAGGTCGAAAAAGCCAAGGTCGCTAAAGGTTCTTGCTGAATAGAGGGCACTGAGATATTAGTGCTAGGGGCAGAGTAAGCCGAGAGAGAGAGGAAGAAACAGTAAATAAATTATCTTAAAGTGAACGATATATATATATATATATATATATATATATATATATATATATATATATATATATATATATATATATTTATATGGATATACAAGTCCTTACCAGAAGATCAAATTTTCAGAAATTCAAAATTGATTTGGTTGAGGCCATGACTGATTTTCTGAAAACTCAGTGCTTATAAATGGAGATCGTGGGGGTGCAGAGGGGCTTGCCCCTTGCAAAAATGTAGAAAAAATTGTAGACTTTTGCTGTTTTCCAAAGTTAGAGCTAATGAGGTTTGGCTTTATTGGCCTGAATTCATCCAAAACAGACTTAAAAAGAAAAGAAAAGAAGTCATGGGCATTCAGAACTGCCATACAGCTGAAACACCTGATGTCCTTAAGGGGTCATTTACATATATCCATGTGTCTGTAATACAAGAGGTTTAATGAATCACACAGTGGAAACTCTAGCTTGGGTAGATTTTTCTTGTAGTTTTTACTGATTAGTTTGCCTGTGTGATCTTTCTACTCATAGTTTGAAGTTCGACTAGAACAGACATTACTTGTTAGTAGTAATGTAAATTCGTGGACTATGATGTTTGCAGATAACATTGTGATCTGTAGTGAGAGTAGGGAACAGGTGGAGGAGACCCTGGAGACATGGAGATATGCTCTAGAGAGAAGAGGAATGAAGGTCAGCAGGACTGAGACAGAATATATGTGTGTGAATGAGAGGGAGGCTAGAGGAATGGTGAGGATGCAAGGAGTAGAGGTGGTGAAGGTGGATGAGTTTAAATACTTGGGGTCAATAGTTCAGAGTAACGGTGAGTGTGGAAGAGAGGTGAAGAAGAGAGTACAGGCAGGATGGAGTGGGTGGAGAAGAGTGTCAGGAGTGATTTGTGACAGACGAGTACCTGTAAGAGTGAAAGGGAAGATCTACAAGAGGGTAGTGAGACCAGCTATGCTATATGGGTTGGAGACAGTGGCATTGACAAAAAGGCAGGAGTTTGAGCTGGATGTGGCAGAGTTAAAGATGTTAAGATTTGCACTGGGTGTGACGAGGTTGGACAGGATTAGGAATAAGTATATTAGAGGGTTAGCCCAGGTTGGAAGGTTTGGAGACAAAGCCAGAGAGGCAAGATTACATTGGTTTGGACATGTGCTGAGGAGGGATGCTGAGTATATTGGGAAAAAGATGCTAAGGATGAAGCTACCAGGTAACAGGAAAAGATGAAGGCCTAAGATAAGGTTTATGGATGTGGTAAGAGAGGACATGCAGATGGTTGGTGTGACAGAGCAAGATGCAGAGGACAGGAAAAAATGGAAACAGGTGATCCACTGTGGTGTCCCCTAACAGGAACAGCCGAAAGAAGATGATGATGAGTAATGTAAATTCTTAGCTCATCTAGATCTTTGATAATTTTCCCAAGTTATAAGCCAATATGTATATTAAAAAAGATCATTATAAATTATATTCCTAAAAATTAAAAAACTCATTAAATATGTTGTCCTCATTGACTCAATGGTTTAATAAATGAGAAATAAAGAAATGCACCCAACACAGGGTCCTCGAAGTTAAAATCCACTTTAATGAAATCATAAAAACGCATTAAGCACTTTCATCCCTACAAACCAGGGACTTCATCAGAATACATGT
Source organism: Protopterus annectens (assembly GCF_019279795.1). Classification (NCBI taxonomy): domain Eukaryota; kingdom Metazoa; phylum Chordata; order Ceratodontiformes; family Protopteridae; genus Protopterus; species Protopterus annectens. The sequence goes on from NC_056744.1 coordinate 291,978,491, forward strand.
TCCATAGTTTCTAAAACAGTTAAGTATCCCCCAAATGCACACCATTGGTTAGATCATTAACCAATTATTGTTGTTATTAAAACCAATTGTATACTTTAGTGTAAAACACTTTAAAATAGCCACTAGGAAACAGTTTGAAAAATGTTTATAAAAATGTTTGTAAAAATGTAAAAAAATAATAAATAAAAACTGCTTTTCTTATGACATCCCACATTTGTAAAACTTTGGGATACTTAACTATTTCAGAAACTATCGAAAATGTATTCTGATGAAGTCCCCGGTTTGTAGGGATGAAAGCGCTTAATAATGTGTTTGTATGATTTCATTAAAGGTGGATTTTAACTTTGAGGACCCTCTGTTGGATGCTTTTTTTTATTTCTCAGTTTTTGGTAACATTTTAATGCATTGCACTTCTATTATTGCTTTTAGTCAATTGTTTAATAAAATAAGGGTCTATTACCATATTATTCATAAATCCAGCCATGATTTCTAGAAAATCAGTATCCCACAATGTAGTTCACATACACCCAGAGGCACCATTTCTGTTGTACTGGTTCCATAAGTACCAAAGGGAAACTTTCAAACTTATGAATTTATTAATGAGTTTAAAATATCATTACTGTATATACAGAACTTGTACAAACTGTACATTTCTTAATCTATTTCTTCTACAGCTATTAGAGTTACACTGAATTTTACGAAACAGAAGACAGAAATCTTTGAGTCACTAACTCCTGAGTGCCAAATAATGAAGAATTTTCATACTACATACGAGTAATAATTTTCTGTCTAAAAATACTAAGCTGTGATTAAACTAAACCAGCCAGCAAGCAGTAGGACACATACCTCTCAACCTGCAGACATTGCAAATAGGAGCAAAGGTCTGGAGGACATTAACCACAAAAGAGGTATAAGTTTAAATAGACTTGTAAAAAAATGAGTTGTAAAAAAAAAAATTGACAATGTGATGTGGCAGGCATGCTATTTCACACTGTGAAATAAAGACCTTGAGGTGTCAACACTAAGTAAGTATCAATCAGCAAAAAGAAAGAGAACATTAACCACCACTGAGGAATCAGTTAAAGAAAAAAAAAACAATCAGCAACACTAGCTCATACTCAAAGCATTATGGTCCCTGGCCAAAACTGAAATGCTTAATTAACTACAGGTAGTAGGAAGACTTCAGTGGAACAAATGCAGGTACCTTCCCACACAGCAAGATACAGTATTGGAGTGATGCCAGCCCAACACTTAATAAACTGCTCAGCCATTATCAGCAGAACATTAAACACTAAAGACTAGGCGAATCAGTCCAAGGCTTCAGTAAGCAAGTCTTTTAACAAACATTCACAGGACTTTTGTATTCTATTAGCTATGGGTTATCTAGAATTCTGTTCACCTAATCCATCTTTCTTTTCTGATGTCACAGCTTTTCAGCATGATAATACCCACCTGCAAGCACCAGCCTTTGTTCTCTTCACACATCTCTCCATCCAGTGGTGCATTCTTTGGGCATAGCTTCAGTTCTTATCTCATGTGACACTGAACAGGCATAACTAGAGCTATAGGTCACAACTTGTTGTATTAGATGACCTCAGAATTGACTGGAACCTTAGTCTCGCTCAAGAATAGTGCTAGTTGTCAGTTTATTAGTCTCCAGGGTAGAAATGATAAAAGCCAATATTCCTGACAGGATACTCAGTAATCACACAAACAGCTGTGATTTTTTTTCAGATTTACTTAGACAGCATCACATATTTAAAGTCTGATCTCAGCTCAAACAGTATACAAACATTATTTCTGGGGTGCTAGGAGTTGCAGGAATTTTCAGAGACCCTGATTTTCATTTATGTCTGGGAAAATATCAGTAGACCCCAAATTTGGACTGTCTGGGTATTTGAAAAACATGGTATTTCATTAAATTTGGCATTTTAGCCAGATCATTTATCACAAGCTCTACTTGTTCCCATATTTACTGCTTTATAATGCTTTCACCTTACTTTATTAAGTATCATGTACTCAGAATTTGTTTTTATATTTATTTAGTTTTGCAATATATATATAGGTACACTCGAAAATTGCAATAAAATAACAGTAAAGACCAGAAATTCACTTAAATATCATGGATATAATTTCTGGATTTCATCTCATGTAAACATAATTTCATTTTTTTTAAACCACAAATCTGTGTCTCTTAATAAATGGAAGAAAATCTCCAGTGATTATTTAACTTATTCACTCCAATGGAGCTTAGGAATTTGGTACTGTAACTTCCAATGGGTGGATCCTAAGCCTTTTGACAGAGTCAAATTATGTCCTCACATTTCAAACAAATGTTCATATCTCTGGAACCATAGGGGTTATTTTTATTAATTTTATTTATTTTGTATTTGTTAACTGGAAAAATCCGACTGGATACATGTCCATTTTCAGTGGAGGCCCGAGAAGAAAAGCTCCAGTTGACAAGTAATTAGGCATATGTACATATAACAAGATAAGGCACACAAACAACATCAGCACATAGTAAACAGTAAACATGCATTGAGATGCAGCTATATATAAAATAATTACATACATTGAAATAATAACATATACTGAGATACAGTTCTACATGAAATAACAGTTAGTTTAGGTTTATTATACAGTATAAGCAATATTAGGATATATCAGGATACATAAACAGTCTCAGGTATATTTCTTGGCTAGTTAACATGGTAAGATTAGTGCAAACAACAAATACCACTAATATCCAGGTGCTTGAATTCAACAAAACAAGTCCAATCAATGAGAAAAAAATAAATGCAGGCAAGGCTTCAAACTCCAGTATCTTAAAACTTTTATTGTAGTAAATCACACAAGCACTTTCAACAAATGCTTCTTCAGGTGTTCATATTTCCACTAACAAATTAGGGCTCTTAATTAACACTATAAGATCACATGACCTTTGCAATCAAATTTCCACACACTAAAAGCTACATAAACTCTAAAAAATAAATACATTTCAAATACTGAAAATTCTAAATATAAAACCTTCTTTGTAGCTTCATAAAAATTACTTATACATAAGAGAAAGTGTAAAAGTGTCCATTTAATCAAACTATACAAAACAACTATGGCTAAGTATAAGCAAAATAGAATAAACATGTCATCTTAAAGTTGTAAGATATCCCTGATCTTAATAATCCACTTTGAGGTATTAGTATTTAGTTTATACAAGAGGTATCAAAATTGCATATAAATAAAGGGGAAGGACAAATGCCTATAGCTCTCACTTATCTACGTAGGGGTCTGGACTTTAATATGGGTCCTAAAGGGACATGGTCATTTAATCCATGTCTTACATTAGCCCTTAATCTTACTCTCCACTGAGCTTCAGTTTCTTCTGTAAAGTTCCTAATGTCTCCTCCCCTTTTGTTTACAAATACCTTAGTGATGGCCATGAATTTGAAGTAGTGTGTAACATCTGAATCTATAACATGCTTCGCCAATGCATTAAGTCTACTTTTCTTATTAATATGGTAAATGTGTTCTCTCATTCTTTGCTTAAGTATTCTGTCAGTTTTCCCAACATAAAACTTCTTACATATTTGACATACAGCTAAATAGACAATATGCTCGCTCTCACAGGCAGCTTGTACTCTAAAATTAAATACATGCCCTGAATCAGGATGTACAAAGCATGAGCTTATGTCTATATAACTGCAAAAAGAACATTTAGTTCAAGGTCTAGTCCCTCCCTCAACAGTTCTTTCTGCCAGAGCTTTGGGGATGCAAAGATGCCTCTTAAGGGACTTCATGTTTCTAAAGATGAACCTGGGTTCTGAATCTGTAAATCTACTGATGTCTTTATCTGTTGTCAAAATGTTCCAGTTCCTCCTAATTATATCTTTGTAGTTAGAAATATTTCTTGAATAACATAAGGATACCCTTAATTTTTTTTCATTGGATGGTAAGATTAGTATCAATAGTAGGGTAGTTAAAGGTAGGTAAACAATGTTATTGGCAGGGTAGGTGAGGAGGAAGCAGGATCAGCCAGGGGACGAGCAGAGGCAGGTCCAGTGATCCATTAAGTGTAATTTAACAGCTTTTTTGAAAGCTGTATGAGAGGATTCAAGAGTGAAGGCTGATGGGAGAGCATTTCATAATTTAACAACATGAGTAGAAAATAGAGAATCCCCAGCTGAGTTGTTTGATTTGGGGGCCTTAAGTAAGTGAGTTAAGAGGTCTTGAGGTGTTTTGAGGGTTCCCCTTCATAATATTGAATTACTGAATGCTCAAAATTCAGTAACTTGAAATTATAAAGTCGAACCAACAAAAATCCCTAAACCCACAAGCATGAAAACAAAAAACCCCAAACATACAGAACATATACACCACACAACACGCAAACCATACAACCCACATAACATAAACTACAAGCCCTAGACTACATCTACGCAGGGGGGAAAGCCCCCTGCACCCCCCACACCCCCTCTACTTATATATTCTAACTCTGGGATCGCACTAATACAGAAAATAAAAACACCACACAGACATTTTAAACTGCCTCGCACACACACAAACACATCACGCATACATAGAAACATCCAACACTCACACTCATACTCCCACCTCCCTATCCTAACCCACATGCACAACTTACAAAACACACACATACACTCACTTATCTTCATTTGCATAAAACATCCCAACTCACACACTTCCGTCCCCTAGCTGACATGCATAAGTGCGAATTCAAGATATTGGAATTCGCACTTATGCAGATTTGCACTTCTGCGTTTTCAACTTTACAGTCTCGAGTTACTGAATTTCGAGCATTCAGTAATTCGGGATTGTGAAGGGGAACCATTTTGAAGCATAATTATGTTTTTTAGTGATGTTACCCTGTCTGGTTGATTTAGTATTTTATGAGCAAATACAAGTTGGTTGTAGTGGAGGAGGTGTGGAAATTCCAGCCAGTTGAGCTGTTTGAAAGACAGTGATGAGTTTGATTGGTGATCTATTGGCAAATCTCACAATTTTATTATAGCATGCAGAAAGTTTGTTTAGTTCAGACTTGGATAGGTTAGTTAAGATGGAGGATGCATACAATAGAGTTGAAAGGAGATGAGAGTGAGCAATGGTAGCTTTGTATGGGACAGGAAGGACTGATTCCTGTAAAGGCAGCCCAGTTTCTTATGTGTATCTTATGTGTATTATTAATTACCTGATTTACATGCAGGTCATATTTTAGGCTGTTATCAATTTCCACTCCCAGCAGTTTAGTATGGGAGTCAGGGGCAATTAATGTGCCATCGCTAGAAGTGATACTAAAGGATGGAAGTGGCTTGATGTTATGGGTGAGGGCAAACAGTAACGACTTGTTTTTTTAGGATTTAATATTAGGCAGTTGTTAATGAGCCAGTTTTCAATTGAAGTAAAAGTGGTCTGGGTAATTGTTTGCAGTTCAGACATTGAGGATAAGTGTAGAATCATCTGCATAGTGGATGATATTAGCATCAGGGCTGGCAGTATTCAGGTCATTGCTATATATGGAGAATAGCAGGGGACCCAGAACAGAACCTTGTGGAACCCCTGTGGATACTGGCAGTGGAGAGGATAGGCTTTTCTGCCATTGAATTGCTTGTTGCCTTCCCTCTAGGTAGTTTTGAAACCAGGCAATAGAGTGATTGTCTAAGGCCAGCTTTTGTAGGTTATGAAAGAAGTATAAATGGCAAACTGTTCAGCACAAACTATTTTTATAGTAGTCGTATTCTTTAGGTTCTAGGCCTTAAACTGAATTTTATAAGTCAGAGTAAACACAGTTACTATTACATTTGCAGTATTTTGTAAACAACTTATAATAGCTCAGTAAGCACTCAACTTACACACGTACTGTCAGCAACAGTTTATTCATCTAGCTGAGAGCTTCCATATGAGGCTAAGGGGTTCTGTCTTTGTTACTTGGTTGTTGACATATTTAGAAAAATGTGGAAATTATAGCTATATAAATTAATATCATAAAAGCAACAGTTAATATCTATTTACCTGCACTAGTCAGAGGTCAAATATTAATGCAGTTGAGTTTGCCATTATATAAGCTTTAAGACAAAATGTTTTAGAACCTTGTACATAGCGTGGTTTTGGATTTATTGATGCAAATATGAACAAGTAATATTTGACACCTAGACACGTCAGTAGGAGTTAACTGCAGATGGGTCACTTGGACATTATGAGTTAAGTAGTATCAGTTGCCATTTTTTAAAATACTTTTAGCAATGGCAACAAGACTTAGGAGTATGGGAAGGTTGAACAGCAATAAAAAATGTTTACTTTGAATTAAATGTCTTTCTTTCTTCATCCCTGGCTGATTACTTTCAGCAGTAACACAGTACTATTTTCTGTTTGGTTATCTGTAAAGAGTACCTAAGAATTTGATTTTCAGTTGGCTATCACAGTGTTTCTTTTCAAGTACCAGGAACAGTCTGTGAATTGCACACTCAAATTACCAGCAATGGAAACAACAGTCTCCAGTTCCGCCAGCACCAGGACCAGGTGTGGCAGAGCACATCGTTATCCACAGGAATCCAATCATCAGACAAGGAGGGGAGTGGAGGATAGAAGAAGAGGTTGGTGTTGAGAAATGTAAGTACCTATTGATAGATGTTCTTCATACTGATCACTGCTGCAATAGCCTAAGCTGTATTGATAACATGCTGCAAGGGTGTAACAGCTGGCCAGCTTTCTATGTTTCAGAGCACGTCCCTCACACTGAAGCTATTAGTCAGCTCAAGATGAGTTGACTACAAAGACAAAAAAGACAGGTTTTGGTTCCAAGTTCTTCAGACCTTTCATACCACTGAAGAGTATGTTCTTCTGAGGCTTTTGAGGATCAACGGTTGGATTGAGCTATTTCTTTGCTGGGCATGTAAATTCCCTTGAGAGAAAAAAGCTTTCTGTTTAAAAAAAATGTTTGCTGATAACTTTCCTTTGCAGGAAAACTATTTTAAATGTAAAAGTGTGAGCCACCACTATATCTCATTTAGAGAACTTGACTGGCTTGAACTCCCTCAACTTCTTCACCTGAATCAACTCTCTCTTGCCCACAAGTTAGTAAACCATCCTCTTAAAGTCCCATCCCTTCAAAACCTTCTCCAGCCCTACTGCTCTACTACACTACTACACTCCAGCAGCAAAAATATACTTCTAGTGACCAAAGCCAAGAACTCAGCTGGAGAAGCACTATTCTCCTGCATTCTATTCAGATTATGGAACAATCCCCGCCTCCCCTATAACTTACCTTCTTGCAATCACTTCAAGACTGCACTAAAAATTCACATAAAAATGTTCTGGTTATGCCCATGCACCAATCCTGACTAGTAACTCTCCTTTTTACATCCCCTTCCTCTCCCCTCCCCTAGCCACCATGCCTCATACCATCTGATCATTGCATTCCTTCCTCTGCAGGCTTTGGCTCACCCTTTACCCTCCCCCTCCCTCCTCACGCAATCTCTCAGATCTGTTATAACATGCCTAACTACCTCACTCCATCTCAGTTCCAAATACATATACAACTGACTTACCCCTAGCTTCCTCTCACTACCACATATACTACTCAGTCTCAGTCTCTTCTCTTACTCCTCTATCTCCCCCTTCCATCCCATTAGACCTTCTAGCTTGTTCCACCTTCGTGTGGAGCATCTGCTTTATATCTGTTTGAGTTTAGTGCAATATTTGCATATAAGATTTAGGTATATGAGTTTAGAACAGCATCTATTTGAGCTTAGTACTATCTGTATATATATCCTACCTTTATTCCTAGCCTCTAGCTAGATAATTGTATATATGTTCATTACTATGTTTTTATATTGTATGTATAGCTAATGTTAAGTGCAGTATGTATTATTTGCTATTGTATGTATATTCAGTTGTTCTTCATGTACTCTGCTGCTCATTTATTGTTCTGTGGAGCTTTTCTTCCCGGGCCTCAGCTGAAAAAGGACCTGTGTCCAGTTGGAATTTCCCGGTAGACAAATGTACAAATGTATATAAATAAAATAAAATAAATAAATAAATAAATTTTAACTGGACTGTCACAGGGCTGTGTTTTACTTTTAAAAGGCAGTGCTCTTTTTCCTGTCAGTTTAAAAGTTGTTTAAAGTATTTAAATAATATTTTTCTGCAGAGAAATTGTGTTTATTTTACTTTTTGTGATTGCCAAAGTGTTTTAAAGTGCTTTTTACTGTGTGTTTCTGTGAAAAAGGTGACTTTTAAAGAATAAATGTTTACTGTGTTTTGCTGCTTGTTTTCCCTGGGAAAGAGGAACCATTTTCTGGACTGATCATGAAACAAAATGTCAGTCATACAGCTGGTCTTTCTACCAGCCACAAAAAGGGTGACTGCTGTAGTGATTAATTATAACTCAGACCACTTATCTTTTACCCAAGATACCTTTGGTGTAGCACCTATAGCTACTATGGACTAGGTTTTAGCCACGTCCTTTCAGAACGTTGTGCCCATCTCTGGGGAAGCTATTGTTGCCATTCATAACACTGTGGGCCCTGTTTTTGGGGTAAAAAAAAACAGAAAACTAAATGTGTACCTACTCCTCCTCAAATGTCCCTGGACAGGACTAATTTACTGAACCTTGTTTAAGGTTTAATTGAAGTTATTGATCCTTCTTATAAAATAGTTTCTGGTAAAAGAAAGAGAGATACCTCTTTTCCTGAAGAGATTGAAGATTCTGAATCAGAGCAGGAAGACGAAGGGACAGATTCAAGGTTTTCTCTTCAGATTTCTCATACAGACTAAGAAAAAGCTCAGTTTCTTATTCTGCTTGTGGGGCAGGGGGTATATTTCTCAGAGACTTTTTTCATAATGTTCTTGTGTTTCCAGTGAGAGCACACTGAGTTTTCTCAGTCACTCAGTAAATACTTTGAGCTGTTACAGAAGGAATTTCTAGAATCTTCACCTATTCCTCCAGTCCTGTCAGCTTTGGAGGATGTGTGTGTTACTGCTCGCACCTTTCTTAATGTTAGCCAGCTGCCCCTAAAATAGCAGACAGGATGGATAGTTCCTCAGTGTTTGAAGTTTTTATACATTCCTCCCAAACCTGCTACAGAAGTGATCAAAAAGTGCAATGAGAGGGATAAGTTGATATATGGAATCTCTAATATTTTTTCAGCTCCCATTTTCCAAATTTTTAAAGGGATTCTCAAACCCCTCATCCAATGTTGGCAAAAATAAATAACCTCATCCAATGTTGGCAAAAATAAATAAATATATCAATAAATAAATAAATAAACAAATAAATAAACGGTCTCAACAAAATGTAGGTAAATAGACATTTAAGAAGAAATGGCAAGGTGATTTCCAAAAGAATTCAGGAACCACCCAAAACCAATGACAGTCCAACAATTCAGAATGACTATTTAAGGGACCTTGTCCCCCTTCCCATCCTGGCACAATCCCTTTTCCCTTCCAGAAAGTCTGCATATCAGTGTTTCTATCTGGTAACAGATAGTTTCAGAAAAATGGGTTCTTAAAATTATTAATGTAGGTTACAGATGAGAATGGAAGAAAATGCTTCCTTTTCAGGGGTAATTATTCATTCAGCAGACCAGATTCTTTTATTTTTTCACCTGTTCTTCATCACATAGGTTCATAGGTTCATAGAAGGTTACTAGTCTAGCAGCCCTAGAGCTGTTACAAGCCCAGCCATATTTATCTAGAGTTGTCCTAATTGTCAGTGGTTAGTTGAGTGAAGTTCACAGAGGTAAGGGTCTATGGTAGTTAATACCGACTTCCTCTGTCCAGGAGGGACATGGGCGCTACTCTAGGAGTGAATTTGTGGTCACTCACCCTTTGATCTAGGTTGCTTTTGAAGAGGGTCAGGAAGAGACTCTGTTTCATGTGAACTGGAAGCTTATGCCAGAGAAGTGGCAGTCTCTGGGAGATTTATCTACCTCTCCAGCATAACCTGTTCAGGTTAGAGGCTAGGTTAATATCCCTGGAGCGAGTGACCCTCATGCAGTTAGATTTAAAAATGTGTAGCATTTCCTTCAAGGCCGGGTCACAGTGTGTCCAGTAAGCCAGGCAAAGGTCACGCCTGAGCAACCTGTAGGAGACATAATACAGCGATAGGGCTTTCAGTCTTTCCATGTAAGATTTGTTCTGTGCACCCTGTAATTTCTTGGTGAGAAACATCTGTGGCCTCTCCAAGTGTTGCAGGTGTCTGGTGAGGTACATACAAAAGGGAGCATTGTACTCAATTATTTTTCTGATGAGGGCTGAGTATGATGGAATTATAACATCCCTAGATCTAGATGTGATGCCTTCATTTATAAGATGTGCCACATAGAAGGATTTCCTTACTTTTATGGATACATGCTGGTCAAAATTCAGATCACTGTCAACCTCAGTATCCAGATCATGTACCACTGGCTCTATACTCGAGGGGTGCTGTCTATATTGTAATTAGCATGAATGCTAGTTTTCTCAAAGGGAATAATAACGCATTTGTTTGCATTTAGCTTTAATCCATGGCTTTGGCACCAATCATTTGTCTGCATTAACCCTATCTACAGTATATTAACACCATTGGGAGACTGAAGGATTGCTCCCAATTTGCAATTGTCAGTGAACGTGGTCAGCCACAGGCTGTCAAGGTTTTCCTGGACTTCTGAAAAATAAAGTCCAAACAGTAGAACCCTGAGGTACAACACTGGTGACTGGACTTTTGCTACAGGTGAAGTCATCCACTTTGACAGTATTTGTCCTGTTGGTAACCCATCTGATAATGTAGGGGTTAATTCCCAATTGGGAGAGTTTCTCTATAATAGTTGAGTAGGGGGGTGTGTTAAATGGCTTGGCTAGGTCAAGATAAGTGATATGCACTGTCTTACCCATGTCCAGGTCCTTGGTGACTTTCTCGAAGAATTCAAGTATGTTTAACAGGCATGATCAACCTTTGTTGAATCTGAACTGGGTTGGGTCCAGAGATTAGAGATTACCTATGCCCATGTTAATTAGGTCCACAATAAATATTTCCATGTTTTTGTAGTTGAAGCTAGTCAAACTTATGGGCCTATAATTCCCAGGGTCAGTTGATGGCCCCCCTTTGTACAGAGGGATTACTGTTGCTGTCTTCCATTCTGCCAGAATATAGGTTCATAGGTTCATAGTTTTCTACTAGGCTAATGGCCCTGGAGCCTTTACAAGCCTAGCCCCAAAAAGATTGCCCAGACACCGTGCCACCCGATGTTAGCTCAGAGTGCCCATATCCAGTAGGGCAACTGGAATGGTCCCTGGGGTGAACTTTCTGTTACCCATCCATTCGTCAAGATTTTTCTTGAAGAGGGCCAGTGAGGTGCTCTGCTTGACATAAATGGTAAGCTTGTTCCAGAGTATGGGCAATCTTTGGGAGATGAACCTGTCCCTCCAGCATGTTTTGTTAATTGTGGTAATGAGATTGTGATCTGTGGAGCATGTGGCATGGGGGGATTGGGATTTCTTTACATGTAGTATTTCAAGTAGAGCTAGGTCGGACATGGCTTTGTAAGTCAAGCAGAGGTCACCTCTGAGTAGACAATAAGAGACTGAGAACAGCTGAATTTTCTTGAGTCTGTCCATGTAGGACATGTGTTTAAGGCCTAGGATCCTTTTTGTGAGGTACTTTTGTGGCCTCTCCAGCTGTTGTGGGTGTCTAGTTAGGTACATGCCAAATGGGGTGTTATATTCAATGATTGGTCTAATGAGGGATGAGTAGAGCGGGATGATGACCTCTTTCTTTCTTGAGGCAAAACCTTTGGTTATAAGAAGTGCCACGTAGAAGGACTTTCTGACCACAGTGGCAATGTGGTGGTCGAAGGTGAGGTGGCTGTCGACCTGGGTGCCCAGATCTTTTATGCCCCTTCAGTGTTCAGTGGGCTCCCATCAATGTGGTAATTCATGGGAACTGAGTTTTTTCCAAAGGAGATGATAACGCGTTTTTTGGCGTTAAACTTCAGGCCATGGTTCCGACACCAGACATTGGTCTCAGAGAGGCCCTTTTGTAGGATGTCTGCATCACTTGGGGAGTTGATAATGACTACTAGCTTGCAGTCATCAGTGAACTTGGTCAGCCAGAGGCCTTCTGTGTTGGCCTGGACTTCTGAGAAGTAGATGCCAAACAAGAGAGGGCCCAGGACCGAGCCCTGTGGGACTCCACTTGTGACTGATCAACAGTCTGACTTGGAATCCGCAACTTTCACTCTGTGGGTCCTGTCTGTGAGCCAGTTTGCAACCAACCTAGTGATGTAAGGATTGAAGCCTAGTTTGGTGGGTTTATCAATGATACCTGAGTGGGAAATGGTATTGAAGGCCTTGGCCAGGTCGAGGTAGGTACCCTCATCCACAGCCTTGGTGACTGCCTCGAAGAAGTCAACCAGGTTCAGCAGGCAGGATCTCCCCTGGACAAAGCCAAACTGTGTGGGGCAAGAGTTTGGTGATTGCCTATATCTTTGTTAAGCAGGTCCATGAGGATGCACTCCTTAGCTTTGATACCAGACTCATCAGGCTAATGGGGTGATAGTTCCCAGGGTCTGTAGTTGCTCCCCCTTTATGGAGCGGGATGACTGTAGCACTGCACCATTCATTAGGGACACAGCCTGAGGTAAAGCTGTGATTGAACAGGGCACAATGATGTGGTTCCAGTTCATTTTGTAGCTCATGTAGAACGCAGTCAGGGATATTATCAGGTCCCATGGATGCTGTATTCTTGGCCAGTTTGCAGGCTGTGGTTAAACAGGGATCTAAGTGGGTCTGCTAGGTCATGTTTTAAGTTGTTTAAAAGAAAACCTAGGATGTTGCCTGGTCCCACTAATGCCATGTTTTTAGCCTTGGAGAGTGATGGGATAACCTTCTCTCTTGAGATAATAGGCTGAGGAAAAGTGATAGGCATACTTTGGAGAATTCTGTATCAAGTAGTGATAGAACCAATTATTTCAACACAAGTGGAAAAGTGTTTTATTCAAGAATGTGTTCAGTGCCAAAAAAAGAAAATACCCGGAGACCAGTCCTGGATCTTTCTTTCCTAAATCTGTCTGTGGTAGTGCTCAAGTTCAAAATGCTGTCACTTCACAACCTGTTACCTTTGCTTCCTCATTCAAGTTTTCTAGTAATTCCAGCCTTAAAAGTTGCTCATCATCACGTTCCTACTCAACCAGACTTCAGCTATTTCTTACAGTTCTGTGTGTCTGGATCACATCATCAATTCTCTGCCTTTCCCTTTGGACTTTCCACGGCACCAAGAGTGTTCACAATGTGTCTAGTTCCAGTTACAGCTCATTGCACACTACAGGGTATCCACATTTTTTACAAATTTAGATGAATTGCTTATCTTTGCAGAGTCTTTTTCAAAGTGTCACTTGAATGAGAGATCTCTTAGACAAGCTAGGATGACAGGTAAACATTCAAAAGTCTTTTCTGACTACTTCACACAGGATTGTGTTCCTGGGGTATCAGCTAGACACCAGTTCAAAGAGCTTTTCTTTCATAGGAAAAAAATAGATCTATATCTAGATCTAGTTCTAAATTTTTTCACTCAGACTCCACACTGCAAGGGAATATCTCAGGATTTTGGATCTTATGGCATCTATGATTCTCATGATACCCTGGAGAGAGTCCACATGAGAAATATACAGTGGTATGTGAAGTCTTTTGGGTCCCAGCACCAACATCCTCTGTACTTTTAAACCCCAATGTTGAGTTTTGTCAGAAAGGAAATCATTTGGTGGAGACAACAAATATCTTTAAATTCAGGTGTCCCCTTCTCTCATCTGAGAGGGGGTCTGTGTGTATTTCCAGTAAGTGTGTGTGTGTGTGTGTGCTTGTTTGTTTCTTGAAGTATCCATTTTATGCCACATTCAAAGACATCTCAAGAGGTAAAATTATGATTTTTCAGAAATATATGCAGGAATGCAGGCAGTGTTTATGTGTGAGGGGCTGCATCCTGTGAGGGACTACACCCTCTGCAGAAAGGTTTCTCTGACTTATGCCCATTGCTTGTCAGGATATTATCTAGTTCCCTGTTGACCTTAAACTGGATAAAACAGGTATCAGAGACTTAATTCATGAATGACTGAATGAATGAGTGAATGAATGTAGTTCATCTTGTACTCTGCATCCTGCAGAGCACAAAGTAAAAACAAAGTTGAAACCAGCACTTTTTACAGATGTATAGCCTTTATCTTCTCCAGGAAGAGCTAACACAGACAAATAACTTTCCCCCTTAACAAATGATTTTTCTATTAAATCTCACTTCTAGTAGGGGAAATAACCCAGTCATTTCCACCTGAGAAAGCCAGGACACATATTATGATGGTGTCTCCCAAGTTAAAGAAGTGTGTTTGTTCCACAAAGATAATTCCAGTGTTGTGTACATTTAATTGCATGGTGCCACTGTGACTGTAATATTTAGCATTTTTAGTAAGTGACGACAACTACAAGGTATTTTAAGCTATGCCCACAACCTCAAAGGCAACACACAATTCTATGCAAAATTCATTGTTAATGGACCCACCTATACTGAGCCAGAAGATATAGTAAACGTACTGGCAGAAAAATTCACCTCTAACTTACCCCCCTCTCCCCCTCAAAAATACCATCAAATAAAATTTCCCCTACTATAAGTAGGAAACAGTTACTTAGTGCTCATTCTAAGGCTAAGAACACTACATCAATGTGCCCTGACAATACCCCGGCTACCTTCTAAACAGCATGAAAAATTATCTCTCAGTCCATCTGGAATCACTAGCCTCCAAGCAGGGTTTGTGCCTCATGAACGGAGAACAGCAGCCATCATCCCTCTCCAAAAAGGGGAGGGGGGACATCTACAGACCCTCAAAACTACAGACCCATAAGACTCAATAGTCTAATATACAAAGCCATGGAAAGAATTATCATGGAAATGATCAGTAATAACTTAGATAACCTCCAGTAACTGCACCCAACTCAGTTTGGTTTTATCAAGGCAAGTCATGGCTACTCAACCCGGTAGAAATCTTTTAGAAGGTCACCAAAGCAATGACCTGACAAAGGCAATTGACCCAATATCCCACTCCTGGATTATTAACAAACTCAGTAGGTTAGGTATAAACCCTTATGTCACCCAGTGAATCGCCAGCTGGCCCACAGTTAGAACCAGAACGTCAGAACTGGGGAGTCCACCTCTACAAGGAGGCCAATCACAAGTGGAATCTCTCAGGAATCTATCCTGGGATTGCTCTTTTTTGACATCTACTTCCCTGAAGTCAAGGCCAATATCGAAAGCCTCTGGCTGACCAGATTTGCAGTTGATTGCAAATTAGGAACAGTCATGGAATCCCCCACAACACTAATGTTCTCCAGGAAGAGCTAACACAGACAAATAACTTGTGTCAGAGCCATGGAGGAAAGTTAAATACATGAAATGTATAACAGTATCCTTCAGAAACGTATCCATTCCTGTTAACTATCATAGTGATAACACACCACTAAGAGTAGACACTGTAGTCAGGGACTTGGGGACACACATACACAGCAATCTAGCCTTTGAATATCATGTCTACAATAGTGAGGAAATCATTCTCTGTTGTGCAACTTATAAACAAAGGTATGGCATTTAGGTCCAAATTTCCACTGTATTAGCCATTCATCAGACCTGTCATTGAGTGCAGTGTCCCCTTTGGTATGTACGTAATCAGGCATATCCAACAATTACAACGTCCACAGAGGTTTCTCACTAAAAGAATACAGTGCATAAGTAATATGTCATATGCAAACCACCTCAAGGCCCTATCACTGTATTCTGCCTCCTACAGGCTGTTGAGGGGAGATCTATGCCTGGCATACAAGGCATTGTTGGATCCTACTCTGGTGGACCTCCTGCATATCTTCAAAACAAGCAACACCAGAATTACCTGATTTCCTTCATTATCATTATTGCTGTATTCTTAACATCTGGGATATCCTGCTTAGGATGGCTGAAATTCTGGCCAGCATACCGAAGACTTTACATCTTCCATATGTCATACATCAGATGTATGTCCTACATCCCAGGAGTAAGGTACGTATGTCATGTATGGGTACCTAATCATCAGAATGTCCTTACTGCCAGTCTGAATGCAACTTTGATTTCAGTCTGGATGTTCACCAAGTGGGTTCAGCTACTGCACCTGATAAAGATATGTGCCTCATTGGGATTTCTTCCTTCCTATATTTTTTTTCTTTTGTTTACCTTCTACATGTCAGTCAAGAAGGTAAAATGTGACTGTGGGAGTCAGATTTCCCATAAAGATAGGCACAATAAGTGTCTTTTTTGTTTGGTGCTATGCACGACTGTACTCAGTGAGAGCTCTATTAGTCACTTTTCCTTAAAACTCCCCACAGTTACCTCTCATCTTTTTCCATTTACCTCAAGAACCTTCATTTAAAACTCTTGACTCAGGGTACCATGGCTTTCATATCCACCCATCCCAATGTTCAGCTGCAACTGAATAAAAAAGCCAATAAGATATGTACTGAATATGTTTGTGACCAGTCCCTCCCTCCAGATGTCTCCATTGGGTTGGATAAAGAACTCAAGAACCACCTGGCACCCGCCTACTCACATGTCCATCAAAGCTGTGTCTACATCTACTACAGATGTGGAGGGGAACTATAGATAATTATCATGGAAGGGCCTAGGAGGATTCCCCAGATAGGGAAGATGTGCCAGGTTCCCTCATTAAATCTAGGCAGGAGTTTGACTTCTAGACAGATTAAAGCTAATGCTCCATTAAACGAAAAAACAGAAGACCTGTTGTAAAGGATCCTCACTAAGAATAGCAGGACTTTACTTGGGGTTGCTCAATTCCCTAATGACTCTAAAGTTCCCACAATGCTTATCTTTTACTACTTCTGTTCCCTGGTCCTCTACTCCTTCAGAGCATCCTAGGAAATTTGATTCTTCTGAGGATGAATTGGATTTAGACTATGAAGAGGAACCTTCCACCTACTCCTCTAAGATCCACTCTCATCTTACCCTGGGGTGTGAAAAGAAAAATTAATTTATTTCCCGATTCCCCTGTGGAAGATTTATCCTTTGGGGATGTTATGGTTTTATGATGAAAATGTGGTTGTTCCCAAGTGTCTGACATTCAGAAAAGGTATTACAAACTATTACAGATAGATTCCCCTAGGCCTTCTGTAGTCCTTCCAGTTTTGGATGCCCTTATGGATACTTTCTCTTTTGCCTCTTAAGCCCCTGATTCCCAACCTCCTGCCCATAAAACAACCAACAGGTTCTATACAATTCATGAGGCTCAGAAGTGTTTGTATAAAATCCCTTCCTCTGACCCTGCTGTCCTCCTCTAAGCTATTACCTTCATATAAGGACAGTCATGCCATGGACAGGAATGGGAAAAATGCACACTTCTACTGTCTTAGCTCTCCAAACCAATAACTACCAAACCTATGCACCACAGGTATGTACTGACTCTTCTGTCAAAGCTTGTGGGCATTCTGACTATTATGCCTGATTCTGAGGCAAAGTCTTCTGCTGTTTCCATTTTGAGTACTGCTTCTCAGATGGCTTCATTCTATTAAATGCAGCTATGATGCTGACGATGCTTCTTCTAGGGCAACTGCATCAGGATTTGAGATGAGGAGGTACACTTGGTCATATCTACAGGCGCTTCTTGAATACTTCATGGATAAATTGCTTGATTCTCCTTTAAACAACCAAAATCTTTTTTGGCACTGCAACTGCTGACCTTTTTAAGACCCTACAAGATAAGGGCAAAGTTCTGCAGGATCTCATCATATTTTTTTTTATCTCCTATTCCTTGGTTTCAGAGAAATTGTCCCATTAAGTCTGCTTTTGTTTGCAGACAATCTAGACAGCATTCTCATTGTAAACAGACCTCCAAGAGAGTTTTCTTGACAAGCCTTCTCAGGGCTCTAGAGGTCAAAAGCCTTCCTTCCCTGACAAATCTGCTTCTATTTGATGTTCATCCTCTTTTACCTTTCAGCCAGATTCCACTGTCCCTCATGTTGATTCTGTCTTCTCTGGAATGGCAATGAGTAACCAAAGACTTGTGGGTTCTTTCTGTTATCCAAAATGGTTACTTTATCAGTTGGAAGTCCCTTTCTCCCTTCTCATGCTTCCCTTGCCACCTCCTCTCCTGCTCCTTCATTCTCCTTATGGTCTTTGGGATATTTTAGTGCAGGCAACCACCCACCTTTTTCCTCCTTTTCAGCAGGGCAGAGGCTTCCTACTTGAGAATGTTTCTGGTCCCCAGGAAGGAGGGGATTTGGAGGCACATTCTGGATCTTTCTTTTCTCAAAACCTTTATAAATTTTTATTCCTTCAGGATGTTGTCTTTCCAGAAGCTTTTACCTCTGTTGCTCCATCAAACTTTTCTGGTATCCTTAGATTTGAAGGATATTTACCTCTACATCCCTTTTCATCCTCTTTTCAGGAAGTTTTTATATTTCTCTGTTTCATCCTCACATTATCAGTTCTCTGCTTTGCCTTTTGCTCTTTCTATAGCCCTGAGGGATTTTACCAAACATATGGCCCCTGTGGTAGCCTTCTGCAGACTTCAAGGTGTTCATATATTGCCCTATATAGATGACTTATTGATTCAGGCCCCTTCTCAGCAGCTTCTGCTTCAGGACCTTCACTTCACATCGGATCTTCTTCACAATGTGGGTTCACACCAAATCTCAAAAAGTCCATGCTGATTTCCTCTCAGGACTAAGTCTTTCCAGGATACAGGATTCTGGCCCAGCCAATGATGACTTGCCTACCACTTACCAAGCTCCTCTCTCTCTGCCTGTCTGTTTTCAGTCTATTCTCCCTATTCCTGTCCTTTCTGCCAGGGAATTTCTGCCAGCTCTGTGGTACGTGGCATTGACTATTCCCATAGTTCCCTTTGCCAGGCTCCATATAAGAACATTTCAAAAGTATCTCAAGACTGCCTGGCTTCAGCACTGCCATCCTTTGGATTTTCCTATCCCCCTCTTACCTTGTCTCAGTCTCAAGCTCCACTGGTGGATTCATTAGATTTCCCTGAATCCGGGCCCATCTTTTCAGGTTCCTCTCCCCACTCAGAAGCTGCACACGGATGCTTCTGACTAAGTTTTGGGAGCCTCTTCCAACAACCTCAAAATCTAGGGTCTCTGGTTCCCCTCAACAGCTAACAGATCATATCCACATCTAAGACCTGAGAGCTATGCGTTTGGCTCTTCATGCTTTTCACTCCCTTTGGATTGCAGGTCCTCTAAGGATCTTTACTGACAATATCACAGTCATGTGGTGCATTGACATACAAGGGGGCACAACATCTTACCTCCTTTGTGGGATGGCTCTTCAGGCAAACAGTTTTGTAGTCCACCATCAATTGTTTCTTCGGGCAGTTTACATTCCCTGAAAGCACAATTTTGTGACAATCACTTTGAGCAGATCCAAGACAGATCCTCATGAGTAGATGGTTCACAGACAGGTATTCCTGGACATTGTATACCAGTGGAGTACTCCTCAGGAAGATCTTTTTGCCTCCACTGTGAACAGTCATATCCTCACGTTCTGTTTCAGAGTGCCAAGTCCCCTAGCTTGGAAAGTGAATGCCATGTCTTTTTCCAGGAAAGAGATGTTTCTGTATACCTATTCTCCTCTTCCTCTGCTACAAAAAGGCTTACACAGTATCATGTGAGACAGGCCCAAATTCTTGCTGTTGACCTGCTCTTTGCCCAGACTGCACTGCTTCCCCCTTCTACTTCATCTGGCCAGGGGTAATCAACACAAGTTACCTCACAGGATGGATCTCGTCACATAAGGCAAGGGATTTCAAATTTACCTTCACTTGTCAACTCTTAACTCTTTGGTTGATAGTGCTTTGATTCCTATTAAATTCCAGTTTTCTGATGACATGCTTTGGGTTTTTCAGGAAGCCAAAAGACCAACTACAAGAGAGTCCTATTTGGCTAAATAGAAGAGCTCTTCTATTTGGTGACTTAAGTTTGACCTGTACCCTTTGTCTGTGGGTATTCCTGTGATCCTTTCTTATATGTGTGAGTTTCTGCTTGTCTGCATTTAAATCCGCCTCTTGCTTTTTGTTTTAAAGTCAAATAATTTTTAAAAGGTGTCTTTCATATTAGGTCTGATGAAAGCCTATTCATCCTTCTTGGGACCTTAATTTTGATATTCAGAAATTAATACAGTCTCCCTTTTAACCTGCACTTCCCTCTTTCCTGCTGCACTGTATTTGGAAGACCTTACTGTTGGTGGCAATTACCTCCACTAAAAGAGTCTCAGAGCTTCAAGCACTCATGGCAGATCCTCCTTTTTTTTGTTCTTTTATAGGGATAATGGTCTCTTCATGCCAGTCCTTCCTTTATCCCCAAGGTAGTTAATGATTTGTCTTTAAATCAAACCATTCATCCTCCCTAATGATTTGTCCTTAAATCAAACCATTCATCCTCCCTCTTTTTTGCCTCTCTCCACAGAATACTAGTGAGAAGATTCTTCACACCTTGGATCTTCATAGACAGCTTAGGTTTTACATGGACAAGACAAAAAATATCAGGAAATGTGAGTTACTTTTTGTTTCCTTTCATCTCACAGCATTGGGTTTGGCTGTTTCTAAGCAAACCATCTCCACATGGTTTCTAAAGCCATTTCTTTTTGCAATTCATTTCATGGCAAGCAGCTTTCTTCTTCTGTTTAAGCTCAGTCTACCAAGGCAGTAAGCTCTTCAGGTATTTTTTAAGGGCCTGGATACTAGACCCATTTTGGAAGCTGATACTTGGCCTACTGTGCACACCTTTACTGAACATTACAAACCGAATGTCATTTCTAGGGCCAAGGTATGTTTTGCCAGGGCTATCCTTCATAAGTTTTTGTAGGACTCCTCTGTGTCTTTCTCTTCACATCCTCTCCAATAGCTTTTGTAGTCTCCCAGATGTTAAGAATACTGCAGCAGTTATAAGGAAGGACATAGTACAGCTGTGAAAGATCTTACCATAACATTGGATGTCCTACTTTTCACAGTTGCTGTATTCTGCCTCTCCCTCCTTCCTCCTTCTATTCTTTGTCAGCCTGAACTTAACTTTCTTCCTTTCTTCTTCTTTACTTCCCGCATATGCATGTTGTTGTTTTCCTCTTGGGTTGCTCTGGTTCTACAGGGACAATTCAGTTTTGAGGATCAGGGTCTTGTACATCACATATATATCTCACAACTTGGATGTAGGAACATATGTCTAATGTATACTACCTAGAAGGTGTAAAGGCTTTGGTATACTGGCTTGAAGTTCAGTTCTTCTTGGCAGGATATCCCAGATGTTAATAATACTACAACAGTCAGAAGAAGGACATCTACTGTTATGGTGAAAACTTAGAAAAAAATTATATCTAAAGACTTAAACCTTGCAGGATCCCCATCCATGTGAAGGAAAGTTCTTCCGTAACCCAATTAAAGTGTAAATTGGACAATTGGATGGGGAACAGGAGATCCTTCCATGGTTCACCACCTATGTCTCTAATATACACATGCAGCCTGTAAATGACTTACCTCCTAGGCTTCTGCTTGTAAATGTTTCATCTACCAAACCCCAATTTATACTTACCAAGGCTACCACAGATTGTCAGAGATTTTGGATGCAAGGCTAGGCTTAAAATCCTTCAGTGGTCATTAGACTAGTGCAAACCTCAGGTCAGTTAAGGGTAATCATCTGTGAACTGAGGGGGTGGGGCTAGGAACTAAACCTATTTAATGGGTAAAATAAAACATTTCAAAGCTTTACTGGAAAAGCTCACCCAGACTCTGCTACAGCTTGCTGTGAGGGGAAGGTTAGTTTGCTTTTGATTTCTTGTACTTTGTATTACTATATTGCTTTTTTCTATTTTATATACTTTGATTTGTTTTCTTTACACTGTGGTTTATTTGTATTCTGCTTTTAATTGCATATTAAAACTTAAAAAGAGACCACAGCTTTGTCTCTTGTGAGACAGACAGAAATTTTTCACAGTTGCAGTATTCTGCCCCTCCCTCCTTCCTCCTGCTATTCTTTGTCAGTCTGAATGTAACTGTCTTAATTTCTTTTCTTTTCTTCCCACATATGCATGTTGATGCAATTAAAAGCAGAATACAAGTACACCATAGTGTAAAGAAAGCAAATCAAAATATAGAAAACTGGTGAAACTGCTACATTGTTGCAAGGCATTATAGTAATTCCACAAAGTTACAAGAAATGCTGCTACTGAATACTCTGTTTCTGTAAGTTAAACATACATTGTAGCAGAGTCTGAATGATATTTATGGTAAAGCTTTGAAATGTTTTATTTTACCCATTAAATAGGTTTAATTCCTAGCTCCATCCCCTCAGTTCACAGATGATTACCATTTTGCAGCTGAAAGCCCTCCAGGTGTAGCATCACTAAGCCACTGAGCACTTGATCATTTTGGGCCCCCACTTGTGAAACTGCTACATCATTGCAATATTGCCTGGTAATAGCTATTTCCACCTAGTTACACTGACTGCTGCTACTGAATACTCTGTTTCTGTAAGTTAAACATACATTGTAAAGTACTGAATGATATTTAACTCCTGAAACTGCTACATTGTTGCCTTATTGTCTGGTAATAGTATATTCCAACTAGTTACACTGCTGCTACTGTATATTCTGTTTCTGTAAGTTAAACCTACATTGTAAAGTGCAGAATGATATTTACGGTAAACTGGTGAAACTGGTACATAGTTGCAATATTGTCTGATAATGGGATATTCTAACTAGTTATACTAACTATTGCTGAATAAGACTGGTTGCAGAGTCTGAATGTATTTCTTTTGATGAAGTCTAATAGGCTATGTTCACTTGCACTGCTTTCTGTACAATATTTATGATGGTTGTGCTTATTTTGATGTCCTTATTGTATTGCTTTTAGTCTTACATTCTTTCCTTTTGTCTTCTTTGCAACTTTTAGAGCAACTGAGCACCTGATCGCTTTGGGTCTCCTCCCCCTCCCCACTTTTGTGAGCAAGGAATCCTCTCATTCCAGCTAAAAGCAAAAAAAACTCTAACCAGCAATCATCCAAAATAGACTGCAGCCCCAGGTTTAACTCCAGGAACCTTGTTGTTGCCACTTGTGTAGTGTAGGTGCCAGTTTTTGTGACTATTATTATGCCTTGTTAAAATATGTTACAGTCAGGTAGAGTGCATATTCCAGGGGCAACAGCTGCAAACCTTCTTCCCCTTAGCCCACCCCCTCCCCTTTCATCTGTTTCACTGTTGATAATTTGGTTTATGTTAAGGTATTGATTGTTTCTTACAGTTGCTTTGAGTGCACAGTTGCTGTGGGTGCATCCCCACTCTGTTTGCTCTCACTACACTCGGGCTCACTTTGCTCACCTCCCACCCCCATTCCCACCCACCCCCATATCATTTCCTTTACACCTAACCACCTGTTTCCTCCTACCCAAACGCTCCTCTCCTTCCTGTTCCTCACAAACTCTCTAGCTTACTTCCTGCCTCCAACATAGAATCCCTACCTACTCCATCACCTCTCTATACACACCACCCTATAACCATTAACTATTACCTATAATTAATATTTTTAACTGCAGTAAATATGCATATCTGAATGTAGTACAAATAAATTGACAATATATAATTCCCATTCACCTTATTCATAGTCAAAAATATCATTACAGGTAAAGTAGCAAGTATCCCCCCATATTTACTAACTCACTATCTCTGCTACCCTCTCTTAACTAGAGGATACTAATTACCTAACCAATACTTCCTGGCCATACTGCAGCTCCCTAGCACATAAAACAATAGCTCTTGTACTGGCCATACTCTCCATCATATTTCTGTAGCTGTATACCCAGCATTACCTGATGCTTGTATAGCTCCTACGTCCCTAACATCACTTCAACTTGTAGCTACAGACAACTCCCATTAGCAGGTCTTACACTCTCATCCACCTATCACTTTAAATCTCTTACCCCTCTTAACAACAAACTCCCACATACACCTAATACTGCACCTTTAATACAACACCAATCTCACTCATTCATAGATAGTACCCTTGCATGTAACACATTCTTTCTGAAATTAGATAACATGGGTTACACATATCCAACCCAACTACTAAAAACATCATTCTACCCATTAATAATCTTCACCCTATTCCTAATTTCCATCCTGTCCTCCTACCACACTCAGCTTCATAACCACACCCCATCCCCTTGGCAAACTGATTCCTCCTTTAGTCAATTCAAAAACTCCTGAAAACCCACTATCTAAGTAACTGGCTATGCTCATGCCACTCACCAGGCTAATCCATACCAAGAGAATTTGCCACGGTACAGCTATGTATAAACAGTTTCTCCCCTGAAAGCTTCCAAACCCATGTACATTTACTTTACAAAACGTATAACTACAAAAGAAAAAAATGTACCTCTGATTGTCTACTGTAGGAAATGTTAATCACTAGCATGATGCCCTGTTGTGTGTATATATGCTATATGTATGTTTGTTAATCACTAGCATGTTGTCATGATGTGTATATATGCCATATATATGTATGTTCTACTTCTTTTTACTCTCATGTAATGTATTGTAATGTGGAGCTTTTCTCTCCTGGCCTCCGCTGAAAATGGACCTGGGTCCAGTCAGACTTTCCCAGTAAACAAATGTAAAATAAAAATAAAGAAAAATAAATTAGGACAGGTCAATTAAGGAGTCAGACAGAAGTTAGAACAGTTCAGTTAAGGTTAGTCATCTGTGAACTGAGGGGGTGGAGCTAGGAACTAAACCTTCTATTTAAGGGTAAAATAAAACATTTCAAAGCTTTACTGGAAAAGCTAACCCAGATTCTACCACAGCTTGCTGTGAGGGAAAGGTTAGTTTGCATCTGATTTATTGTACTTTGTATTACTTTATTGCCTTTTTCTGTTTTGTATACTGTGATTTGTTTTCTTTATACTGTGTTTTACTTGTATTCTGCTTTTAATTGCATATTAAAACTTGAAAAGAGACCACAGCTCTGTCTCTTGTGAGTCAGATTTTTTCCACCCTCCCACCCTGTTACTGTTGTGTTTTTAAACACCATTGTCTTTCTAGTTGCCTGACCCTTATGTTAATTTAACCATATATCTCCTTCCCTCTCTCCTTATACTGACTGGTGTGAGTAAGCACAAAATTATCATTTTTTTGAAATCACTCCCTTTCAACCTTTTAAGTTTATTGACCACTCCACTCTATTCCATAGTACCAGAATACAAAAGTGCCCACCTCCTTTCAATCTATCTTGCTCTTTTAAAAATAGTGGCTCTCCACTTAGACATCTAAATTTAGATTACCAACTTTCATATCTACCTGCTTAGTGCACACTGCAGTGTTAAGGATAAACCTTTTTTTTTCATCTTACCTTTAAACATCTATTGCAAGACCACCAGTTATTGGAGAGCCCACATTCTGCATATCATTGGTCATCTTGGGATTAGTGCTTCTGTTTTCTCCTGGTGAGAGAAAGAGTACAGGGACATTATTTCCTGGAGACTGCTGATCACAAGAAAGCCTAATAACTGCTTTATAGGTGACAGCTTAGAATCTGTGCTTATATTCTGGTCCTGGTGAGAGAAGAAGCAGAGTACACTGATTCCTGACTGTTTCTGGTTGGAGAGTGAGTGTCTGTGCTTAACATTCCTGATTGGTCTGGTTGCTATTCAAGGCATCTACCAGAAAAAAGCTACATGCCTACAGACCCTTGCATCATCTGGGACAAGACTGTGGTTCACCAAAGACGCTGTGGCCTGCTTCTTTTCTTGGGATTGGTGTTAACATTTTGCTTCTGGTGAGAGAAGAAGCAAAAGAGCATTGTATCCCCACAGAGTGAAGCAGTGGTGAGACTAGTATTAGTAGCAGCCAGGCAGTAGCCATTCATGCAACTCCCCTCTTTGCATCATTTTTGACAAGCTAATTCCTTGTTTTGAGTAAGTACTGCTTGATTTGTTTCTGGCTTCAGAAAATCTGCCTGACTACCTCATCCTTAATTTTTCAGGGTCTGCATATTAGTTTCACTTCAAGTGTTTGGCAGTGCTCTAAACAGACTCAGACACCTTGAGTTACATTTTTCCTATAAAAGCACAATTGAAAATTCACCAATATGTAGTTGCACACAGAACAACTAGTTTGTAGTGACAAGCACTGTCCATATAGTTGCAAACCGGATACTCCTGACAGTAATTGATATTCTCACTCCAACTGTCAGGTCTGTTGCCATGGATATGAACTTTCCTACTGTCTCCCTTACTGGCTTGGTGGATATGGGCATCCCGAGGCAATACAGAAATTGCCTCATGTTTACTGACAACCAGTTAATTCTCAAACAAACTGCTATGGTATGTGAGAGATGCATTTATACAATATCACTGGAGGCAAAGCTCTCACATAAAAGTACTCCTAATGTCAATAAGGTTGTCAGTAGTACATGGGCTGCAACCATCATGCACAATTCAAAGCAGGCATATTGACCCACATATACTGAGGCAGTTACATGTAACTTTCCTAAACCACAAAGACCTCCTAGATGAAGTAGACATAACAAATACCCTCAGCAGCCCCAAATGCGCTCTTTCAAAACAACACCCACATCAACACATACGGCTGCATCTCATGAAGCCTCTACCTCTAAGCCCATAAGCCAAGTCACTACACAATCCAACATTCTAGTCATTGGAGACTTCATCATGAAACACACTGATGTCCCTCTCACCAGGCTGAGTAAGGAAAAAGTTACAGTCAGTTGCTTATCAGCGGCCAGGATCCTTCTCATTACACATGCACTCAGGTCATTGGACCACAATTACCAATATGACTCAGTCATAGTCCATGTGGGAGTAAATGACCTGAGATGTAGCTCCCTAGACTATCTGAAGATAGACATTATGGAGCTCTCAGAATATGTGTCTCAGGCCATTGAATGGCATTTTACCTTCTCCAAGTATGATACCACAATACAAACAAAAGATGATTGACTTTAATAATTGGTTTAGTTTCTGGTGTCATTCTAAGCAGGTGCAATACTTGTTAGCATGGAAGGAGGTGGTTGACAGACCACACTGCTTTGCCAGGAATGGTCTGCACCTCTCCCCTCTAGGCCTTCAAATATTTGCTAAAACATCGCCTTCCCCCATAGTGCCTTTTTTAGGCAATGCCAAACTGACAGTACTTCCGACATAACAAATCAAAACCAAGAAAACCTAAAGGTATTACTGCTCAATGCTAGGAGTCTAAACAAAAAACTCCACTCCCCTAGAAGCTCTCTTTACCCTAGAGAATGTTAACATCCCAGTCACTAAGACATGGTTTAAACCCATTGAGAGGACACCAACAGTGCAAGTTATAATGCCTTCCGTGCATTCAGTCCAGCTACTTCACAGGCAGGGTAAAGATGGAGGTGTCTCTATTTACATTAAAAATAAATATCCTTCAAGACAGGTCAAACAAGATGATGCACTTCCCCTACTATCACTAGGGAACAGGTTCTTAATGCTCTTTCTAAGACCAAGAACACTGCATCAATGAGGCCA
Organism: Protopterus annectens; assembly: GCF_019279795.1. Classification (NCBI taxonomy): domain Eukaryota; kingdom Metazoa; phylum Chordata; order Ceratodontiformes; family Protopteridae; genus Protopterus; species Protopterus annectens. Next base: position 292,006,070 of record NC_056744.1, read on the forward strand.
GTCAATATCCAATGATGCCTTCTAAATAGCATAAAACATGACCTGTCAGGGCCTCTGGAATTATTATTTAACTGTAGCCTCAAAACTGGCTTCATGCCTCATGAATGGAGAAAGGCAACAGTCATCCTTCTGCACAAAGGTGAGCCATCTACAGACCCTGGAAACTACCAACCCATAAGTCTCACTAGTCTTTTATGTAAAGCCATGGAAAGAATTATCATGGAGATGATCAACAGAGATATAGTAAACCTCCAGACACTGGACCCAACCCAGTTTGATTTCATCAAGGGCAGATCATGCCTACTCAACCTGGTGGACTTCTTTGAGAAAGTCAACGAAGCAATGGATAAGGGCGACATCATTCACACACTGCCTACCTTGACCTGGCCAAGGCATTTGACACAATACCCCACTCAGGCATTATTGACAAACTCAAGAGGTTAGGTATAGACCTGTATGTCACCCAGTGGATAGCCCATTGACTCATAGACAGGACCCTGGATGTTAGAATTAGGAAGTCCAGCTCTACAAAGAGGCCAGTCATAAATGGAATCCCTCAGGGATCAGTCCTTGGACTGCTCTTTTTTGGCATTTACTTCTCAGAAGTCAAAACCAATGGCAGTGGTCTCTGGCTGACTAAATTTGCAGATGATTGCAAATTAGAAGCTGCCATTGAATGCTACACTACCACAAATGCTCTCCAGGCAGGGCTGACACAGAAAAACAACTGGTGTCAGAGCCATGGACTAAAACTAAATGCCAAGAAATGCAGAATAGTATCTTTGGGAAGTCATCCATCCCTGGTAACTATCATATTGATAACACACCCTTTAGAGTTAACCCAGTAGTCAGGGACTTAGGGATACACATAGATAGTAATCTAGCCTTTGACTATCACATATCTACAGTGGTGAAGAAATCATTCTATGTTGCGAAACTTATAAAAAAAGCTATGGCATCTAAGTCCAAGGAAGTCATTGTTCCACTGTAAGACCTATCATTGAATACATACAATGCCCCCTTTGGTATGTACCTAATCAGGCATGTCCAACAATTGGAATTTCTACAGGGTTTCCTCATTAAAAGAATACAGGGCATAAGTAAAATGTCCTATGCAGGCTGTATCAGGGCCCTAGCCATGTATTCTGTCTCTTACAAGCTTTTGAGGGGAGATCTATGCCTGGCATGCAGGGCATTGTCAGACTCCACTCTGGTGGACCTCCTGCATATACCCAAAACAAATAGCACCAGAATTACCCATTCTAAAGACTTAAACCTTACCTGTGATATAAATAAGACCTGCTGGAGAAATAGGTATGTATCCCAGAGACTACCCTGTCTATGGAACAGGCCCCCATCCATGTGAAGCAGAGTTCATCCCTAACTCAATTTAAGTACAACTTGGACAAATGGATGGGAAACCAGAAATTCATCCTTGGATTGGCACATATGTCTCTAACAGACACAGGTAATCTATAAATGGTTACTCTCCCAGGCCCATGCTTACACTTATCAAGGGTATCAGAACTTGTCAGTGATTTGGAATGCATGGCTAGGCTTAAAAAAGCCCTTGTGGTTGTTAGCCTAGTAAACACCTATGAACCTATGAACCTATAAACCTATGAACCAGAAATGAATAACTGTATTGATTTGGAATGCATATATTGTGTTTCATTTAAGTGGGAGTTTAAATACTTAAGTAACAACTGTGAAATACCACAAGCTCAGAGATGGCAGTATTTAACACTGCAAAAAAATCATAATCTCATCCATGTTTGTGCCTCTTTTTGTTGCCTGAGCTTGCTATTTTTTTTTCTGTGGTTCATCTTTCCCTTCATCTATCCATCCATTTCGTAAACCATTCATTCTCGTGATGGTCACTGTAGCAGTAAGTTGAAGAGGGTATCCTAGATTTCCCTATCTCAGTTTTGAGAGGATGGCTGATTCTTTGGGAGTGCTTAGGCATTTCCAGGAAAGCTAAGAGATATCTTGTTTTAAGTCTTTTTAACCCTATTTCCTGCCAACCGTATGCTACCCCGCTCATGGGGAGTGATCATCCAGGCAACTATCAGGTCTTTTGCATAGCCTGTCACTTATTACCTCTTGCAGTAGTCTGAACAAGAGGCACTGCCACAATGTTGAGCTCTTCCTCTGTTCTTCTATGCGTGAATTTATACCAAGCAGCAACACTTGGTGAGTACCTGTCTTCAGTGTTTGTGCATCCAAACCCTGCTGTATATCATTCTTCTGCAATCTGTATTGCCTTTTCATCCATAGGAGTAGTAAACCAGCATCAAACATGTAGTCCCTTCTTATGCAGACAGCACCTTATGTGCATGATTTACTAAGATATTCTAGATTATGTGGGTCACAGTGAGGATTTTTATCCCTCTGCATCATGGATTCAAGTCAGAAAAACTGAAATAAATGACTTCTGCAGCATATTCTGGGTCTTTCCCTGGACCTCTTCCCAGTGGGCAATATCTAAATCATCTCCCCTGGTAAGCACCCTAGAAGAAAACCCACAAGGTGCCCATGTCACCACAATGATCTCCTCTCATCTGAGATAGGCAGATGATATACTCCAAGATCTTGTCTGATTGCTGAATGCCTCTCTTTGTCATGGACAGTGAGCCCTGTTATCATGTGAAAGGGGTTTATTTCTGTTGCTTATATCAACAGTCTCGCTCATTCATTATTTCATTCATTCATTACTCAGAACTCATGAGTGCAGGTAACGATGGGGGACACAGAATAACCAGTAGTTCAAGAGCTTTGTGTTATTATACAGTTCTAGCTTTACCGCCACAGGCTGGCACAGTGTCTCCAATACTTCTATCACAGGTTAGTAGGGCCTTACTGGGCTATTAATTTGTGAGGATTGTCAGAAGTCTACCATGCATTCATAAGGGGTCTATTAATCATAGTATGCTAAACCTTGATTTTCTATAGTAGTATAAATACCACCTCAGGGCTCCCCTGAAAAATGGCCACCAGCCTAGTGGAATTAATGAGTTCAACAAAGAATAAAATAAATAAATAAAATAAATAAATAAATACATAAATGAATAAAATAAATAAATAAATAAATTGCCCATGTCTGTTGATGGCCCAAATTTGCACAGGAGCATGACTACTGAAGTCCTCCACAAACCCCGTTTGGAGACTGATATTAAATAGCCTCTGTAGGCGGGATTGAGAGGTACTGTTTCAGGCTGCACAGAAGGCAGTCTGGTATGTTATCCATCCCCCTACAAGCAGTATTCTTTGCTTTGGATAGTGCTTGAAGGACTTGTTCCTGGGAGATATAGGGAGGATGTGTATGCCAGTATGTGTTTTGTGACTGGTGGGGGGTGAAGTTGGAATGAAATACATCTGTTAGTAGACTGGCTATGTCCTCTGGATCAGAGTATGTGGTATTGCTTGCTATTAGCTTTGCACAGTTATGAGCATTGTTTCTGGGGTTTCTAATGTAGCTGAAGAAGGCTTTATGATTGTCTTTTCAACGGGTGGCTATTTTTACCTTATACTTAGATTTGGTTGATTTGATCATGGATCGGAGTTCCTTGTTAAGTTTAGCAAGAGAGTTTTTAGCATTGGGAGAATTACATTTGGTTTTACATATAATGAGCTTTATCCTTTTATTGTAAAGCCTGTTTATATTTGGTTTCCACCACAGGGCTTTATTTTTGAATATGGTGTATTTTATTTCAGGGCTGGCAGATGCATGTATGCTGCTATTTACATGTGTATAGAATTTGGTGATGAAGGATTGTGCATTCACAGAGGGGTCATCAGAGTTCTGAATTTAACCAGGTCATCACTCAAGTTTTAGGAGATTAGCTTTAGCATAATCTCTGAATGCCAAGATACTGACAATTGTTTCCAGTTTCAATCATATGGTTAATGGGACTGATTTATGTCAGAACTGTTAAAGAAGAAAGCTATTTCATATTGGTGACAACCAAATCCAGGACTTTTATTGGGGATGTATAAGTCCTCCATTCTATGGAAAAATAATTTAAACTTCCCAGGAAAGTGGTATTTGGCTGAATGCTTAGGGATTCTGTACTAGTGTGGTAGGAGGTAGGGCCAAAGGGGCATAGAGGAGGTTCTAAAGTAGGCTGTGATATGACAAGGTTTTTGTTAAAGGTAAGTTGCACATGAAAGAAATACAGGTTGCTATCATGTCTAATAAGTCTGGAGTTCCTTTAAGGAGAGGAGTTTTTTAGGTAAGACTGCACTGAGCAGCAATATCTTAATGTTATCTAGATTATGTTTTGTTACGTTGTTAGCTTTTGAAGACTGTCTTTGCCTGAAAAAGGCACTATGGGGTGGATAAGGTTTTGTCCATATATGAAAGCCTTGGGGGTATACATGCATCACTGTGTCTCAAGATGGAATCTCCTATGACTAGGACACTGGGTTGTGTGGAGATTTACCTTATGGGCTTTCAGGTTGCAATACTGTGACTTAGAGATGCATGTTTTGTGATGAATGCTGTTTGACTTAAGTCCTTGTGAATTTGCTGAAGGTACTTGTTATCTTGTTGTCAATATAGCTGGGTCTATGTGTTTGGTCTGTAATGTGTGTAGTAGGTATAATTTCATGTTGTGTGTTAATGATAACTGGTTTAATATTTATAGTGTCTGTATGAAAGAGCCTTGTCTTCAATGACATTGTACTACTAAATCTCTCACACACTGTCTCAGATTGCTTAAGTAGTAGACAGTTGTCAGTAAACATAGTATAACATAACATACCATAACATACGGGTGGCTGCGGTGCTGTAGCAAGGGGTGGCTGCAGTGCTGCAGCAGTTAGTGTTGTCACCTCACAGCAAGAGGTTCTCTGGTTTGATTCATCAGGGGTGCCTTTTGTGCGGAGTTTGCATGTCCTCCATGCAGTCATGTGGGTTTCCTCCGGGTGCTCCACTTTCCTCCAACAATTCCAAAGGCATGCAGTAAGTGGATTGGACACTGTCAATTGGCCATAGGTGAGAGTGTGTGTGTGACTGAGTGGTACAAATGAAATACCATGGCAGGGCTAGCCACCTGGCAGTGTAAACCTTGGCTCAAGACACCCTGAGCCTATGTGCAAAATGGGAAAGGGTTGAGGATGGATGGATGGTTGCCAGTTTGTTTCAGGATGCCCATTTCTGCCAAATATATAGACTTAGCTGGAAAGTGCAACTCCATGGTTCCAGATGTTTATTTGCATTGGCTGCACAGGAGTGGTACCAATAAGGTATACAACTGTTTTACTAGGGTGCTATCAGGGTAAAAATGCAGAGTATTAAGGACTCAAGGGATTTAAGGGGTTTTAGTTGTAAAGGTAAAGTTAAGTTACTAAGTAGCTTTTATCTATAACCAATAAAACTAACCATCTCTGTGCATTAAGTAGTCTCACAAAGAACCGATTAACTTATGGAGACAGAGATATACCAAAAAATTCAAATAGTCCTCTGTCCAATAGCAGAAGATAAGCTATCAGGTTCTTTGAGCTGTCGTCAGGACAGGAAAGACTTACTTCCTCTCAAAAGCCACTAGAGTGTAAACCAAAGCTTTCTAACTATACATTACAAAACAACCTGCATTAAACTGCTGCACTCGGTAGCCACTCATTTAGAATATCTGTAACTGCTACACTTACTGCACCACAACCATTGCCTTAGGCTATTCATTGCTCATTGATTTTCTTTGTTGAGAAGAGACCACATTAGATTAATGGATAAAGCTATTTGATTTCAATTTGCAACATGTCATGGATTACTTTTTTGAGTCTACATATTTCTGTCATTTCTACATTTTTTAAACTTGTGACTACTACAGTAGTTACAATTCGTTCATTTATCATTTAGCCATATCACATAGTATCAATTGTTTTCTAGTCCAGTTAATTATTATCATCTTTCTTATACCCATTGTAAGTTATAAACTTATCCTGTTTTGTCATACCCCCTTCATCTGTACTGGCCAATATGGAATCCCAGTCAGTTTTTGCCCCTTCTGCACCAGCCAGATAGCACTTTGAGATAGTGTAGTAACTGCCTAATGCCTACCAAAACCTCTTTATTGCTACCTCACGATGACTCAGTATGTGAGAGGTGTTAGTATTTACTTAACTTGGGGGTTACCTTCTCATCTCAAAACACATTCAGTAAGCACAACAGACATAAACACACAGTACAGAACATTTCCACCAAACCAACTTACACTGAGGTTGTTAGCAGAACACTGCTTAAGCTTTCAAGGCTAAAGACTGAGAAACCTCAGACATCAGTGCACACCCAACACTCCCACCTTCCCCCTTCACATCCACAGCCAGTACACATACCTCTAAGAGTCACAAGTGTGCAGACTAAAGCACTAATGGGCCGCTGAGACTCCATATATCTACGGTAATGTTTTAATAATAACTGTCTCTTTTATCAGGCATACTGACATCACCTTCACCAGGCTAGATAAGAATAGGGTGACAGTTGGTTGTCTTTCTGGAGAAAGGATCTGGAATGTGACAAGGGATGTTAGATCCCTCCATCTTGACAAATACAATTGTGACCTGATCGTGATCCATGTGGGGATGAATGACCTTAGGCATGCTACCCAGATGGACCAACAGAAGGATGTGATTGAGTGTGCTATGCATGTTTCTGACACAGGAATGGCACTGGTTTGAGTAGTATTTTGTCATCACCTAGAATGATGCCAAGATTCAAAGGTAGGATAATTGGTTTTAATAATTGTCTGTGTAGCTGGTTTCATTCGAGGGGGGTCCAGCATATGTTAGCATGGTACGAAATAGCTGACAAGCCTTCTTGCTTTGCCAGGAATGGTCTGCACTTCTATTATCAAGGCTTTTGCATTCTGGCTAAAGCTTTTGCTGCCTCATAGTGGCTTTTTTAGGCAGTTTCTATCACATAAGCATTCCAACCTAGTATATTGTAATGTGGTGCACATTAATGTGGCTCCAGTCATCTCCAAGAGTTTTAACAAAAAATGCCTGAACTTGAGCAGTTACAGAGACATAGTTTCAGCACAGTGGAATTACTCCCTCTATTCCTGGGCATAGTGCTTATCATGTCTTCAGACCTACTGGCAATTGTGGGGGATCATCTGTATTTGCAACAATATTATCATTTCATAACAGAGTCTTCAGGACACCTCACTTAAACAGTTGGTGTCAAAAATCACCATAAATAAGAGTAATTATCACTCAATATATAGCTATAGAATAGACTTTATGTTCCCTTCTGAGCATACCTCTCAACATCTTAGCACAAGAAATCTAGGCAAAGCCTGGCATAATGGGGGGACAAAGGCCCAAAAATAGGGGCACATTTTAAATATTGCTCTTATAAACTTAGAAAGCTGTTAGAATAACAGGATTTGTGTTAGCATGAATCTTTGGAAGGATATGAAGTCTAAAACTTAAATGCATGTCATTATTTAGTGACTTTAATTTTTAGATCATCTCATTGATTTCTCAAAAAAAAATATTTATGAGGAACAGACCAAAAATAGGAGGCAAAAATATGGATATTCTGAAAAAATATGGACAGTTGAGAGGTATGCTTCCGGGCATGATAGCTATTTTAAAACATTAGCTGAAACCCCAAATAAACCCAACATCTTTCTGCCGGTGGACTTCAACTATATATCAATCAATTGTCTGACCTAAGCTGGTAATGGTAAACATGCCCAACTTTTAACATTATAAATGCTAATACTAATACTCTTATACAATAGTTGCTATCTTACTAGGGGCCCAATCCTTTACTTAGTCCTCACAAATATTGTTACTTCTAACACATCTCCAAAGTATCATCATGCCTTGTTAAATCAAAGCATAAATTAGTGACATTTTCCTTTAAAACTTGTGGTACTTCTTCTGTAAATACCTCTATTTTTCATAACTTCACAAAAGGAAACCTTCTTCAGTTACTTGACAACCAAAGTAAATTGCTCTATAATTCTCCTCTGATGGCTCCCATTGCTAAAGCTGCTACCTATGCTTCTGACCTCTACTTCCACTTAAATAGTTGCACTGATAAGGCAGCCCCTATCCATAACAAATATAATGAGAAATTTAAAAACAAAGCCCTATAGTAGATTACCCATATAGATAAATTATATAACTGAAAAGAAATTGCTTAATGCTCATAAGAGGTCTCATTCTAATTATGGTAAGAGCACATTTAAGCAAACTAGTAAAAAGTTTAAGGTAACCATTAAGTAGCTCAAAACTGAGTGTGATCTTGGGACTTTTCAAGATGGCTGCACACTGATCAATAGCTTAACTTCAGTTCTCTCAGTGTGAAAAAGAAACTGAAAGACAAAAACCAGGAACTCTGAATTTAAAAAGATTTATGTTAAGCAACTTCTTTTTGTAAATAAATTCAGAGCATGAAAACTTTTGGCACAATGACTTAGGCTACAGAAAGTAGAAATGGTTATTGCCAAACATAGGGAAACTATAACAAAAAAAATAACCAGAGATCCTGCAGAAGTATTATAGAGATATTTCAGAATTTTATGAAAAGTTGCATAAAGCAGAGAAGTGGGGAAATGAAGAAAAAGCACAGATGGAAAAATGTATTGAAGACTTAAATATGCCAAGATTAGAGGTAGATGAGGCTCAACAATTAACAGTTAAGATAGGAGGAGATAAGATAAAAATCATGATGTATAACCAATCTGCAGGAAAGTCTCCAGGAATTGATGGTATTCTAGTGGAAGTTTGTAAGCTAAGACGGAAGAATATGATAAAAATCTGGAAGATTTTGATTAACAGTATTTTAAAAGAAGAAAAAGTACCAAGATCCAGAAAAAAGCTGTGGTGGCTGTAATACCTAAAGACAGTAAAAACCCATAAGATCCAGCTTCATATAGGCCCATTTCAATTTTAAACCATGATTATAAAGTGGCTATGTCTGTAATGTTAAAATAATGGCAATGGTGTTGCCAAAATTGATAAATATCGATCAGTGTTGTTTTGTGGAGGAAAGCCAAACATTTGACAATATTAACAGAATAATAATCATCCAGAGGGAAGGAGAAAATAAGAAAATACACTGTTTTGAGTTGATCTTGATGCAGAGAAAGCATCTAACAAAATAAGCTGTGTTTTTATGAGCAGAGCAATGGAAGCATTCATATTTCCTGATACAATTATAAGATTAATTAGGAAGATATATGAAGAATCAGAGGCAAAAATCAAAGTGGGAGGGTTCCTCTCTGATAAACTCTGACTGAAGAGAGGAACCAGGCAGGCATTTCCTCTTTCCCCTTTGTTATTTGAGTTATATTTAGAACTATTGGCAAAAAATAAAGGACTCAGAAATTCAAGGATATAATTGAAATGGTATTCAAGAAAATCTGGCTTTATTTACAGATGATATTATTTTGTACCTGATAAAAACAGAAAATGACATGTCAGTGCTGTGGAACATTTTGAGACAGTTCTTTTTTTTTTTTGGGGTGGGGGTGTAAAATTAATGAAAATAAAAAAAGGCTATAGCTGTAAGCTATGTGCTCACACGTGAATTGGTTCAGCAATACCCATATTTATGGGAACATGATAAAATGAAGTATTTAGGAGTATGGGTTAAAAAGAAAGCTGTTATGGTAGCTAAGGATATGTGGAAATAGACTGAACAATAGGTAATACAAAAACTAAGAAACTGGAAGGTATCGCCTATGGATATCAACATCAAGATACAAGCAGTAAAAATGATTTTAGCCCCTTCAGTTTTATACACAGGTCAGGCATATTTTTATCAACCAGAGGAGAAGTTGTAGATAGTAATAAAAAGTTGAAGGATTTTATTTGGGAAGGGAAGAGGGCAATAATCAATTGGGATACGTTAATCTTTCCAATAGAACACAGAGATTTAGGATTACCTGATTTGAAGGGATATTTTAGAGCTACACAGTTAAGGTTCTTATACATAGCTCAAACAGAAAGCTACACTTCAAAGTGGAAAGGAATGATGATGAAACAGGGGGGAAATTCAAGAAATAAGGAAAGAGGGGGATTTTGGATGTAGATCCTTAAGAAAAATTACAATAGTCATAGAGAGTATTTAACTTGCCTTCCGACGTATAAACTATACACTGGAATTGATGCTGACAAGGTTAATATTGTCGAAGAAAACTCTTATGGCAATAGAACAAAAGTACAATAAAAGAAAGTCATATGGAACAAAGAATTGTTTGTTGTTAAATAAACTCATAGTGGAGAACTGTAAAAAGAGGAAGAATCTAAGTATGGCATGAATTCACAATAAAAAAGCATTTGACAGTATCTCATATTCATGGATAAAAGAGTGCTTAAAATGTATAAGATGCACCCTACACTGGTAAACTACATCACGACGACCATGAAACATTGGCAAATCACTTTGCAGTTAAGCCATGATAAAGGATAAATTATTATTCCAAGGATAAGAATCCAAAGGGGGATACTCCGGGATGACTCTCTGTCACCATTGCTCTTTTGCCTTGCCCTTAACACATTAAGCTGTCTGCTTAACAGATTAGGTCATGGCTATAATTTGGCTTCAAGAAATCAATAAAGTGCAAAGACTCCTCATCTTCTCTCTGTCGATGATTTCAAACTATAACTCATCAGATGAAGAACTGAAAGCACAACTGCAAGTCGTCAAAAATATTTTAGATGATATAAAATGTCATTTGGTCTTGATAAATCTTCAAAAGCAACCTCTAAAGCAGGAAAGCTGTAGCACCAAGAAAACATCAATGTCAGACAAGAATGTGATATAAAAGAACTTGAGCAAGAGGGAGTGTATAAATATTTGGGAACTGATGAAGGATCAACAATAAAACATGAACAAATGCAAATAAAATGTAGTAAGGACTATTTTAGAAGATTTAAAGTAATCAGGAAAATAGTGTTGACATCTAGGAACAAAATCCAAGCTATAAACCAAATTGCTCTTCCTGTCCTAACTTACAGTTTTGGTGTGATTGACTGGCCCCAAAAGGTGTTGGATAGATTAGACAGGAAAACAAGAAAGATGTTTCATGCTCATCAAATGATTTATAAATATCAGTGCATACCACGATTATATATTCGCTGTTCCAAAGGCAGTATGGGCCTACTTGAAATTGATTACATGTATAGATCTGCAGTTGTGGGACTGCATACATATCTGCTGACCTCACAAGACCCAAATATAGTGAAAGTTTTGAAACAAGAGGAGAATAAATCTAAGATGACTTCCCTTCTTAGTTTAGCAGAAGCATATTGGCATCAAGCAGGAATGGAAATCAAACCAGAATTAGATAAAAATCAGGCAGGAACTGAATGTGCCAAAAAAAAAAAAGAAAGAATATAAGGTGAAGGGTCAGATGAGAAGGCAAGAAATGTGAGAAATGCATAAATATAGTTGCAAGTATAGAAAACTCCTGGAATAATTTCATGTTTATGAGGATCGAACAAAGGAATGGTTAAGGTGAGGCAAATTCAAACCAAAAGATGAAAGGTTAATATTGGTGGCCCAAAATAGTGGACTACATACACATTGGTCCATTGAACATGTGGGAGAAACAGACAAATGTAGGTTTTGTAAAACAGAATTGGAAACAGTTGCATACCTCGTTGCTGGTTGTGATATACTAATGGCAGAAGGACTGTATACTGAAAGACATAATAATGTGACAAGACAGTTGCTCTGGAGATTGTGCAAACATTATAATATTGAAGTAGCTGAAAAACACTGGAAGCATGAGCCACAAAACATCATAGAAAATTATGAAGTCTACATCATATGGGATCACCCATTACCAACAGTTCAAAATATAGATGTCAGAAAATCAGATATAGTCATCCATGGGTTCCTATCAGGTAGTCAAACTTTTACAAGTTCAAACTTCATAGGGTCGAGACCGGCTCCCAATTACGCTGTCACAGGCGCAGGTTGTCAAATGTGTCTTTGATGAACTGAAAAGCGTGAAAAGGCAAAATAGCGAAGTGGCTTTTCAGCTAATTCTTTTCCTGAGAAAGAATTTGTTTGGCTGCTTTTGCTACTTTGCCTTTTTGGCACTGTAGTGCAATCTTGGAGTTGGTATATTTAAGTTATTTAAGCAGGGTGTGTGTGGGGGGCACAGTAATGTTTTACAGTTTTTTTTTTTTGTTTCAGAACAGCGATTTTTTTCCCTTGGAAAAAAATCACTGTTCTGAGGTTTCGACATTGTAAGCTTATGCTTACATGGGGTCAATTATGTGTCGTTCGCTCTTCTGAGCATGCGATATCATAATATAGACCCATCAAGACCATAAGTTCAAATTTATAAAAGTTTGAGTGTTTCAATGGAAATATCCATAAGCGGTGGTTTCCATTTTATTCAATGGGGTGTGATCTCAGAGTTGGTATATTTAAGTGGGGGGGTTTATCCATAGTAGAAGTTTTGTAACTTTGAATAATGGTTCGAACATTACGTGTTCAAAGTTATAAGACTTCGACTATGTGATATAGACTCCTGGTCCATGAAAAGAAGACAAAAGTAACCTTGATCACTGAAATTGCTACATACAGTGACTACAGTGTCACAAAATACACAGAGAGACACAAAGCTATAAAATGTCAGGATTTATAGGCAGAAATGAGAGCAATGTGAAAGAAAGATACCCAGACAGTTCCAATGGTAGCAGGAGCAATAGATCCTATAAAAAAATAATCTACAATTGTATTTAGATATGTTACCAATACATGTAATTCTGTACAAATTGCAGGAGTCATTACTGGGCATATCTTGGGTGCTGTGAAGAGCACATCTGGCTGCCATCAAAGATTGAAACAATACTAATTTCATAAACTTTAATTATACAAGATTGAAACAATACTAATTTCATGAACTTTAATTATACATTGACTTAGGAATAGGGTTCATTCCAGTCATGGTATTAAAAACCCAAAATATTTGGAGAAATTAAAAAAAAATTATAAACATAAAGCTGCGGAAAGTATACTAAGTACTAAGCCAACATGGGAATGTAAAAAAAAGATAGGGATGACTGGAATTATGGGTACAGAGAATAGGCAAGAAGGGGATGGAATTTACTGGAGGAAGTAGGCAAAGGAACCAAAGTATTGGGAACAAATAATTAGACAGAGAACGATAACAGAATGGGAAGAAGTCAAGAAAACATTTTGACTGCAGGCCTGAGACTGCCTTCCTATCAGGGATTGATATCAGAATATAAGCAAAGAGAAAGGGATAGGGGGACCCTAAGTGAAAGATATGCAGTGGTTGAGTTTTCAATTGACTCTAGAACATAAGCTGCTGTTAAAATAGGATAATTGCTAAGGTATATAAAATATTATACCATAATTATAGGAATCAATCAGATGAGGTCAGAAAAGATTGAGAAGAGAGATTAGACAGGGAATTTACAAAGAAACAGTGGGAGGACATAAGTATGGCTCCCAAATATGCAACAAATAGCTTTTATACCCCTATTAGATTCCAAAGAATTTTTCCTCAGGTAGATGGCAAATGTTGGAGGCATAATGGTGAAGAAAGAGGTAACTACGAACATATGTTTTGGATGTTAGAGGCATAATGGGGAAGAAAGAGGCAACTACGAACATATGTTTTGGATGTGTAATGAGTTGGCAAACTTTAAAAAATGTCAGTCAGGAATACTGAGTGAGCAAGTGAATGTATCTAAAGAAATTATTGTTTTCAGCTGGAATACAGAATTTGAATTGTCTACACATAGTAAGGCCTGGTTAAGTTTAATTCAGGTGGCTGGCAAAAAAAGCAATTACTAGCAGATGGAAATCAAAGCCTAATCAACTATACTTGAAATCTGAATATTGTAACAGAGATAAAAAAACAGGAAGTAGGATCTTTAGAAAAAGGAAGAAGTAAATTACATAGAAAAATAGAAACTGTGGGAACAATACATCCAGAAAAATGTTTTGGAGGAGGAATGAGATTTAAGAGAAGGCAGGAAATCAACAAGTTATGTAATGCTTGATTGATTATATTATATAGAACAATATGTGTGATGTATAATGTTCTAAATGTGAACCTGATAGTATGGTTTGATTACTTTTATAAAACTGTAAGTTTTCTTATATCGCAAGTGATAATTCAGTAAAGGTGTTAAAAAAACAGAGTTGTTGTTGTTTGTCTTTCGGCTTTTTCCCGGTAAGGGGTCGCCACAGTGGAACTCCGGTCCGCTAATGATTGGCAGTAGATTTTTATGAAACGCCAAGGTACCAGCTCGATGCCCAACCTTCAACAAAGGCACACCCATTTATGTGCACATGTCATTCGAACGCTAGCCAACCGTGGGGAGGACATGTAGACTCCACACAGAAGGCACTCCCAAGCCAAGCCGAGAATCAAATGGGAGAACTTCTTACTGTGAGGTAACAACACTACCGCTGTACCACTGCAGCATCATAGCCTCTAAAACCAAAAAATAACTACACATGATCTTAAAATAGCCTCTAAAACCAAAAAATAACTACAAATCTGCATTTATCTATGTCTATTTAACTAGAGCTCATTCTCAACAATGTCTGTGCTACTACACAATAATAATGCATACTCTGGCCCAAAGGAAATAACTAATATCCTAGCTAATAAATTTAGTGCAACTTTTATTCTACCCACAGTTATAGCTATTCCATAGATTCCACATTCCTGACCACCTCCTTTAATTACTATTGAACAAGTTGTCCCAGCCTTTGTAAATTCTAAGAAGACCTCATTGAGTGCTGATAATATACCAGGTTGCCTAATTATCAATGCCAAATATGGCCTATATGAACTCCTACTTAACATCTTTATTCTAAGTATCTCAACTGGTTGCATTAATGAAGCCAGGAAAATAGCCCTTGTACTGCCATTACTCGAGAGTGGCCCAAACATGGGCCCCGGTAACTATAGACCCCAGTCATCTCACTTGCCCATTATGTAAAGCTATGGAACATATTACCTCTGATCTCATTAATCTGGACATTGAAAATCTCTTAACCCAAGGCCCTCAACAATTTGGCTTTGTCAAAGGAAAGCACTGTCTCTTTATATTCATAAATTTCTTTGAAAAAGTAAACAAAGTGGTAGATAACAGTTATGCAGTACATATTTGGACCTGGCCAAGGCCTTTGACACTATTTCCCCATACAGGCATTACTGCCAGACCTGCAAATCTGAATATATATATCCTTATGTTATCCTTATGTTGTCCAGTAAGAAGCTAACTGGTTGTCAGACATAAACCATGTGATAAGAGTCAAAGATGCCAATTTTGAAAGCAAAAAAGTTTAGAAGTGGTATACCACATGGCTCAGTGTTGGGCCTTCTCCTATTTGACATTTATTTCTCAGACCTTCAGGTAAACACTACTAAAACAAAATAAAATAAAATAAGGAAACCACCAAAAACCAGTAACCCAGTAGAATCCATAAGTGTTTTATTCACTCTCTTTTCTCTCTAACGCCACAGCTGGAATGCCTTCAAAGGAGGAAACACACCCAAAAAAACACTCCATATAAATAGCATAATCAGTTATTCAACAAAAATTCAATTAAAGAAGATCACAAGCATAATTAAAGGAGAATTCTCCAATTAAGTTCATAATTCATACCCTTAGGTATAAGAGTATCAAATTTAAGAATATAGATGGCTTCTTTATATAAAGGTTTATCCTTAAAATGTGTCAGTAAATTCACAGTTATTATCATCCACTTTTACTAAAATAGTGCCTTGTAAACTCACAGATGAATCCTGATGTGCTTGGTGAAAATGAACTGCCACAGAACTAGTTTCTTTAAAGTTTTGTATGTCTCTTATATGCTCAATAAGTCTTAATTTGAACGCTCTCTGAGACTGATCAATCTAAAATTTGTTACTTGGACATTTAAGGGCATAGATTATACCAGTGGTATCACATTTGAAAAAAACTTTCACTGCAAATCTACGTCCTCCAATATTCCCAAAACTATTCACAATATGTTTATAAGCCTTACATCTATTACATACATAGGTGCCAAAATTAAATCTCAAATTATATACATTAACATTAGGCATAATAAATTTAGGCATAATAAATTTACCTTTCACTGGAAAGTTTTTTAAACTTTTCTCCACCCTAAATGAGAATTTAAGTTTCTCAGTTAACCATAACTGAGAATCTCCATTACACTTTATGTGCTGCCAATAGTATTTCACCAAACCTGCTAGAATGTCACTAAAGCAACTATAAGTAGATACAAAATAAATGTCAGTCTGACTTCCATCATATATATTACCAACTTTTTTGCACCTGGGGTAACTCTCTCTCTCTCTCTCTCTCCTTCTTTTTTATTTTGGTGACAGCTCTGTCATTAATCGAGCTACTATAGCCCCTATATTCAAACATTAAGCTTGTTTTCAGCATCTCTTCCTGAAGTTCTAAAGGGTCATTACATAACTTACTAATCCGCACCACTTCTCCATAGGAGAGGGCTTCAATAGTATGTAGGGGTGACAACTGAAAGCTTTTAAATATTGGTTAATTCCATCAAATTTTCTATGTACCTTAGTATGTAACCATCTAGGCCCAAAAAAATCCAATTCTACATCCAGAAAGGACACTATTTTTCCCCCTCTGTATGCCATCAAAAGACAGATTGAATCTATTGGACTATATATGCTCAATAAATTCATCGACATTCTCTTCTCCCCCATCACACAGAAAAATTAGATCATCAATAAACCGAGCATAGAATTTAACATGCTGTATATAAAATGATGATCTGTATATACACTCCAGTTCAAATAATCCCATACTCAGGTTGGCACATGCAGGGGCAAATGCCACTCCCATAGCTGTGCCTTGTTTCTGTTGATAAATTTCTCCATTAAATTTAAAAAAATGTTTCTAAGCAGAAAATTTACAATTCCAAAATATACTCTGTGGCAGAAGATTCACCCATAAAAAACCTAACAGCTTCAACACCAGAAGTATGAGCAATATTTGTATATAAACTTTGCACATCTATAGTGACAAAGTACATGTTCCTATTAATTTCCACATTATTAATTGTCTTCAAAAAATCAAATATATCTTTAATATATGCAGGTAGCAACATCAACTTAGGTAGTAACAGCTAGTGTAACAAACATCCAATATTATGAGCAAAGTATTTAGTTCGATACTATGGGGTGTCCAGGTGGGTTCAACAGACATTTGTGTATTTTGGGCAAACAATAAAAACATGCAATGTCAGCACTATCCACACCAAAATTTTTTTAGCATCACAGAGGAAATATACCCCAGTCTTACACCCTTTCCAATCAGGTCCAAATACTCAATAACAGCTGCCCCGTACACAGAAAAAGGGACCTTCAGATAAATATTGTCATTGTTTAGATGTATATAGCACATATCCAAATATTGGGTTACATCAATAATAACAAGTTTGTTGCCCTTATCAGAGGGCTTAAAAATAAGATTCTTGTTATTGCTGAGAGCTACCAGAGTGGGTTTATATCACATCATCGAAAGCTCAAAATTATGAAGCGCACAACATTGAACACAATATCTCGAACCAACAAAACATTGAAACATTGTGAATGGCTGTCCCCAATGGGGACATGGAACATTAAGGGTGTAGGTAGGGGGCAAGCACCCCTGCACCCCCATACCCCCCCGCTACTTAAATATACCAACTCTGAGATTGCTCTACAGTGTAGGAAATGGAAATTTCCAATTTCTGCACTGTAGTGCACTGAAGTGCGATCTCCAAAGTGGAATATTTAAGTGGCAGGGGGTTTGGGGGATGCAGGGGGTGCAGGGGTCTTGCCCCTGCATGTAGCAATCTGTTGTTAATGTGCACTCCACATTTTGTTGTTTTTCTCCCTCTTTCAATGTTATGTGGTTCACTGTATTGTGTTCAATGCTGTGCGCTTTGGAATTTTGAGCTTTCGATGATGTGATATACACCCACCAGAGCAGACCATTCAGCTTTTGTTAAATTATAGATGATGTTATTAACATTCCCCAGAAACTTATACATTTCCTGTTCCACTGAAAAAGGTAACATCTTATACAATTGTAACACCTTCTCATTGTTAAAAATAGGAACAAACTTGCTTTTTGCAGAAATCATACTAGTTTCAAATACATTATAAGCATTAGGTGTTTCATCTGATACACAAAAATAAAAGCTATCCATATCTGAATCAGAATCAATATCATCTGAATCATAATTTAAAGAAGCCATCTTATCATTAAACAATACTTTAAGCTGCAGTTTCCTAATAAATCTAAAAATGTCACACTTTTACTCATGAATACGTGGCATAACAGTAGGAATGAATTTAAGCCCACATTCTAAAATGGCCTTTTCACAGTCATCAAGAACATAACCAGACAAATTAACAATATGTGAATGACAGTTATCATTTATCCCTTTTCCGTTGTGGGAACTGCTGGGGTAGTTGTTGCTAATGTCCATTATATTGTCCCCCTCTCGGGAGTTTCTTGCTCTGTGGTCCCCCATATCGAGTACTTGTGCTGTTCCAAAAGTTCTGTTGATGTTGAGCTCCATTCTGGGGCTCAGGAAGTGGTGGAAAGTCATTTTTATTCGCAGCATGCATATCCTCTTCTGGAGTGTATATGCAGATCATAATTTTATATACAGCATGTTAAATTCTATGCTTGGTTTATTGATGATCTAATTTTTCCCTTGTGATGGGGAAGAAGAGAATGTGGATGAATTTATTGAGCATATACAGTCCAATAGATTCAATCTGTCTTTTGATGGCATACAGAGGGGCAAAATAGTGTCCTTTCTGGATGCAAAATTGGATATTTCTGGGCTAGAGGATTACATACTAAGGTACATAGAAAATTAGATGGAATTAACCAATATTTAAAAGCTTCCAGTTGTCACCCCCCACATACTATTGAAGCCTTCCCCTATCAGGAAATGGTGCAGATTAGTAGGTTATGTAATGACCCTTTAGAACTTCAGGGGGAGATGCTGAGAGCAAGCTTAATGTTTGAATCTAGGGGCTATAGCAGCTCGATTATTGATAGAGCAGTCACCAAAATAAAAAAAGAGGGAGAGAGAGAGAGTTACCCCAGGTGCAAAAATGTTGGTAATATATATGATGGAAGTCAGACTGACATTTATTTTGTATCTACTTATAGTTGCTTTAGTGACATTCTAATAGGTTTGGTGAAATACTATTGGCAGTACATGCAATGTAATGGAGATTCTCAGTTATGGTTAACTGAGAAACTTAAATTCTCATTTAGGGTGGGGAAAAGTTTAAAAAACTTTCTAGTGAAAGGTAAATTTATTATGCCTAATGTTAATGTATATAATTTGAGATTTAACTTTGGCACCTATGTATGTAATAGATGTAAGGCTTGTAAACATATTGTGAATAGTTCTGGGAATATTCTTGGACCTAGATTTGCAGTGAAAAGTTTTTTCATATGTGATACCACTGGTATAATCTATGCCCTTAAATGTCCATGTAACAAATTTTATATTGGTCAGTCTCAGTTCAAAGTAAGACTTCTTGAGCATATAAGAGATATAGAAAACTTTAAAGAAACTAGTTCTGTGGCAATTCATTTTCACCAAGCACATCAGGGTTCATCTGTGGGTTTACAAGGCACTATTTTAGTAAAAGTGGTTGGTAATAATTGTGAATTTACTGACACATTTTAAAGATAAACTTTGATATAAAGAAGCCATCTATATTCTTAAATTTGATACTCTTATACCTAAGGGTATGAATTCTGACCTTAATTGGAGAATTCTCCTTTAATTATGCTTGTGATTTTCTTTAATTGAATTTTTGTTGAATAATTGATTGTGCTATTTATATGGAGTGTTTTTTGGTGTGTTTCCTCCTTTGAAGGCATTCCAGCCGAGATGTCAGAGAGTGAAGAGAGTGAATAAAATACTTCTGGATTCTATTGGGTTACTGGTCTTTTGGTTGTTTCTTCAGGTAAACACTTGGCCTATGGTTATCTAAGTTTGCATATGACTATAAATTGGGTGTTGGTAAACAATTTTCCACTGACTTACAATTGCTCCAACATGGGTTTGGTCAAGTTAGATCATGTTAACATGTTGTGCAAAGATAATGGTCTCAATTAAATGTGAAAACTGTAGCATAGGTTACTTTGCAAAATTAAACATTTTCACATACCATATTGGTGACACATCCCTTCAATCAGACACCGTTAGGTAGTCTTGTTGATAATTCCTTACCATTTCATCATCATGGCTCCAGAGTAATTTTGAAAGCCTTTTCCCTGTTCGATCTAATACCCAAAGGCATCTCCACTAGATCCAAAAACTTTTTAATTCCCATTTATTCATATCTTAGCAGACCTGTTATTGAATATAATGCCCCTTTTGACATTTATTTATCTAAACATATCAGTCAACTTGAGACACCTCCGAGATTCATAACTAAAAAGATCACTGGCCTCAGATGTTTTAGTTATCAAGCAGGCTTTCAGCCCTGCTCTGGACTCAGTGTCTTACAGATTCCTCCTTAGAGGTCTGTATCTAGACTTCTAGACCATGAAAGATCCAAATCCCTTTGACCTCCTATTCCTTTGCAAAACAAATGGTACCTCAGATACTCAATTAAAGAAACGAAACTTGCATGAGCAGATAAATAAGCAACATTGGCATGATAGATTCATATCCCAGTGCATCATTCCCCACTGGATCAAACTTCCCCTAAATGTGAAGCAGAATAGCATCCTTGCTACCTTCAAGGTAAATCTAGATTTCTGGATGGGTAGCCTCATATTATCCACCAGTTCTATCTTGTCTTGCCCTTTTTTGAGGCTAAAGGGCACTCACAATTAGAGGCTTTTGTCTAGACTTGTAATGGTCTACAGACTAATTGCCTAGGACTTATATATGAACCTATGAATTGCACCCTTAGCCTGGTTAGCTTCCTGTTCCCTTATGCCTTTATTTATGATTCATTGAGAAGTCTCCCAGTCCCTTCTCCATTCACTTGTTATCCACTGATTGGCCTCTTAATCCCTATTACCTTTGTGCATCCACAACACCTCAAGATGCTTAGCTCCTCTACCAAAGGTAGCTAGTTCCACCTCAGATTCAGACAGTAATCCACATTGTTTTCTGGAAAAGAGCCATGTCATCTAATGCTGTTTTTTTTTTCCAAATGCTTTTTATAATTAACATGTACTACTCTAATGCACTCTAGAGATGCATACAGTGTCCTCCAAGATCCTGTCAGATCACAAACAACAACAAAAAAAAGAAAAAAAATGCAGCTGTTATCTCCATATACTGGAGGCTGCCCAAACCTTGGAGACATTGTGTACCTTGATCAACTCCAAAAAAAAAAAAAAAAACATTAGGAGGAAGGCATTGTTATCCTTTGTGGAATCTCAGAACTGTGATGAATGTATTGATCTGATGACAAGAATACAGAATCAGCTCTCACTCCTCAAGTACAGACACTATACCAGTGGCCATGGTATCCTAGATATTGTGAGTACACTGTCACAGAGCTTCTCCAGCTTCATAAAACATATGCATACAGTACTGAGAAATGCCTGAACCACCTGCAATGTCTGTGTAGGCATAAAAATTAGTCTGCTGTTCTGCAGCCAGGATGGACTTCACAATAATTCTGCTGAATCAGTGTGATCTGACTGCTGAATCTCTGTTCACCTCATTTCTGCTACTGTGATATAAGTTTTATTTGGAATGCTAAAGAGTGCAATCTCTCTATAACTAGAATACATACCTATCCCTCATTTTGAAAGTGAAGGCCCAAGGGATATATGCAAATGACCCCTTAAGGACATATCAGTGTTTCAGCTATGTGGCTGTTGAATGCCAATTACTTTTTACATTTTAAGTCTTATGGGCTTATTTAGGCTTAATAATGCTAAACTCCACTAGCTGTCGACATGCCTTTTTCAACCTTTTTACCTCATCAGTACAGCATAACTGAATTGTTTGACTATTCTTTAGAAATACAGAGCATAAAAATCAAGTCTGATGATATCCATAAACATTAGAGTGTTTGCAAAATAGTCAAAATAACATCTAACAAAGGGTAAAAAAATCACACACAAAAAAAATCAGTAAGAACCGCAAGAAAGAACTGTGTCAAATTTGATGATGTGAGTATAGAATCTACAAAAAATGTTCACTGATCTTTGTTTTGAGCTCCTTGGTATTACATACACTTATGAGCACCCTTATGTTTGCACATGGTGTGAGTTCAATACATATGAAGTGAAAATGGAGGGGTTAAGATCCATGCTAGAGCAGAAGTGATTAAAATAGAATATACCCAGGTCATGCAAAACATATTTTAGGACACTGAACACCAACTCACTGCTAGGAAAAAGTCAGGTTTTGTAAGTGAGGTTAAAGTACCCAACTACATTTAATTGGTCTTACTTCTGCTTATAGCAATGGATCTGAGAATCACATCTCTCTAATGGAAGTGGTCCTCTCCCAGTCCTGAGAAGATCCTTATGAGAAAACCCACCCAAATATGTGGACACTCTCAAATGTCTGACTAGGTGCTGCGCAGTGAAGTTTGTGCCAGTAAATAAATTACCTCAACATGACTCAGTCATAGAAAGAAAAATTATTTTTATTGTTTTTAGCTTCACAAATCCTAACTCAGGTTTTTTTTTCCTTTATAGTATAGCATGTAGAAGAGTATATCTGATTCAAAGTACCATGTGGATATTCTATGATATAGCCTATATACCGAGGGTTTGGGGAGCCACAGATTGCATACATGCTGGCACTGAAGCCCCATATGGTCTAGAGAACATGTGATACAGCAGAGGAATGGGTTTCTACTCCCTGAATTGCCAGGTAATCTATACTCTGAGATATCTGATGACGTATAGTAGAATAAGTCAAAATGTGGAAGAAATTATTAGAAATAACTGGTATATTTTAAAGGCTATGCCTGGGCACGATAAATGGCTTCCGGATAAACCAGGCTTTACTTATAGAAATTGTAATAGCTTAAAAAAGCACTTGTATTATAAGGACATTACTTTAAACAGAATGGATTCTATAATATTCGACAAAAAAGGCACATACCCGTGTTATAATTGCATATGTTGTGCTAGTACAATTACATTAACTGAGCTTACACATCCACTTAATGATAGAAAGTTTAAATTCTTTTGTACAGCCACATGTAACACCATAAATGTGATTTACTTAGCTTTATGTCAGCAGTGTTCATGCTTTTATGTTGGTAAATCAACAAGGAGGTTAAGAGATAGGATTGTGGAACATAAGTCAGAAATAAGAAGGAAAGTGACTACTAACTCCTTAGCCCAACATATACAAGAAACAGATGAATCACACTATTTTTTATTTTGTGTGATGGATCTCTTAACTTCCAACGTTAGACGTGGTGATCTGGTGAATAAGTTGGATACTAAGTAATATGAGTGGATCATTCGCTTACAAGTGGATATGTAGCCTGGTTTAAATAAACAGGTCACATTAAAACCTATTTTGAAGAGAAAACAACAAATACAGTAGAGAATAAGAACCTCTCTCTCTCTCTCTCTATATATATATATATATATATCAAAATAAGTTGCATGATGTTAATATATGTTTCTTGAATACACACACACACACACACACACACACACATATATATATATATATATATATATATATATATATATATATATATATATATATATGTATATGTAAATAATTCTTTGTTTAAAGAAATAACAGCTCATGCAGTACTTAAATGAACTATGGCTATGTACTTTTGAAGTCAGCTATATGGTGTTGAACGTTTGCTTGGTAGAATATTGTTTTAAGGACTTCCTTATAGAGTCTTCCATAAGGCTTTTTAATCATTAATTGTTTAATTGATTGTTAGATTTGGATAGGTAGGCTGTGTCATGTGTTTTTTGAATTTTAACTATAAAAGATGTGATGTCTTAATATGAATTTTATTAACACTGAAGAAGGACGCATCTGTCCGAAAGCTTTGTTTTATTAAAAAAGGATTTATACTATGCTGTGGAACTTACTTTTGTTGGTGCCAGGTAATCTATAATTCCCAGTGTATTATTCATGTGTCAGTGCACCATCCAGGCAATTTCCATGATTCCTACATTTGGTTCATATCTGACCTATACCAATGGTGCCTACAAGGAGATTTCCCACAGCATCAACTGGTTGGTAGGTGCACAAATATGCTAGACATACAGGGATATATGTGCAGATAACATAAAATTAGGGAGAAGGCCACATATAATATGTTGCTTGTTGTGTTGTAGCTGATGCTTGATATGCCCTAGAGCTCTTGTTGATGACCCTCATTCGTAATCCCCCGATCATGCAGGAAATAAGGTATAACATAGCACATGTGGAAATGCAAAATATAATGGAGTATGTGTTTTGCTTATTTAAGGGATGCTTCTATTGTCTAGATACATCAAGTGGGGTACTGAAATCTAGTCCAAACATCTAAAGCAAGATTATTGTTGTATGGGGCATTCTGTAGGTCATGAATTATACAGATAGAGTAGCAGGAGAATACTTTTGCAGGGATTTCTATAGCAGTTATACCAGCAGCAGAAGGGCAGGGTAGAGTGTCAAAGGAAGAAATGCAACTCAGTACCAGAACCAAGGTAGAGGTGGGTGCAATGCATTGTAACACTGAAAAGGACAAGGTGTCTATTCAACAACTACAGGCCATGACACAGAAAACACAGAAAAAGAATGATGTTTGCATTATCCAACCCATCCTGTGCAGGACAGTACATGCATGGACTGGCCATCCTGTTCATCACACATCACCATAGTTGCATAAGTTAAGGTGTTGTCAGGGCACAGTAATCGTAACTTCCAGAGGTAAGAGGGACACACTGCAAGGTGACTGTAATACTATGAGATGGTGTAGAGCATGGGAGGTGAACATAGATTCATAGGTGAGAACTAGCAATCAGTCTGCAGACCATTACAAGCCTGCTCAGTAACTCATATTCAAAAGTTCCCCGGAAGCCTTATACTCTTGGAGATTGTGGGAAGTCAGAGAACTCATAATTAGATGGCAGATTCAATATGCCACTGTGTGACCATTTGAGGTTTTTGGTACTTGACATAGTTCATGCCAGGGGAGGTGTTGAAATATGGGACCACAAGCATCCAACTAGACAGGGCAAACAGTGTTTTGATTATGATGAATGTTGTTGCCCATGAACTGCTTGATGTCCACAAATAGGGGTGACTGACTGTGTGCCCAAAGGTTACAGAAAATGGGTATAAATACAGGGGTAGCCATATCCAGAATGATAAAGCATCCCAGGTGTTGAGCCATTTAGTGTATTTGCCATGAAATTGATGTCACCCATGATCAGGAGTGGCAGAATGTGTGCCCACAGGTGACAGTGATACTGACTCACCAGTGATCTGTGTCTTCTGACTTGGGAATGTCTGTGATGAGTCACCCCACATCAACAGAAGACAAGGCCTGTATAGAATACTGCATGGAATTTTCAATGTGTCTCATGTAGCCACATGTGAAGGCAATATTTGCAACTAGTATCCTGTGTGCTCCCTGTGACTTCTCTATGTCACAGTGCAGTTGGGGCACATCATCCTGCAAATAATTGAGCATGCTCACAATTTCCGCAATGCTGAGTGGCACCCATTTGTGCTGGTACACTGACCTGTACATCTACTAGTTAATGTAACTTAGGTATATCAGAGATTAACCCAGTGTTATGGTTGTGGGTAACTCTACTATGATGAGTATTTGCACCAGTCTTGTCAGATACTGTATGCAATGGGGCACATGATTCCAGTAAGGGACTTTCAGGTGTGTTTATGGTGAGTATGTGTGTTCAGCCTGTACTCTACAGGGTCATCTGTAATGGTGGAAGAGGGTGACCCATCACCCTGTAGTAATGCAGAAAGTACCAGTGTGTCATTGGACCACGCTACTTACATATTTCCATCAGAAGCAGCCAGAGGTGCTGTACTGATGTCAGCCCTATGTTGACCTGCTTTGCTGGACCATCCAACAGTGGGACTTGTTACAGCAGCACTACACTAGACAGCATTTTCTATCCACACACATACAGTCTTATACCCCCCTGTGACTATCAGAGAGGGTAGACATACCTGTCATGGCAGGAGGGTCTGTGCTGGCCTAGGTGGATAATTTTTCAGTCCTGATGGTTGCCAGGATTTGGAATAATTGTCAATCATGGTATGTGGGAGAACAAAGGAGATGTGATCACATTAGGGTCCAAGGCAGAAAATCCTCAGCAGGCTAAATTTCATTGTCTGACGCAGCCAAGAACAGAGCAGACTGCGCATTAAGGGGTAGGGCCAAGAAAAAGTCCTTACATGCATAACAACATAAAATATTCTGCTGGCTTCTATCCCTACTCCACATCCCACCCAAGTGTTTCTACTTTCCCTTCCCACACCACCTATGATTAACTTAGCTAGGAAGATACCAGCTGCCCACCAGTGAATCACCCCCCCTTCCCTTTGTCAGGATGTCTCCATATGGGTGGTGGAACTGGTTATGGAAAATGGAAGCAATGTGGGTAAAGCTAAGAAACAAATCACTAACGGGGGTCATTCATACAAAGGAAACTAAAAAAATATATAGCTATATTCTATGTTGACAGACATGCCTTGTTGTGCAGCTTATTGTAGATGTAGATCAGAGCTGCCTGAAAGGAAAGATAAATAGATAGACCTTGACCATTCCTTCCCTTCAAACATGCAGTGGGGTGTGTGATACTGTACTATAATGGACACTAATAATCTAGTTTTTCCTCTTGTCACATGGATAGTTGATGCTTACCGAGCTCCCACATCCAAGCCGCCACTTTGTATAAGGGGTCACTCCATCTGGCAGGAGAATGAGACCAAAAATTCCTGAGTTTCAGTGAGTCACTTCAGTGATGATGGTCCACGCATGTGCTAGACTTGCAGACCTGACTTTCCCTATGCCCCAAGATTTCCGCTTTGGATGGAGTATCATTAACCCTCTGGCAACCCTGCTGTAGAGGTTGATCTGAAAATGAAATGCTCCTTACCACTTACAAACTGCACTAGTCAGCAGGAACCTCTGTCTGTTTCAGCTATGTTGCCCACTCCTAGAACTATCTCCCCTTATCCCTTACACATACTAGCAAACTTTCCATCTTCAAGACCCATCTAAAAAATATTTATCTCACACCTGAAATTTTACATGCACAACCCTCAAAACAGATGCATAACATCTACTCACTGTAACTGTGCCTTTCTCACTCTAAATTCACTAACACCTCCATATCTTAGTAGGTAGTAACGGCCTAACATCAAAAGAAGCTCTCGCTTTAATGATACCTTACTACCGATGTATAATCTTCGACCTGTTCAGCCAACAGATGCTACTATTTGTTTTCCTCACACATCCTTCCATATCATTCTCCTCTTTCTAATAATACTCAACTATCTCTCCATGTCCTTAATTTTTTCCCCATCAGCTCATTATTCCTCCCATCTTATTCTATTCCTCTATGTATTTTACAGCAGAATGATTTCTCACTTCCATCTGCTATTAGAAATATAGTCAATATTTTGATAAATTTGCATTAGTTTACTTGAGATAGGCTATCCACTTCTGTAGTGTGTCTTGCTATTTACAGCACATATCACATTCTTGATCACAATTTATCCTAGTAATATTTCTGTATATGTATTTCAATATATTTGTGTTTTTATCTGTTATAAAGATTTTATTCCATTGCATGTGACTACTCTTAAGGTACTGTAAAATTATTTAATTTGTGTTTTTGTAAAGCCTTTCTCTCCAACACATTGTAAAATATTTGATCTGCTGCAAGTCTTTTCTGCCCATGTATATAATTACTCATTAGCTACTGTTTAAATGTTTTTGAATCTGTTGTGGAACTGAAAATGGGATATTGGCTCAGCCAGACTTTCCTGGTTATCAAAGGACAAATAAATAAATACAAACATAAATAATAAATGGCCACCCATACCATTCATATTGCGCACCAGTCCCTGCCACAACTGGTCCCAATAATAGCACCCTTTCCCCCCAAGACATATTCTATGTGGGTTTGTGGAGGGCCTGCAGCAGTGCATCAGTCTCCTAGCTAGTGAACTTTTTTAGCTGTTGCCTGACTCAGGTGACCATGCCAGTGCACATACACCTGTGGGCAAAATGCGTCAGTCAGTGGGTCGGCATGGCTTGCTGTGGGAAGTCCATAATACTATGATCCTGGTATTGCAGTTACTGGCAGTTGTCGATCTTCTGCTGTTGCTGCTGCAAATGCAAAGTTGGAAAGACAACTTTGTTTTGGTCTTCATCTTCAGATGGAGAGGGTACAAATATGGAGGAACCACCCAGGGCACAAGAAGATCTAGATACAGTTCTGCCTTCACTTATTCTCCACCATCTGTATGCCTATGTCCACACATTGTTCACTCTATCTTTGATGTGTATACTACCTCTGTCTGCTTGATTTTGTGTTCTGTATTTTCTTTCTGATCTTGTCTGCCACTGGTACCTGCTCTTCACTGTCTGTCATATCCACAGCCATCTCTCACTACATTTCTTACCTACACGTCAGTGGAATATATGATAATATGGGCCACCCTTCCTTCCTTCACCACTATCTATATTTTATTTATTTTTTTGTTATAATTGGTCACTGGGGTAGATCACTGATCCAAAAGAACCCATTTCAGTCTCATCCTAGAAGTACTAAAACATCAATGTACAAGAAGCAATGCATAATAACAAAGTACAAAAAACTACAGAGTAAAAGAAGCAATAATTGCACATAGAAAGTGACTAAATGCAATATTCCTAATGCATGTAAGGAATAAAATATATATTATGGTAATCCTTGTGTGTTTCCCTCTTCTGGCTGTTCTCCGTTGTCTTACTTTTCTGTCTGCACCATTTTCTCCCCATTTATGATGAACAGGGTTGGCATTTGATTGTGCACAATTATAAGGGATGTCTTTTGGCTGTTATTTTGCCCTTCTGCTAGATGATGTAATGATACATTGCACACAAGTGGACACTGACTCATCCATGCTGGCCTGCTTTTGTTCTGGGGTCTACTGTGAGAGCCCACTTAGCAGCAGCTCATGACACACTTGTTCACTGCAACTTGCTTTAAAGGGCAAGTGTCCTAATTCCCAGTAGACAGATTCTACTTAATTACCTCTCTCTCCCACCACTCAACCTACTGAACTGCATAGGCCTGCCAGAGCCCTAATGCTAAATCTGAAACTCTCACCCAGCCCCTAACTCTAGTCACAGCACTACCCTCCTACTCTCTAAACCTAATCCCCAATCACTCCCTATACCCAAACTTCTGCTCCCCCTCCCTAAACCTAAAGTCTCTGTTCACTCCCTAATCTTAATATACCACTCCTGCTCCCTATCCTTTATTCCCCTCCTGTTTTCTAACCCTAACATCTCCCCAGCTCCCTAATGCTAAAACTTTCTGATTCCCCAAACCTAAATTCCACTCTCAGTCACAGTCTGAAACATTAATCTATGATTTTACCTTGCTTGAATTCAGCTACAGTGTTCAGGTAAGGTTTGGTAGCTCCACTGTCTCTGCACAGTTGCCACACCTCACATGGAATTGAGTTCAAGCATGAGTAGCAGCCTTTGTGAGTTACAAGACACCTGAGTCCTTTGCTGTGAAACAGTGTCCTTTGAATGCCTGGGACATTGGCTGTTGTACTAATCACATTGTTGTGACCTCCATCAAACTGATCACATATGCCACTACACTGCTAACTCTAGCTATAGAGGAACATAGTTCATAGGTTGCAGGTTGATAAGTGTATCCTAGGCTAATTGCCACCGGGGCATTTATAAGCCTAGCCAAGCATCCAGTTGTATCCTAAAAGTGCCTTAGAGGTTATTTTATGGGGCATATGTAAGCTAGGGTAAGATCTACAGGCTGCCTCGCTACATTAGAGACATATGTGCTAGACCCAGGATGTGCTTCCAATTTCCCTTCCACTGGTCCAGGTTTCTCTTGAATAGGGTTAGGAAAAACCTCTGCTCTGCTCTGTTCTCCTTCCAATAGATGGGAAGCCAGTTCCAGAAAAGAGGAATTCATTTAGACACATACCTGCCCCTCCAATAAGTCCTATTTATCATATTTATGTTGGAAGAAAAGGTTAAAATGCCTACATAGTGTAATTATAATTATATTTATTTTGCAGATATGCAAAAGGTCCATCAGATTGAGATTCAAGGATGCTTTGTAGGGCAGGTAGAGATCACATCTCAACAGTTTGTAGGAAGCAAAGTAAATAGATAAGAGTCTGAGGCAATCTCCATAAAACATGATGTTTACACCCTGTAGTCTTTTTGTGAGGAACCTCTTTAGATGTTCCAGTAGTTTCATGTGCCTGATCAGGTCCATACCGAAGGGGGGGGGGGGTTGTACTCAATGATGAACTTGATCAGGACCGAATACAGTAAAACGATGACTTCCTTGGACCTAGATGCCATGCCTTTGCTTATAAGATGAGCAACTAAGAATGATTTCTTTACTGTCTTAGACACATGCTGGTAAGCCTAGTTCATGTCTACCTGCTTACCTAAATTCCTAACTACTGGTTTTACTCTGAGGTATATGCTATCAATGAGGTAATTTCCTAGGGTGGCTGATCTCCTAAAAGGTGTTATTATACATTCCTTGGCATTAGGTTTTAAGTCATGGCACCAGTTATTGGCCTGTGTCAGTCCCTCTTGTAGGATGTTAGTGTCTTGGGGGTATTCTATGACTGCCCTTGATTTGCAATCATCCGCAAATATGGTCAGTCAGAGGCCCTTGACATTGGCCTTGACTTTGGAGAAGTAGATGCCAAAAAGGTGCAGACACAGCACAGAACTCTAAGGGACTCTGCTAATGACCTGCCTGTTTGTGGAAGTGGTCTCCCCAATCCTAACTTCCTGGGTCCTGTCTAAGAGCTAGCTGGCTACCCAGCATGTAACATAACGGGTTTATGCCTATATCTGTGAGTTTGTTTACAATGCCTGTGTGGGATATTGTACTGAATGCCATAGCTAGGTCAAAGTAGGCAGTATGCACTATTTTGCCCTCATCCATTGCCTTGGTGACATTCTAAAAGAAGAACAATAGGTTGAGTGGCCATGATCTGCCCTTGGCAAAACCAAACTGGGTTGGATTCAGTGTTTGAAGGTTTTCTATGCCTTTATTAATCATTTACATGATAATTCTTTCCATAGCTTTGCATATGAGACTAGTCAGACTTACAGGTCTGTAGTTAATGGGGTCCGTTGATGGCCCAACCTTGTGCAGAGGGATTGCCTTTGCAGTTCTCCATTCATGCTGTACAAGGTCTGTACTCCAGTGGTCCCAATAGGTCATGTTTCAGGCTATTTAGGAGCCATTCTAGGATGTTATTGAGGCCCATCAATGCAGTGTTTTTGGCCTTAGAGATCACATCTAAGACCTGCTCCCCAGTAATAGTTGCGGTTTGTTTTTTTTTTTTGGATGACATTTCGTGGCGATTGGCCTTAGGAGAGATGGAGGTAAAATTGGAGGTGAATTTATCAGGTCTACTTTAGATCGCAGAAAACTTGAAATCTTGAGCGCTCACATGAGCGAATATGCAGGTATTTGAAATCACTATTGTGGGGGGCTGTGCCCCCCACACCCCCCGCTAAATATATATTCCAAATCTGAGATCACACTACAGTGAGGAAAGGGCAAATATCCCAATGTCCACTGTACTGTGATCCATAAAAATGAATATTGAATACCTGCAAATTCGCTCATGTGATCACTCGGGATTTCAAGTTTTCGGTGATCTAAAGTAGACCCAATTTATCAGCCAGCAGATTTGCTTTATCTTCCTGCTCCATGTAGGTGGCTTAATTTTCAGTCAGTTCTGCACACTGCAGTGTGCTGCTTTTGAGGTTTTGGACATAGCTAAAGAAAGCCTCATGGTTGTCCTTTGCCTGGGAGGATATCTTTACCTTAAATCTGGCTTTACATAATTTATCCTCTTAATTGTTTATTTAGGTTGATGAGAGTATTTTTATCATGCTGGGCATAACACTTCCTAATCCTGGACATGACTTTTTTTCTTTTATTATACAACCTATTTATGTTTGGATTCCACCAAGGTGGTTTGTTTTTTGAGGTAGTTCTGGGTTTATTTCAGGCAGGCACAACTGGCTGTATTCATTCATTGAAATGATTGTACATGGTTTCTGTGAACAATTCTGCATAGGCAGCTGTGCTCACAAGGCTGGTGGGGGGGGTTAACATTTTGACAAGTTATCACTTAGCAGAAGGAAGTCTGTCTTAGAATAGTTACTAAATATTGTGGGTTTAGCCGGGGTCACGCAATTGATTTTCATTATGAAGGAGACAGCTTTGCGGTGTGACCATACCAGAGAGGGCAGTACAATGGGGGTATACAGTGTTCTCCCATGTTTGTGAGTACAAGGCTATGTGTACTTGCAAACCTACTGGGCATATGGACAATCTGGTCCAAAGTGTTTGTGTTTACAAAGTCCAAGAATCTCTGGGTCTGTAAGCCAGGGGGCATATAAGTATCCTGGTTTATAGCTGGGTAGTCAAAGTTGCCCTTAAATATGGCATTGGTTGAATGTTGAAGGGCCCAAGTAAGAGCTGTGGGTTTCTTGGGTCACAGCATGTGACTTATAGCTTAAAAGGTAGTACTGCTTCTCTTGTTAACTGTACAGCTCACTTTAATTATGAAGTCCCTTGGATGGGCTACTGGAACTACTTAAAGCCTAATAAATGTCTGATTAACCCTGTAGCTCTATGCACAGAGATCTCCTCAGACGGGCACTTTGGCTACAAATATCAGTCCATCAGACACAAGGATGCTTATTAGAGTATGTTTAGTAAAAAATGTTATATCAACTGCTAATGTGCATGTGTGTATACACACACACACACACACACACACACACACATATATATATATATATATATATATATATATATATATATATAGGGTCTATATTAAATAAGTGAATGCTTAAAAAAGGGAACGCTTATTCATCGACCCTAGTTCAGCGAACTCTGAAAATGCCGAACACTTGGAACAGCGATTTTATTCGCCAGGGAAACAAATCGCTGTTCCACAAAAAAAAACAAAAAAAAATACCTTAAAACAGTACACCCCCTACTTAAGTATACCAACTCCAAGATTGCACCACAGTGGAGGAAACGGCAAACTCCCGAAACCGACCCATTTGCTGTTCCGGGTGTTCGGGATTTTCAGCATTCGCTGAAATAGGGTCGATGAATCAGAGTTCACTTTTTTAAGTGTTAGCTGATTCAATAGGGTCTACTTGACATTACCAAAATATCAGTAGACTGAAATTCATATAACCGAGACCAATAGATCAAAGTTTCAAATAACTGAAATTTCACTATGCTGACATTCAGATGATGACTAAATGTTTGAAATGCTGACTCTTAAGCTGAGTGGAACAGGAAATCCACTCATTTCCACATTGTAGTGCGATCTCAGAGTTGGCATTTTTAATTTGCAGGGGCGTTAGGGGCACAGCCTCCTCTGCAGAACCGTAAAACTAATTGATAAAATAAGATTTTTTATTGGAATTGAGGACTTTGTAATGAATATTCATGTAGGTACCTTCATGAATATTCAGTGGTGTTTTCTAGCAGTACGAGTGTACTGGTTGTTGGGTGGAGTTCAGTTGTAGTTTGGAGTTTTAAAGTTGTAGTGCTTTGTTTCTGTGGGATGAGTTATTATGTGTCTAACTGTTTTAAATGGCAGGTGAGTCGGATTTTGTAGTTTTGTATTTGTAGGTATATATGGTTGCATTGGTTAGGGGTTAGGATTGTTTGTTTGTGTTGGTTTTGTTGCTGTGGTAAGAATCAGCTTTTTTGGGGTTTTGTTATTTTGATAGTCAGCGATTTCAGTTTTCAGACGTGAGTTTTCAGTTACTTCATCTCCGCATTTTAAAAGTCAGTCTTTTGACATTTCGGTAATGTCATGTAGACTAAGATATACATATATATATATATATATATATATATATATATATATATATATATATATATATATATATATATATGTGTGTGTGTGTGTGTGTGTGTGTGTGTGTGTGTGTGTGTGTGTGTGTGTATAGCTGGCTTACATACACTTCTCTGATGTGTTTTTACATTGAATAGTGAAAAGACCTGTACTACTGTTCAAAAATTAGCTAATCTAGCTGTACCATCTTTTTTGGGTGAGATGGTAGAACAATGGGATTTGGGAAATTTGCACTTTCCCCACAGTAGTGCGATCTCAGAGTTGGTATAATATATATATATATATATATATATATATATATATATATATATATATATATATATATATATATATAGTGGCAAGTTGGAGTGGGAGTGGAAGGGGGTAACCCCCACCATAAATGTATTATTACTATTAGTATTGCTGTTATTATTTAGCTAGTTTTTTGTTTGTTTTCAATGCTGTTATTATTTAATTAGTTTTTTGTTTGTTTTCAATGTTTATACTTTCAAACAGTATCAGTTTAATGGTTTGAGGTTCAACTGTATGACATTTCAATGAAATGTCACAAATCCATACACACACACACACACACACACACACACACACACACACACACACACACACACACACACAAACACATACAAGGCATGTGACTCATATTTTGTAATGTGGCATTATTAAATTGTACTTAGGAATTAATTAATAGATTAGACCAAATACCTCTACAACTGAATTCTGAATTTAATCTCATTTAGGCTTACATTCTGTAAAAATACTACAGCAGTTTTGTCTACAATACTTTCTTAGTATTACCACAAAAAAAGGCATTTTAATCTGGAGAGTAAGAGATTGTAAGATATCTTAGATAAAGCATTTTCCTATAAGTATATTTATAAATAAGATTGGGGAAAATGGAATAGTTCTTTGAAGATTTTTACACTATCTGCAGCTTCTATGAAAATGCAATCAGGTAACACTATAGATAGTTTAATATGTTTCAGATTATTAAGTTAATCTTATCTCTCTCCAGTTATAAAGTTTGTAGTTCGCAACAAACGTCTTGTTGTGGACAACTACAGGAAACACAAAAAGTGAACATCCTAAATATTGTGTTTTCGCAGTAAGTCTGAACCCCACAAACTGCTTTAAAATGATAGTGCAACAAGAAAGTTATAACATTATTTGAAGAGCACAGTATGAAAAACAAATGTTAGTTCTGTGTATCTGGCAAAAGGAAGAAAAGGAAAAAAAAATCACACAGAAATGTCTTTTGTAGTACAACTGTGCTAAAAATACATATTGTATTACGTGCTGAACAAAAGTGCTTTTTCTCACAGTATCAGGTCATTCATTATCCATGGGTCTGGAAGATGTACAAACTCTGTTGAAATCATAATTAAGAGAAAGAATGAGAAAACATGTACATATAACATAGGAATGCACATATGTATTGTAGTCACAGGTGGCAGCTTTTAGGGTTATTATGCTGAGTGAAAATTATTTAACAAAATTAACTACAGAATGAAACTCTTACACCATACCAAATAATTACCCAATTCTCACACAATTTCTAATGCCGTTAAATGAAAGAAACAAGGAGCTGTTTTGAAGCGCAAAAAATAATATAATCTTCTGATATAGGCAAATGACATTTCCTGCTAATGGTATCCATACTTTTGTTTATCTCAAGTGTAACATAAACTGATGTTGTTAAGTTATCAACCTAATTATTAGTCAATGGAAATTCTGATTATATTCATTCTCTTGTGGTCACAGACTGAAAAAAAATGGGATGGCAAGGCATGGGAGTGTTGAAAAGTCAGTAATAATTAACATTGCTATTACAGAGCTTGTGGTTTGCAGTAACATTTTATCATTGTAGGCTTTTTGATGCTAACAAGCTGAATCAGTTTGTTTTGCCTTTCTCTGATCGTCAGTTCATGTGCGCCTTTTCCACATATACTTCACAGTTGGATGTGGCTGTAATTGCTTGGCAGTATAAGTGCACATCAAAAAGAAAAACATGGCTATATAAAAATCACTAAAAGTATTGCTTATTTGGTGTGTTATATCAGCAATATCACTATCATATTTTAATGTCATGCACAGCATTTAAATAATAGGTAGTTTGCTCTCCAGACAGGCATGCTATTTACGTGAGCAAGAGACATTTGATATCACTTGGCAAAGCCAGATGTACTGCCCCTGTGGAAATCTTATTTATGAATAAAACTGCATCTACATGTTCATGTAAACATGTCATGATTGAATCCTAATTTGCAGTCTCCTATATTATACTACTAGGATAAATTTAGTGTATCAAACAACCTACCTTAGTACCCTGAAGAGTACGATACTATTGGGACTAATACTGAAATATTGCATAGCATATTTCACATCATAACAATAACATTCAATTCAGTTGCTAGATGTTACTTTAATACAATGCTAAACCCTGCCTGCTTTTGCTAGCATTCATAGCTAGTTACAGAGTATCCAAGATAAGTTCAAGCTGTCATTCATACTGTGAAGATTGGAGAAAGATGGGCGAAGGCTGCCAGCCTAGTCAAATAGAATTTGATACATAATTCTATCATTTGTATATATAAATGTAAAATACAGGCTTGTGTTCTTAAATGAAAGAAAACACTGTAAAATGTGAACTTCAAGATTGTACCAACATTGCCATCTGCTGTAAGGAAAACTAAGCCAAGCATTTCAAATGTCCTTTGAAGTTAAAATGATCTAAATAGTGGTGCTGAAGCGGCTGGCTGAACACATTCTTTCTATTGTCTTAACTTAAGGAGTAATTGCTAGAGTGTACATGTGAAATGTCTTTTATTGTTGTAGTTTCCTGAGCAGGTGTTAGCTTGCTAAATAATGCAGTTTGTTTGCCTGGGAACTCCAGACTAAGTGTCAAAATGATGTAATGTGTATACTGGGAAAACCTAAGTGTCAAAATGATGTAATTTGGGAGGGCCTAGCAGAGCTATTTGTTAGTGAGTTTAAACACTATTGTTCAGAGAGAGACTGTAAGCATTTTGTCTTGGACCATCAACCCCAGCACTGCTAATGCTCTATATGTATATAAGTAGGATTGTAGTACTGTGTTTTCTCTTAAGAATAGCTACAGATTAGAAAGTTAGATTAAGTGTTTTTCTTTGACATCAGACCTGTCCTACTGTATTATTTTAAGTTTCTGTGTGATCTCTGAACTCTTAGATATCACTGTGGTGTAGTAGTATTGTCTTGTGTTTTAATTATTTATTATTAAATATTTTAAAAACCTTTACCTGTGGCTGGTTTGTGTAGAGATAAGTAAGCTCTAGAGTGCATTGTATATTTATAGAGTTTATTGTAATAAGCCACTCTAATAAGCCTTAGACTGAATAGTCACATTACCAATTGGATAATAATATTGCACAATAATAATAGACACCCTTTTAAGGGCCTTTGGGTAGCTGATAAGTATTAGCTGGTAGTGGCAGAAATTGCTACCGTATAGTCTGGGTAAAGGGGCACAGCTGGAGAATCTGTGTCAGCCTTTCCCAGGAGTGTCTGTGAAGTTGTATAAATATTTATCTCAAAGTGTGTGTGGTGTGTCAGCTACCTTGGCAGGGACACGAGGCACTGGGGGGACAGAGAGGGTACTAAAGGTTAACTTGCCAGCTAGGCTGAGATCTGGACCCTATAGCTGTGCCAGTGGGGAGTCTTATTGGGGACCTGGAAAGCAAGGGAGCAAACAGCCCCAGACTGACTGTGATCTCTGTGTGCACTTAAGGGAAATTTTACTTTACTGTGTGCATTTGTTATCCTTTCCTCTTATATGAGATGCCCTCCTTGGTGTTAGTGGTGAGGATTGAGGCTCCTTGATTGCTGGGCCAGGGCACGGTCATCACACATACTTTACAAGATTGTTTCAATTCATACACCTCACCCCACCTCCCACCGCCAAGAACCACTACTTTTTACTTTAGGAGACACATGCTAATGTGGTAGTCTTTAGGAGAGGTCTATGACCTACCATCCCATCTCACTTCCCATTTGGAGGACTGAACTCTGGCAGTGCTAGGTGGGGGAGGGGTGCAGGGATCCAATGCCTTAAGTGAGCATGGAATTCTTACATTGCAGACCTATGCTTTCAGTTGTAGAAATCTGTGCAATGTGAATCAAAGCCATTTCACCCTGGACAGATAGCCAATGCAGGTAAGTTGTATTGTATGAGAATAGGAATATATGAGTGTATGTGTGTGCGGGCCTGTGTGGCACTGTGTGGATGACACCACTGAGCAGTCTGTGAGTGGGTCCATGAGTGTCTCTGCATGAATGGCTATTATAAGTGACTGTGTGTGTGTGTGTGTGTGTGTGTGTGTGTGTGTGTGTGTGTGTGTGTGTGTGTGTGTGTGTGTGTGTGTGTGTGTGTGTGTGTGCGTGTGTCTGTATGTCCTTTGACTGTGGCTCAGAGCATGTGTGTGGTTTGTTTATTATGTAATGCATGTGCTCTAAAAAGAAGTTCCAAATATGTGATTGGGTCTAAAGGAACCCATGGTGGTCAGCCCAGACTGCCCCAACAGAATCTGACAAAGAAAGCCACTAGTCCAGGTACACATCCAGGACCTATGGTTAAATGTTTTGAATGCAACCAGCTTTGCCATGTGACATATAGATGCCCACGGAGGCAAGGTGGGGAACAAAAGTTGAGAGAGCCAGTAAGTTGGAAAGACAAAATTCCAACAGTAGGTTTTTTTGAGACAGTGGGGGCACCAAACTACCACCAGAGGTTATATCCTATCGTAGTGAATGGCAAAGAGGCCATTGCTAAGAGAGACACAACCTCTGGTATAACCATTGTGAAGCCTGCAATGGATACAGAGGAGCACTACTTGCCTGGGCAGTCTACTCCAGTCAGAGCTTTAGGAGAGACCCGATTCAAAATACCTTTGGCTAGGGTTCACCTTGTCTGGGAGGTTGGAAAAGGAAGCCAACAAATATGTGTGTTTGAGGATATCCCTGCAGATGTCCTGATAGGGAATGATTTTGATAATGCAGTACCATGAACTCATGTAGTTACACGCAGTCAGGCTTGGAGACAAGCATGTGGGTCTGGTAGCCTGGGTGACACCCAGGGAGACCGCACACTTGCAGTCA
This sequence comes from Protopterus annectens, assembly GCF_019279795.1. Classification (NCBI taxonomy): domain Eukaryota; kingdom Metazoa; phylum Chordata; order Ceratodontiformes; family Protopteridae; genus Protopterus; species Protopterus annectens. The sequence goes on from NC_056744.1 coordinate 292,045,329, forward strand.
GGACTGGTGAGATGGTTATTTCAGGGAGGGAGCTATGCTGTGGCAGTGTGACTGAAGGTGAGCCACAGCTGCTTGTGGGTACTGATGGTCCCTTGGACAGAGTTACTGCAAGGGCAGGGGTGAGTAGTAGTACCCAGGCTGACAGTGAGTCACCGCTCTCAGAGGATTCCAGACTTCCTGTGGAAGGGGAGCTGGGAAGGGTTACAAAGAGAGAGTTGAGACAGGCTCAGCTTTCAGACCCTACATTGCAAGGCCTGAGGCAGGTAGCTAGTGAGGCACCTGATTCTCAAGGGAAGGGGTAATCTGTATAGTGGAACAAAGGGTTACTGTATAGAGAGTAGTCCCCTGAGAGATGGCTAGAAGGTGAGAGGATATAGCTGTTGGTAGTGCCTAGAGCTTACCATCTTTCACTCTAGCCATATCCCATGATATTCCCTTTGCAGGTCATATGGGCATAAAACATACAAAGAGACCTATTATGCAGAACTTCTATTGGCCTGGAATTTACGGAGATGTAACAGGGTACTGCAGGACCTGTGAGCAATGCCAAAAGGTAGGCAAGGCAGGAGGTAAGGTGAGAGCTCCTTTGATGCCTTTGCCTGTGATTGAGGAGCCATTTCAGAGGGTAGCTATGGATATCATGGGGCCTATGAGTACCCCAATTTCCACAGGGAAAATTTATACCCTAGTGGTAGTAGATTAAGCTACAAGATACCCTGAGCCAGTGGCTTTGTCCTCCATTGAGGCAGAAAACGTGGCAAATGCATTGTTGGAGGTTTTCAGCAGGGTGGATTTCCCAAAAGAAATACTGATTGACAAAGGTGCCATTTCATGTCAGACCTGTTAACTTGTCTGTGGAAGTACTGTGGGGTGAACCACCTAAAGACCACCCCTACCATCCCCAGACTAATTGTCTTGTTGAGAGGTTAAACTCTACAATCAAGTCCATGCTACAGGCATTTGCAGACTAATTTAAGAGGGAGTGGGACAAATATTTTCCCCATCTGTTGTTTGCTTACAGTGAGGTTCCACAGGAATCCACAGGCTTTTGACCCTTTGAGTTGCTGTATGGTCATAGGGTGACAGGATCTCTAGACTTAATTTGTGATGACTGGAAAGGTGAGTGTGACTCCCACAAGGAGTCTGTTGTGGCATATGTACTAAACCTGAGGACAAAGCTCAGGGAACTCATGGGCTTGGCCCAGGAGAACCTGGCAGAAGCTCAACAACAGGAAAAAGGTCTGGTAAGACAGGAATGCTCAAGCTAGAGAGTATGCTGTATGGCAGCAGGTACCTCATTCCTGTCAGACACAACAAGCTGCAAACAGCTTGGGAGGGACCCTACAAGGTGGTAAGAAAGGTAAGTGATGTTAACTACATGTGGAACTGCTAGGTAGGTGGCAGGAGTCCAAATTGTACCATGTTAACATGATCAAACCTTACAATGATAGGGAGGCTCTTGTGCTGAGTATTTGCAGTGGATTGCAGGAGGAGTTTGAGGGAGGTCTGATGACTGATCTCCTCAGTGAGGCTTGGACTGACAACTCAGTGGAAGGGGGTAGCAATGTCCCAGCAGCTATCTCCTACCCAGGTTCGAGAAATCCGAGAAGTATTACAGGAGTTTGGGGACATGTTCATTGGGAAACCAGGATGCACCCACCTGGTGCAGTACCAGGTGGATACAGGACCCCAAAGGCCTATTAGGCAGCCCCCTTATAGGGTACCTGAGAGAGTCAAACAGACTTTGTGGAAGGAGATACAGGAAATGTTGGAACTGGGGTACTTAAAGAGTCCAAAAGTCCATGGCCCTCCCCAGTGGTGCTGGTGCCAAAGGAGGATGGCAGCACCAGGCTTTGGTTGGACTACAGGAAATTAAATAGTCACACAGAGTCAGATGCTTACCCGATGCCTAGGACAGATGAAGCCCTAGAGCAGCTGGGTGGGGCTAAGTATCTTACCATCATTGATCTTACCAAGGGTTACTGCCAGGTGCTCTTGACTCCCAGTGCTTGAGAGAGGTCATCCTTTGTAATTCCTTTTGGCTTGTATGAGTTCACAAATATGCCCGTTGGAATGAAGAATGCCCCAGCAACTTTCCAGAATCTGGTAGATCTTATCCTAGCAGGAGCAGGGGGTGTTGCCCTTGCTTACCTAGATGATATTGCCATCTACAGCTATTCCTGGCAAGAGCACCTTCAACATATTAGGGAGGTGCTGGGCAGACTACAGAGGGGAGGGTTGACCATTAAGCCCAACAAATGCCAGGTGGATATGGCAGAGGTCTCCTACCTGGAACATAGAGTGGGGAGTGGTAAGATCAGGCTGGAACCTGCCAAAGTAGAAGCCATTCAGGCATGGTCTGCACCTGTTAACAAAAAGCAGGTGAGGGCATTCTTAGGGACAGCTGGTTACTATTGAAAGTTTGTCCCCAGTTATAGTACCATAGCTACTCCCCTTACAGACCTGACAAGGAAAAACGGGCCAGATAAGGTAGTGTGGACCACAGCATGTAAGCAGCTATTCCAGAAGCTTAAAAAAGCTTTGGGAGGACCCCCTGTGTTATCTTGTCCAGATTACAGCAAAGAATTCGTTGTGTAGGTGGATGCTTCGAACCATGGGGTGGGGGCTGTACTTACCCAGATTTCTTCGGAGGGAGAAGAGTGATTTATCTCAGTCATAGGCTTCAACCCAGGAAGGAATGCTATGCAGAGGTAGAAAAGGAATGTCTAGCCATAGTGTGGGCACTACAGAAAACTTTAGCCTTATCTGTATGGAAGAAAATTCACGGTCGTTACAGATCACAATCTCCTAACATGATTACACACAGCCAGCCAGCAAAATGCCAAGTTGCTAAGATGGAACCTGGCGGTGCAAGCATTTAATATGACAGTGCAGCACTGCAATGGGATTAGTAATGCCAACACAGATGGATGGACTCTCAAGACAGGGAATGAGGTAATGTTTACTTAGATTGACCTAACCTTCTCAAGCAACGTTTCTCAAGGGTCACTTGAAAAACTAGCTTGAGTCCTCGGGGGGGGGGATATGTGAAGGCTACCAGCCTAGCTAGATACAATTTTGTGAATAATTCTATGTCATTGTAAATATTAATGTAATCCACAGGCTTGCTTTACAAATGTAAAGAGAACTATATGTTATGATTAAACTATACGTTATACTGCACTTCAAAAATGTAACCATAGTGCACTCTGCTGGCAGAAAGCTGATAATTCAAGCATTGTATGACTGTTTGATCTCAAGCTTAGATGCAGGATGTCTGGAGTAAGGAATTCTTTCTATTGTCATAGGGCAAGAGTTAATTACTAGATTTTACATGTAAAATTTATTTTATTGCTGTGGCTTCCTGCAGGTGCAGATTAAACCTGGTTGATTTCTTTGAAACAGTCACCAAGGCCATTGACGAGGGGAAGGTGGTCCACACAGCCTACCTGGACCTCGCAAAAGCCTTCGATACAATACCCCACATGGGCATTATAGATAAGCTCACCAGCTTAAATATAAACCCCTATGTCACTAGATGGGTTGTAAACTGGCTCAAGGACAGAACCCACATGGTTAGAATTGCTGGAGCCATGTCAGACTCCAAACCAGTTACAAGTGGCATCCCACAAGGCTCAGTCCTGGGACCTCTCTTGTTCGGTATATATTTCTCGGAGGTACAGGCCAACACGGAAGGACTGTGGCTGACCAAGTTCGCAGATGACTGCAAACTGGGTGCCATAATCGACTCTCCAGCTGACACAAGCATCCTCCAAAAGGACCTCATAGAAACAGACAACTGGTGCCACAGCCATGGCCTCAAGCTAAGCCAAAAAGTGTATAGTCATCCCTTGGCAAAATAAAATGCCCACAAATTACCACATAGGTGGTAATCCATTAAGTACAGAAGAAGTAATTAGGGACCTGGGGACCCAAGTTGATAACAATCTCTCATTTGACAACCACGTGGCCAAAGTGGTTAGAAAAACATTTTATATAGCCCACCTAATCATGAAGGGATTCACATCTAGATCAGGGGAGGTCATCGTGCCTCTTTACTCATCCCTCATCAGGCCCATAATTGAGTACAATGCCCCTTTTGGGATGTACCTTACCAGACACCTGCAGCAACTGGAAAGACCCCAAAAGTACCTCACCAAGAGGATCAAAGGGCTCAAACAGATGCCATATGCTGCCTGGTTAAAGAAACTCCAGCTTTACTCAGTGGCATACCGCCTGCTCAGAGGCGATCTGTGCCTGACGTATAAAGCCATGTCCAACCCGGAATTAATGGACATGCTGCACCTCAGAAAATCCAAATCCCATCGAGCTACGCGCTTGAGAGACTTGAACCTCGGCACTGAAATAAATAGGACATGCTGGAGAGACAGACTCATAACCCAGAGGCTCCCTTCACTCTGGAATAAAATCCCAGTCCAGGTTAGGCAGAGTCCCTCACTGACTCTCTTCAAGAGGAATCCTGATGAGTGGATGGGAAATCATAGGTTTACCCCGGGTATCACTTCTGTGTCACTCTTAGACAGAGGCACAGTACACTAACCTCGAAAAAGGGCATAGCAAAATTAATTTAAAATGGGTGGCGAAAGCCAAACACACTCTGGCTAGGCTTATAAATGCCTTAGGGCAGATAGCCTAGTATGAACCTATGAACCTATGAACAAAAGGAAATTTAAATTTTGAGTTTCTGTTAGCCTGGGAAACTAAATCAGAACTGTTAAGAATTATGTAATCTTAAATGACTCAGCAGCACTGTGTTATCAATTTAAGACTTCCTCAGAGAGAAAGATTAGTGCATTTTGGATTTTGCCTGAAGAACATCCACTCACCAGCACTTGCTTGCTCTGTATGTAAGTAGAATTGAGAACAGTGATTTCTCTTAGAAATAGATAGAAATAGCTATATTAGTCTAGCTGTTTTCTATATTTATGTCAGACTATTATATAGTATTATTTTAAAGCATTTTCCTGTGATCTCTGAATTCTGTAATGTTATTGTGTTGAAGTAATAAGATTTGTCTTGTGTTTTATTATTTATTATGAAATATTTTTAAACCCTTCATCTGTGGCTGTTTTGTGTAAAGGTAATTTAAGCTTTTAGAGTACATTGCATGTATTTGGTGATACTGTCCCAACCACTCCAGTAGCTTTAGCCCTGGGTCACACTTACTATTTGGATAACAGTAATAGTACACAGTGAAATTGGTTACCCTTTGGGAATGGGCCTTATTAGTAGCTGATAAGAGTAGTTGGTGCCAGTGATTTCTACCTTATAGCCTGGCAGGAGGAGGCATAGCTGGAGAACCTGTGCCAGCCTTCCCCAGGAGTGTCTGTGTGTTTGTATATAAACCAAATCAAGCTACTTGGGCAGGGACATGAAGCACTGGTTGGACAGAGAGGGTACTAGAGGTTTGGCTTGACTACTCAACTGGGATCTGAACTCTATAGCTGTGCCAGTGGGGAGTATTATTGGGGATCCGGAGAGAAAGGGAAAAAACAGCCCCAGACTGACTGTGATCTCTGTGTGCTCTTAAAGGAAATTGTACTTTACTGTGTGTGTACTTGTTATCCTTCCCAATGTGCATGCCCCTCACTGGTGCTAGTGGTAGGCTCCTTGATTACTGGGCCAGTGGACGGGCATCATAGAGTGATTCACTGTCATGCAAATTCCTGGGTAATAAGACCCTCTCTGTCTAGAAATACTGATGACTTTGAATCGGTAAATGGCACTGCAGTGTAACTGGACTCATCAATGTAGGGTGAAATCAAACCCAGTTTGGTTTCGTCAAGGGCAGATCATGCCTACTCAACCTGGTGGACTTCTTTGAGAAGGTCCGCAAAGCAATGGAAGAAGGCAAAATTGTTCACACTGCCTACCTTGACCTGACCAAGGCATTTGACACAAAACCCCACTTGGACATTTTTGACAAACTCAAGAGGTTAGGTACAAACCCATATGTCACCCAGTGGATAGCCAACTGTCTCACAGACAGGACTCAGGAAGTTAGAATTCGGTAGTCCACCTCTACAAAGAAGCCAGTCACAAGTGGAATCCCTCAGGGATCAGTCCTTGGACTGCTCCTTTTTGGCATTTACTTCTCAGATGTGAAGGGCAATGTCAGTGGTTTCTGGCTGATTAAATCTGCAGATGATTGCAAATTAGAAGCTGTTATTGAATCTCACACTGACACAAATGTTCTCCGGAGGGGCTGACACAGACAAACAACTGGTGTCAGAGCCATGGACTAAACGTAAATGCCAAAAAATGTATAATAGTATCCTTTGGGAAGCCATCTATCCCTGGTAACTATTGTATTGACAATCCACCCCTTAGAGTTGACCCAGTAGTCAGAGACTTAGGGACACACATAGATAGTAATCTAGCCTTTGACCATCATATGTCTACAGTGGTGAGGAAATCATTCTATGTTGCACAACTTATAAACAAAGGTATGACATTTAAGTCAAAGGAAATCATTGCTCCCTGTCAGATACAGCATAGGGCATTAGCCCACTAGGCCATTCAACTATATGCACAATGCTCCATTGTATTCGGCATTCATCAGACCTGTCATTGAGTATAATGCCCCTTTGGTATGTACCTAACAAGGCATATCTCACTTTTGGAACTTCCACAGAGATTTCTCACTAAAAGAATACAGAGTGTAAGTAAAATGGCCTATGCAGACCACCTCAAGGCCCTATCCCTGTATTCTGTCTCTTACAGGTGTTTGAGGGGAGATCTATGCCTGGCATATAGGGAATTAACCGACCCCACTCTGATGAGCCTCCTGTATATCCTAAAAATAAGCAGTACCAGGATTACCCATTCTAAAGACTTAAACCTTGACTGTGATATAAATAGGACCTGCTGGAGAGGTAGGTATGCATCCCAGAGATTGCCGCATCTATGGAACAGGCTCCCCATCCATGTGATCCAGAGTTCCTTCCTAACCCAATTCAAGTGCAACTTGCACAATTGAATGTGAAACCGGAAATTCATCCCTGGTTTGGAACCTATGTCTCTAATGGACACAGGGACACAGGTAACCTGTAAATGGTTCCTCTCCCAGGCCCATGCTTATACTTATCAAGGGTATCAGAACTTGTCAGAGATTTGGGATGCATGGCTAGGCTTAAAAAGGTCCTTGTGCTCATTAGCCTAGTACTTACCTATGAAACAATTAACCTGTGTGAGTAGTGCTGCGGTTTTATTTACCATGAATGCCAGATATTATGCCTCTATATCCATTTTGGGGGTCCAAAAGTCCTCTGTCATTCACTTCTCTGATTACATCCTGGAGATATAAATAATGTTTGGGGTATACCATGCACAATGCACCATACATCACTATGCCCTGCATCAGACATTAATTCCTTACCTAGCTGAATTAAGGCTGTGGACTGTATAGTATGAAAGTATTCCAAAATAGCTAGCATTTTTAATTGGTTAATTAATTTTTAACTGGAAAGGCCTCAGAAATACCTCACTAAAAGAATCACAGGCCTAAAGCATATGCCCTACGCTGACCGCCTTAAAAAACTCCAGCTATACTCTGTCGCATATCGTCTACTCAGAGGCGATCTCTGCTTAACATACAAGGACATGTCAATCCCAGAGCTGTTGGACATGCTACACTTAAAGAAATCCCAATCCCTCAGAGGTACACGCTCCAGGGATCTAAACCTTGTCATCACAATAAACAAAACATGCTGGAGGGATAGGTTCCTGACCCAGAGACTCCCCAGACTCTGGAATAGATTGCCCATACATGTCAAGCAGAGTGCCTCTTTGGACCTCTTCAAGAGGAACCTTGACAATTGGATGGGAGAAAGGAAATTCACCCCAGGGATCACGTCAGTCGCCCTGCTAGACAGGGGTCCAGGAAAGTAAATAATGTGGGAAGAAATAGCCAGGGAATTGTTATGGCTAGGCTTGTATAGGCCCTAAGGCTTATAGCCTAGTACCAACCTGTGAACCTATGGTTTAACATTAATCATTTTAATCAGGTTAGTGATGTATTTTCTGTAGACTACTTCCAGTTGTAGCCTATGCTACCTAGGTAAGTCAAGGGGAAGTACAGAACATGGCTTCTATCTTAAACTAGAGAAAACCAAACTGCCACTGGGACAAAAGCAGATAACAGGAGAAAACCCATACAGTCATTGAGAGTGCACAGTAAATCTTCAAAGGCAGTAATCAAAAGTAATAAAAGACCTCCAGGCATGAAAACTAAATACTGCACCACCATAATGGATTTACGTAGTGTAAGGCTTTCAAACTGACAAAAATTACAGACTGTTTTCTAGTATGCATGCACAAGAAAAAGACAAACATTTAAAACCTTATATGTGCTAACACAAACAAGTGTAAGAATGCAATATGCTGTGTGTGTGTGTGTGTGTGTGTGTGTGTGTGTGTGTGTGTGTGTGTGTGTGTCTGTGTGTGTGTGTGTGTGTGTGTGTGTGTGTGTGTGTGTGTGTGTGTGTGTGTGTGTGTGTGTGTATGTATGTCCATACTTTGTATAAGACAGCACATAACACCATCTAATAAAGATGGAATCATGTTAACTTTAGCAAACATCAAACAAAATGACAGTCTAAATATATAAAAAATAAAATGGAAAAGGAAATCAGAAGGACCATTTTGCCACCATGCTCATTATACAATACAAATATTAAGCAATAATGAACACCGAATAAAGAGTAACTCACAAATATCTAATTGACAATAACAGCAGTTTACCATAAAAGGGAAAACAAAATAGATGTCTGAATACTTCTGTAAGTAACATGGCAAATGCATTATTGAAATACACATACTATGATACAGTATATTATGAATGCCTAATAATAAAGTAAAAAAGAACTCAAAAGTATCCTTAAGGTGTTATTGCTCAATGCTAGGAGCCTAAACAAGAAGGTCCACACCCTACAAGCTCTTCTTACTCAGGAGAATGTAGATATGTGTGCTGTTTCCAAGACTTGGTTTAAAGCCACAGAAAGTACACCTGCAGTGGAAGGCTGCAGTGCTTACCACACATTTAGCACACATTTAGACCAATAGCAGCACAGACAGGGGATAAGGGTACAGGTGTCTCAATCTAAGTTAGCAGCAAATACAAGTCTAGGTTGGTTAAACGAGATGATGCCCTGGAGTCCATCCACATCCAAGTTTCCATAGACAAGTTCCCCTGATATGTATTGGCAAGCTACGGGTCCCAATCTATGACCCTTACCTAGACCTACTAGAGACACTCACTATCCAAACAAATACCATATTTATAGGGTACTTTATCTACCCCTCTGTATACTGAGAAACATATATTGCCTCTAACTCACAGGCACAGCATTTTCTGGACTTCTTCAACACAAACAACCTGGACCAGATAACCAGAGGCTCAAACATATTGGACCTAGTACTCACCAACACAGGAGAGTGTTGCACCCCTTCCACCCATGTCACACCCTCATTGGTGAAGATGAACCACAAAGCTGTCTCTCTAAAAATAAAATTCAACCTGGAAAACCCAACTAAAACCATAACAGTAAGTAATGATACTAACCCAAACTACATCCTATTAAGCAAATCTTTGTCAAAATTCATGGCTCTCTCAAATCCCCAAAACACAGCTACCTATGTAGAATTATTTACAGAAACACTGTACAAACATGTAAATGGCTGCACTAAGGCTCCTGTATCTATTGCCAAGAATGCCCCTTATTTTGCCTCATACGTTTAGTTTGTTCTTAAAAAAATGTGTGATTTCTGGCAAATTTTGATGCCCATAAGACTACATCACTTCATTTAAAGCATACTATACATGTGTATTAAGCAGCAATTATCCAAATGGTTATGCAGGGTCATCATAAAGAAATGGACAATATCAGCAAAAATTAACAAAATGAAGCTACATGAATTCAAACTATACAAGTTGTACACGTGTGCATACAATACAGACTTACAAAATGAACAGCAATGTACATGCAGCTGTAAGCATTGTAAAGTAAGCATATGACAAGAGGTACAGGCATATAAAAGTTAGTCGTGGAAGTGTGATATATACCCACAGTGTGTGCCGGGCTGTCACCAAAACAATATGCATGCAATATGAATAGACATCCATATCACTAAAATTACAAAAGGAGATCTGTCATGGCCACATAAATGCATTGTTGAGGAGACACATCAATGGCCAGCAGCAGCTAACACTAATGATGATGAGTCCTCTGTGACACAGCAATCCCACTGCTACTACACAATTCTTGTGCCATCCTTTTGATTCCTACATCTACATCCCTTGAGCTGAGGCAAAAACTGTGACCTGGAATTAAGGGTCCTACTCTTTATGTTCACATTGCCATGGAATTCTATAAGGTATGAGTCTATGCATTACATAATCCAAGGGATACACTATAGAGAGCTGCAGCAGTTTCCTCAAGAGATTATTACATATTTGTTTCTCCTAGTCAAGTAAATCTAGTGCATGGATGAGGTCACCTGACCAGTCTGAGGGCAGAGCAGAGGGGTTTTAAGCATGACATATCCACTGAGACACCAGCAAGGCCCTTCATAGACCAGCATCATCCCCCACCTGCTCAGGTGTACCAATAACATGCTGCGATTCTCTACATCATCACCTTTTCCATTATATGAATCAGAGGAAGAGATGAACATATGAAAGCTGCAAATACATGCATATAAAAAGATCACCATAATGTGAAACATATATCTGTTTGAGAAGTCCTGCAAGCTATATCCAAAGATCGATCCAAAATTAAACTGGATACAGCACCCGATGACAAACTACTGTGGAAAGAAAAGAAAAATGCCTCATTCAAATTTCATGATTAAAGGGCCCACATGGCACCGCATGTGTATAAAATCCCATTCTTTATGACCATAAACCTTTTTGCTTTGAGAGCTGCATTTAGTTTTTTGTGCTAAGATGATTTTTTAGTAGATCTTTGTTTTCTCTCCAAGTTATAGATATAATAGCTGCCAGTAGCAAGGGTAATAGCCATCTAATAGGGCATTTAAAGGCTTACAAAAGAGCTGTATCAAAGTATGTAATAATTATGCCTGAAATGACAATCTAGAAAAAGTAATAAGCAGATATTTGTCCTTTCCCTGTTGCCAAAAATGCATATAATTTAGAGATTATTGCCACATGTTTCCTGCTGTAGTCTTGTATTTAATTCCAGCTCTTGTTGTATGCTACACTTTGCATTTTGAAATCTTTGAGGATAAGAAATATACGTGCTGGCATTTCCATGAAAAAGACTATGACCAGAAGAAGAAAAAGGCATATATAGTGCCAGTAATAAATGTCATTTATGCTTTGGTCTGTTGCTTTTGGATGTTAAGCAGTTTTGTTTTTACTAACCAAAAGGACTTTAAATGTCATTATTTCCTAAGCTGTCATGAGATCCTTACATTTAGCTTTACCACTGCACTAATTAATGAGTGTTTTTTTCTGATATAATTTGTAAATATAATATAATGGCATATGAGATGACTTTAATAAAATAGTTACAATTTAAATAGAGGCATTATTATTAAAAGATACAGCAGAGCTTGTACCATGACATCTTTCTTGCACATGTCCAGTAGCCAACATTGCTTTAAACAAAATAATTACAAAATCAGTGTACTCATTGTTAGTAATACTGAAAAATGTATGTTACACCTTTTAAAGGAAAATTAGAAATGAAAACTGAAAAAAAAATTAGTAAAGATATCCTTTCATGCAAAACAGTAAATATGTTGGTTTTGCAATTCAACTGTTTATTCTTCCTTACAGGGTGATGGATAACAGAAGAGAGCCACTACTTTCTAAATTAGTCACCTGACTAATATTTCTTTGTCTGTATCTCCTGTAGCCTCTGTCTGTTTGGGAATTAAAGATAATGTACTTGAAGCTGTAAGATACTTTTGAAATCAGCTGAATTAAAGGAAAAGGTCACTCCTTTAACTAAAAAAAAACTGTGTTAAGAATCTGACATATGGTCAATGTTAAACACGTAAAGCATTATCATATGTGTAATTTATTGCATGATTTTTATAGCTGTCTAAAAGCTGAGGATGCAATTTTTGCCTAATATCCTTCATGTTTCTTTAGTGAAATGAGAATAATATATCTCTAAAAGGAAAACAAATGAGAAATCCTGACAGAGTCATCCAAACAGACCAATTTGATTTTGATAAACATGGGAATAAATACTGATTTTAGAATGTGAAAAGATCTTATTCTTAAAGCTAATGATATTTGAAAAGTTATGCATAACTAAAATACTTGTTTTATTTGATTATGGTTTGTTCCCATTAGGCTTCTGATGAGAATAACCAAATAATCCAATGAGAAGTACATTTTGTACAGTTACTTCTTTTTGAGCAATTTAGGAATATCACACACCTGCATAATTTTAATAGCTGAAAGTTCTACAATGTTCCCAAACAGTAAAAGATATGGTGGAAGTACTGGTAAATGCCTTTGTTTAGAAAGATGATTGAAGAGAGAGATTATGAGGCTGGAATGATCGCATGGCTTTTCAAATGCCTTAATAAATGGGTAACCAAAATGTGGCAATATTTCAGTCAGATACTGCCAGGAAATCCGATCAAAAGTATTTTATGTTCACATAAGTAAAAATAATTAGGATTTCATTGTTTTTGTTTAATTTTATCTGTATATAGGAGTACATGTGAAGAAGGTATTGTCTTTTTGCTAAAATATAACTAGAGCAGTCAGGAGAATCCAAGGTAAGTATAAATTCTGTAAATCCGCCAGTACAAATTTGTATAAACTGCTTATAGGAAGAAGACATTCAGACTAGTAGAAATAATTATTGAAGTTACTTAAGGAAGGGTTTTATTTGGTTTTAAGATGAAAATTTTTAAAATAGGACCAAAACTTTATGATGGGTGGATGTAATTATATATATATATTCCTGAAAGTTTGTACAAGTAAATCTACAAGACTGATAGGTAAGCATTTATTTTTGTCCAAAGATGCCATCAGCTCCAGAAGATTTATTAACATTGCCTAAATTAGAAAGTAATCTAGATTTAATAATTGACAATATTAGCTGCCATGCAGCATTAAATAATCATTTTGGGAAACTTAAGCCATTAAAAATGTGTGAAATTATTTTTTTTGTCTCTTGACAGGCATACTTCTCCCTGCTCAGCTCAATCACCAAAGTCTCTAGCCTCCAACTATTTCCAGAATGATCCCCTCTTCAAACATCCCTGAAGCATGCTACTGCCCTGGCACACATACATGTCTGATTTCTCATCCTCTTCTCTCCACCTTGCTCTGCTCTATGCACCACACAACTTTTTTGACACCATTTTAACCCTTTTCTAAAGCACCACTGTTTATGTATCATTGTAATCCATATTTTTCTGTCGTTCTAGCTCTCCTAGGTTTAATTATTCCCTGCCTTTCATTCTGTTGTGCATACGTCAGGACAATTCAGCAGTGGCTGTTACTCCAAATTTTTACTCTACATGGGGGAATGCTAGCCCACTATGATTGTGGTTAGATGTATTAGCACTGGAAGACATTGATTTATGGATTCATTTTCTGTTACCCACATTATCATATTCATTGTCAAGAGTGAAACAGAGCCTAGATCCATTTCTGGCACTCAGTGTACATAAGCAGAGAAATAATTCTGAATGGGATGTCAGTCCATTGCATGATGTACATACATATATACATATCCACACACACACACACACACACACACACACACACACACATTCACACACACATACACACATACACATACATTTTGCATAAATAACACACACTTCACCTACTGATGTAATTTTGGGATGCTGGAGGAAAGTAATCAACTCATCAACAACCCAAACAGAATGCATCTCAGTCAGGAAATGAACTGGGGAACCAAGAGCAGTGAGGTAATTATGATAGCCTGTGCCTTAGCACTAGAAAACACTGGTATGTAACATTGTTGTTTAAAACACACAGACATACTTTAATACCTTTTCAAGATGAAGGTAACTTGATCTGTTGCCTGCTGCATCTGAGTCATGACTATCCTCGGTAGTTTGTCTTTTTCCTTTTTGCTACAATTTGGTCTTCTTTGGTTTGCTCCTAGTCTTTTATACTGTTCCTCCCCTCAGCTGTGTCCTATTGGCTGAAATTCTCACAAAAAAGGACTGTGTCAGATCACACTAGCCTTGATGGCCTATGACTACTGTGATTACCAAAATTAATAAAGTTTAAAAAAATTTAGCCCCAGAAAGTCACAGTAGTGCCTGGTAGTTGATGTTTGAAGGATTAAGATAGGTAGATAAGATAATATTCCTTTATTGACATTGCACAAGTACAACAGAATTTCTAGCAATCCTCCTAAGGTGCATTCACATATAGTGAACATGAATAAACAAGCGAATACAATGCAATACAATACCAAACAATTCAATATAATGCAATGCAGTGCAGTAAACAACTAAGTTACTGCACTTGCGTATATTGCACATGTAAGGAATAAAGAAAGGTGCACAGGAATGTAAATATATACCTTATAGTGTAAATGGCTATTAACCATACTCAGTGTAACTATTTAGTATTATTCAGTTCATGTATGGATCTGGGACAGAAACTGTTCTTAAGTCTGTTTGTCCAAGATAGAATAGACCTGAACCATCTGCCAGAAGGCAGCAGCTCAAACAGGTGATGTCCAGGGTGAGAAGGGTCTTTCAAGATGTTGGGTGCTCTGCTAAGACAGCTAGAGCTGAATAGTTCCTCCAAAGAGGGTAGTGAGCACCCAGTGATTTTCTAGGCAGAGTTAATGATCCTTTGAAGGGACTTCCTGTCTGCTGTTGAGCTGTTGGCATACCACACGAAAATGCAGTATGTCAGCACACTTTCAGTAAAATAGTGGTAAAAAGACTCTAGTAGCTTCTCCTGCAAGTTGTTTTTCCTGAGGATGCTCAAAAAATGGAGTCTCTACTGTGCCTTCTTGACTGCCTCCATGATGTTTATTGACAAAGAAAGACTTTCTGCCACATGTACACCTAGAAACCTGAAGGCAGAAACCCTTTCCACATATTCTCCATTGATGTATATTGGGTTGTGATCTGTGTTTTGCCTCTGGAAATCTATTGGCAGAGTTCTGGGTAAGGGTGCTCTCAATACACCATGCAGCCAGTCTTTCAACTTCATCTTGATATGCTGTCTTGTCTCCTCCTGAAATAAGTCCAACCACATTGTTGTCATCTGCAAATGTAATGATGGTATTAGTAGAATGAGAGGGCACACAGCCGTGGGTGTTAAAAGCATATAGAAGGGGGCTTCACTGAATCACTGAAATGCTAAAAGTGCAATGAAATGACATGTACCCAAAACATGTCTACAGATTTAATGCAGAATATTCCATGTGAAGGTATTGCCAATCATATATACCTGCAAAATGCCCTGACAAACTTGCCCAGGCCATCAGTACACTTGTAACTAATGTAGACAGATAAAAGTATAAAGGTGTGTGCTAATCAAAATAAATATAAAAACCATCAAACAGACTATTCATAGTTACATGTCAGCATATGCAGTATGTAGCTGATGAAACGCAGGCACATCTTCTCAAAATCAGTAGTCCTTTATGCAGATATATCAAAGTAATAGCCACTCTTCTGTGTTCAACACATAAACAATTTGGTTCCCTTTCAGTTTCCCTAGCTACAAGGTTGCCATCTGATGTAGATTCAGGGCTGTTAGCATGGTGAAGATGTAAATGAGGTGTGAACTCATTAGAATTGCTGAATCCCAAATCCTTGACTCTGTGTATCAGATGTAAACATAGGGCAGGCACTTCCTCAATGTTTGTGTTTAATGGATGGCAACTGTGAAATGATTACATCAGGTAGGTGTGTCAGGTTAGACTTACAAAGTGTTACATGTACGTCTGTCATGGAAATGCAAGTAAGAAGCACACAATTCACAGGTTCTGTTTCATTAATATCCAACCTCTTCTTCATTTATGGCAAATTGTGTTTCCTCTGTCAGTTTTTTATTATTATATTATTATGTTTTGGCCGTTGTTTGCATGATGCAGTGTTTAGCACAATCATGGGAAATGGAAGAATTAATTGAATATTTGGCTATACTTCTCTTGTTTGCATGTTGTTGCAGGGCAGGGAAAAGGGAGACCTTAAGAATAATTAGCATGTAAAGGAATGTCATGTGGCTATTACAGTGGCAGTGTTGCTAAAGTCTGACAGTACTGAGTTTCTGGAATATACCTGCTACTTAACTGACTCTGTGGCAGCATGTGTTAATGCAGTGATACATTCCTTTTTGGGACCAGATGCTACTGGGTTAGAATACAACTGTATCTAATACTTTTAACTGTTTTCATATTACCGCTGCTGCGCATTGCTGCATGATGCACACCATTGCAAAATAATGTATTGAATAGAAATGGGGAAGATAGAACAGTGGTAAAATGGGGAACAAACAGAGGGAAGAACAAATGAAAAGCAATACAGGAATGTGCAGGAGGGAGGTAGGAAAGAACCATAGCTATCAATTTCTTCCACAGTAAAAACTGATAATATATGCAAATGTTAGCTGAATTTGGACTGTCACCTCCAAATAGAGGGATGACCACAACATAATCATGTTGTATAGCCAATTGGACCAAATTCAAGTGTGTCAAGAAGACACATGTGGGAAACAGAGAGCTATGACTGGGATTTTTTTTTACTTCTTGTTTTTTTGTGGGACAAATGCCCTTCTTTTTGTTTGTTTTTGTTAGAGTGGGAGGACTGTTGGAGACGGTATGTAGGTGTGTCTGGGTCTGGTAAGTTGGGTAGGTGAGGAAGCTATTGCAGACAGACAAGACAAACAAGACAAGAGACAGGGCAGTGATGGACACAAGAGGTCAGTGGATACCATGGTTGGGGTGAGGGTGGGGACATCTAGGACCCATGGCCATCAAGCTGGGTGACAGTGAGAATTGAGTCCTCACTCACAAGACTGTCATCATTGTCACATCAATCTGCCACTGGCCAAAGCGTTTGACTTCTCCTCCTCTTCCTCCTTCTCCTGGTACTATGTAAAATGAGGGACAGCATCATCTCCAGCAGGCATAAGCATACACCAACAGTGTAGAGCACAAACCTAGTCACCATCCCTAGCAACTCAGTGCTGGTGATAAACTCACCACCTCTGCCACTGCTCCTTGAGGGAGTCACTGGACTGTCATCTCAGGCCAAACCTCTCAACCTCTTAGTGCAAGAAATCTGGACAAAGACTGACAAAATGGGCGGAAAAGGCCCAAAAATATGGGCCTATTTTAAATATTACTCTTATGAGCTTAGAAAGTTGCTAGAGTAACAGGATTTGTTTTAACATACATTTTCTGAAGGATTTGAAGTCTGAAACTCGAATGTGTGTCATTATTTAGTGACTTCAATCCTCACTCATTTGCCAGAGAACCACAGATTTTATGAGGAACAGACCAAAAATATGAGCCATAAATCTGGACATTCTGTGAAAATCTGTGCAGTTGAGAGGTATGTCTCAGGCAGAACTACCTGAGGAGGCAGGCAGAGGTGGTGCTGCCAGGTTGGCTCTCAGACATTCTGGGCAATGGTGCCGTAGCTGGTGGAGTCGGGGCAGGCCTACCCCACTGTGCTGTGGAGCATTTTGTGATGTGGTACACATGGATGACATCAACACATTTTGATGACATGCAATAAAATAAAACAAAAAATAAATAAATAAAATAAAAAAGAGAGATAAGGGTTGGGGTGAAAGAAAAAAACAAAGAGAAGATTAGTACCTTCATATGTGACATACAATAAATTAATACAATTATTTGATTCTAATTATCCTAACCTTAATCTTAAGACTACCATGCCATAACAGATAACTTGTACTTTTAAGACTAGCAGCTCCTAACAGATGCACACTACACTACAGATTGCAGCAAGTACTCCTTGACATGTGCATACATTGCACATATGTGCATTCCAGTTATAAAGATTACAGTAGGGCATGTGTGCCACTGGTGTAGAACTTTTACTTTAAACCTTTAAGTTGCATATAATTGAAGGTTTAACAGTTTTGTATATTTGGGAAGTGTGGTATTTGAACCCACAACTTCTGATTAAAGTCTGATATTGTACTTTTGGTTTGTGCTACAGACTAATGCATGCATACTTGCTTTTACTGTTGATATATGTCTGCTCAATTTGCTACAACTGTATAAAGTACCAAACAAGCTAGTTTTGTTTGCGTTACAGACCAGTGCATGTGTACTTGCTTTTACAGTTGAGATATTTATGCTCAGTTTGATACAACTACTGTATATTAAATACCAAAATAATTATTTTAATTTTTAATGCTACAATAACACTACTGTTCTGCTGCATACATACCATATGACTCCTTCATCCTGGCTAATCTAGCACCATGGGTCCTAATATTGACCTATCTTTCCATGGCAGCTGTGGAAAAAACAGAACAACATTATAAATACCAGTCATGCCTATATTCAGCTTTTAAGCCTTATAAGTACTCTCTATAGCTGATACCCATTCATTTGTGGGATGTCCACAGTCCTATATTCCTTTGTTGAAGCATTTTCCTATAATGTAGGCCACTAAAGTGGTGCCTACATTGGTCACCAGTGTGTGGAATCCCTGTGACACTGGATACAGCCTGGGCCTAACTATCCCAAGCTTCCAACTTATACTGGGAGCTAGAATAGAACTCCTGCAGTAGCCTGGTACTGTGGTGCTTCACTAGGAGACCAATAAAAAGTTTACTCCTGAACACCCCATCTCTGAACCCTAAATCAAACACCCTCTCCATGAAGCAAAACTACTCAGAAAAAAATAATGTTTTCTGACCTCAGAGTTGTTTTTAAAAAAGTAAAACACTGTTCTGAGGTGAGAAAACTATATTTTGTAAAGTATCTTATCTCTCCTTGCTGTTTGAAAATCAACAGTATGGAGACAAGCACCAACAGAGAGGTGAGCAAGGAGGTACGCCCCCATAAAATACTTGTATTTCTTTTTTTTTTTTTGTGATTGGTTTTGCTTACATTTTATGTTGGCCTTTCAGTGTTGTTTAGTATTGTTTGTATTAGTTTTTGATGACATAAGGTGTGCTGTATTATTCTTTAACCTACATTTTTATGACAGTGACAAAGTTCTGGGGAAAGAATAATGAGTATAAAATCACATTTAAAGAAATCAAATTATTTTTATCAAAACAATTCCTTGTGTTTAGAAATGAGGCAAATAAATAATGGATGGCATATTTAGATGGAGTACAAAGAATGATGTTTCTAGTCTCATGAGTGAGTAATCACTATCTGAAACTAGTAGATTCCCTCATTACTGGGGACACCGGCAGCATTTTGATTCTGGTGGATAGCACCTGTATGAGATGTTGGTCTTTGTTACTGAGGAAAGCCAGGAAGTTTCTATCATTACATCCTGACCTCAGCTTGAAACTTATTTTACTCTGATGACCAAGCAGATGAAACTTAAGACGAAACATACACGGGCCGCTGTGATGCTTGTCTCATAAAGAAAATGGGGTCACTCAAAATAACTTAACCAACTGTGGCCATAAATATGGCAAGT
>NC_056744.1:292069978-292344978 GCF_019279795.1 Protopterus annectens
ACTCCTTCCAAATGAAAAAAAGGTCATCGACAAACCTTTTATAAAATACAATATATGGATTGTGCACTATGTGTTCATCCTCGAAGGTCGCCATGACAATATTGGCATAGCTGTTTTTATAACAACTATCGCCATACAAAAAAATATTGTTGTCAAGTACTAGCTCCATCAATTATGCTATGTATTCAACTCTGGGTTTAGAAAAATCTGAATGCTTAGTCAAAAACCTTTGCAGACAGCATATACCTTCATAATTAGGTATGCACGTAAATAATGAAGTCACATCCATGGTCACAAAAATGGAAGTATCAAAGTTAAGGGATGGATGAGAAGTCACACATATAAATAAGTCCCTTAAAAAATGTTCTGAATCCTGCAATATAAAAGGTGAAGACTTCACAAAACATTTTAACTCTTGTTCCAAGAACATGGAGATGGGTTCCGTTAACCAGCCTGTACCGGCTACGATTGGTCTAAGTTCAGGGTGCAAGACATTTTTATGAATTTTGGGAAGACCTGAAATGGTCGGTACTAATGGATGGTCCACTGTCATGTATCTATACAAATCTTCTGACATAAAACCTTCTATTTTACATTCCAATAGGGTCCTATCAATGCTTTCCTTCATAGATTGAATAACATCAACTGAGACTGTCACATAAGCTTCATCGTTAAGCAAGCTCATCATTTTAACGTGATAGTAGGCTGCATCCAAAACAACTACGGGCCATCCCTTATCAGCGGGGCGTATAACTATATTACTGTTATGTTTAAGACTATAGAATGCTTCAGATTGAGCCTTAGTTAAGTTATTACTTAAAACATTATTGTTAAAGGTGAAATGGTCATAGAGATCTTTCTCAACAGCTTGTATAAAAATTTCAACATTAGAATGCAGAGGTGGCATAAAATTACTTATTTTTCTAGGTTGAAAACAAACATCAACACTGTTGTCATTATACAATAATTTCAAACATATATTGCACGCAAATAATCTAACTGCTATAATAATCTGTGCCAAGTCTAAGTTGGAGGTGGGAATAAAGGACATACCTTTATTCAATAGCTCAGACTCGGGTTCTGATAAAGAATAGCCAGAGATATTAAATACAAGTGAATTCAAGTCCAACATTTCTGTAGGGTTTGTTGCTGCACTGGTTGCAGTTCTTTCTTCTTGGCCCCTCGACTGCTGTCGCTTTCGATAGACCATTTCCTGTTCAATCGTATGGGAAAAGGGGCCTCTACAGGATTGTGTATCTCCACCCTATCAAGTTGAATTTTCCTTCTTACTGCTCCTGCCAAACCAAGGCTGGTAGCTGGTAAGATGGAATTAACAATATCCGTATTTGGTATAGTACTAACTGCTGCTTCACTTGGGGTGGTGTAAACTGAAGGAGCATTGTTTTCTATAGGTAAAATATCTTGACTGTATCTTGAACCAAATGGTTATTTGGAGTTTTACTCTAGCAGAGGATCTAAAGCATTTACCACCTGTCATTTTAGAGATTTTTAAGCCTTTTTGCATATGTGACATTGCCAGCGTTGGCGTTTTGGAGGTTCTTAAGCTTTCCTACAAACGTAACTTTGACAGCGTTGGCGTTTCAGCTCCTTTTCATCTGGGTACGTTGGTTTATCTATATATATATATATATATATATATATATATATATATATATATATATATATATATATATATATATATATATATATATATATATATATATATATATATATATATATATATATATATATATATATATATATATATATATATATATATATATATATATATACATATATATATATATATATATATATATATATATATATATATATATATATATATATATATATATATATATATATATATATATACATATATATATATAGTATATATATATATATATATATATATATATATATACATATATATATATATATATATATACATATATATATATATATATATATATGTATATATATGGTACAGTATGGACTACACACTGAAAATGTGTATTATGTGACTCTCAGACAAGGTGACACAACAATGGGAAGGATGTCACTCTCAGACAACGTGACACAACAATGGAAAGGATGTCTATGTAAGATAAGCATCCTTACAAGAATAATGCAGAGGGCATCTGTCAGGTATCTGACATAGAGTTGGGGTAGGGTGCATACCGTAAAGCTGTACAAACTGATTTGGCTGAATATGAGTGTAATCTCAGCAGAGGTCGCCAGCAAGTGGGACACAGGTAAAGGCTCATGGACAACATTAAATGAAGCAACCACAGTCATGGACAATATCAGACTAATACCACCAGTAATCCCATGCCTCTGACATAACATACATGATTTAGAGTGATCAGAAATGATTCTGCACAAACACACTTGTGCAACCATTATGATATGTCCACACTCCATGAGGGTAATCAAGCACACTGTCCTGGCACTGTAATATCTGCTGATGATGATAGGGGGAGGGATACTGCTATACCAGTATGTGATATTATGATCACTACAGGCTAGCTAACTGGTGTGCATGGCAGATGTATATGTATGATACAATCTACATTGTCACAAATGTTATCCATGCCATTAATGTTGTCAGACACCTATGTATGTACTGTGTGCATCACCAGAACAGGTAGCACACATGTATCTGGTTTAACAACTTGATGGGGGTTCCGCAACATCAGACGGTCATGCTGATGCTGCAAACAGAATACCTAGGTATAGCCAATGAGCTGTGTGACAGCTCACTGTGGCAAAGGTAGTACACTTCAGTTAGTGGAAGATGTGTAGGGAGGTACATGAAGAAAGGTGCATCATACTTAGTTATTAGTGTGATGAAAGCTGGGAACTATGGTGGTATTATGGCCTTTGATGTGGATGTCCTTCACATACTCAGTACTTGTGTTACATACAGGGAGTAGTCAGCACTATGACCACATGCTGGTGGGATGTTCCACTTAGCATCTACCCCAAGACACAGGTCACATACCTACTGGTCTGATTATAGGGTGTGATGTCCACATTATCCTTTTGTTGTGCATTTGTTTTCCTGGTGTAGCAAATCCCCCCTACATTTTCTTGTCATTGTAGCTGTTGTCATGGCTGTGACAGCAATTTTTTGTATGTGTTGATACTGGCTGTATTATACTAGTATCACAGTTGAAGACAATGATTACTCACAGTCTGTAGTCCTTCATGCAGCTGTTTGGACACAGGGTATGTTTGTCATCTGTGATGTCCTTCACTTAAATAATGGACAAGAAAGGGACTACCAGACAGCCATGATGTATGGACCTAATCACTGGACCTGAGATATTGGTCACTTCACACATTTCAACATAGAGAGATGCCACGTATGTGATACACTGGTCTATCTCCTTGTTGATGTAGCCATTTATGACTACATCTGACAGAGTTGATTAAATACCTCAATGTGGATTTGTGTCAAATGCCGTGGCTTGGTCATGTTCTACAAGATGATGGTGTTGTCCATCATGCATACCCTCAATGACCTGTTTGAGGACATCTGTCAGATGTAACAGACATGATATAGCATTAACAATTCACACAGGTCTGTTGCATACAGCTGGGATATTGCTAATGTCCATTTAGAAAAGGTCCATGATGACATTTTGGATTACCAAATAGATGAGGAGACGCAGGATGTCTCTATAATGCATGCATCAGGTGAGATGGATGCATGTTGATGTACACCCTTCTACAGAAACATAGCCCATGTGGAGGGTGTGTTGAAGTATATATTCAACCATATCAGGAATGTGTATATGCTGAGTCATGCCATAGGTGATCTATGATGTTGTCACAGCCCATTGATTCTGTGTGATAGGTCTGGATGAAGGTAAGACAGTTCATACTGCCTACCTATATCTGGCCTCGGGTTGTGACACAATCCCCCATGCAGGTATCATTGAGAAACTCTCCCAACTGGGGAGTAACCTTTACATCATTAGATGGGTAACCAACTGGCTCACATGCTCTGAAAGTTGGTGAATTAGCCTGTACCAGTAGTGCTGTCACCAGTGGCGTACCCCAGGGATCTGTGCTTGGCCCTTTACTATTTGGAATATATTTCTCGACAGTTCAGGCTAACGTATATGCCCTTTGGCTTACCATGATTGCTGATTCTTCCATATTGGGTGAAATCATTGAGTCCACCAATGATGATAACATACTCCAGGAGGAGCTAACACAGACAAATGATTGGTGACAAAGCCACATGGTCTACAAATACATGCAGAAATGTGTCTGTATTTTGTCCTTCTGAAAAGTGGAATTCCATGCTAAAGATTCGTGGGACTTCTTGGGACATATCAAGAATAACATTTGGAGGAAGGATTTAATATTTTTAAGTACTGATGTTATGGACCTCTTCACTATTATCCCTAAAAATGAAGGGCTTAAGTTGTTCCATGACACCTCCATAAATTCCCCTCCCTATAAAAGGATAAAGTGACTTTGGTGGTGGAAATAATGGCTCTCATTTTAGAAAGTAATTTCATTTTTTTGAAGGCAGTTTTTTCAACAAATGAGGGGTGTTGCTATGGGCGCATCTTGCACCCCTGTTTGTCCAACACTATTTTGCTGGGATGGGAAAACCAATATGTTTTCAATAGTAGGTTTTCCGAGAATCTCCACCTGTATTTAAGGTTCCTTGATGGCATCTTATTTTGTGGGATGGTTCTGAGGTGGAAATTCACTCCTTTGTTGAGTATCTAAATAAAACCACAGATTATTTAAGATTTACTTCAAGTGTACATAGAAAAGAGACATTTCTTAATTCTTATTTACATTTTACTAGTTGCACCAATTTGCACAAAAGGAAAGCTTAGTAAAAGGTCAAGCAATTAGGGTGGTAAGAATGACATCACACTATAATGAGGTATGGGATGAACTGGTTAAGCTGAAAGAAATGTTCCTTGTGAATGGCTGCCCAGATAACTTAGCTAGTGCTTGATTAAAGAAGCTTTTAATGAATGGAGAGGGTAGATTTAAACCATGTAAGTGCTTGATTAAAGAAGCATTTCATGAATGGAGAGGGTAGATTTAAACCCCTTCTAGGACTCGGCCTTGGCAATTCCCCAACTGATGAAAAGGAGATCAAACATGAAAAAGCACTTATACAGCACAATCAAATTTCTAAAGAGATGAGGGAGATTGTTAAGAGAAACTGAAATATTTTCAAAGTGAATTCAGACATACAAGACATGGTAATGGCTGAACCAATATCCAAAATGAAAACAAGCATCCAATTGTAAGTATTTAAAAACAAAAGGTCTGAGGTACCCTCAGCTGATAGGGGCATTATCCCCTGTTGATGTTTCAAACAATGTTTATTTTTATAATAAAGACACAAACCCTGGTACTTGATAACATCCTAAATAGTAAAATAAAATTTCAGAAAGGGAACTGTTCCACAACAAGAGTTATTTATCTGACAAAGTGTGACAGTTGTCCATTCTTCTGTGTTGGCAAGGCAGAGCATGCATTTAAAATGTGCATCTATGAACATCTTTATGATATAGCCAACCATAAAGAAAATAATGCCTTGTACAAGCACTCAACAGGTTGTAATGGATTTGGAAGGTTCTCCTTTGGAAATTGGAAAAGATTGGTATTAACCCCAAGAGGGGAGACTGGAAAGAATGGCATTGTAATAAAGAACTTATTTGGCAGCTTAGGTTATCTGCCACTTTTTCACACAGGTTAATTTTTTTTAATAACAGGGCTAATAAAGTGTGATTTTATATTTGTATATGTAATTTTATATGTACATGTCTATGCTTTTATATACTGTGTATATATGTTTACACGCCATAAGCTTTTACATGTATTCATGTACCTTTAAAAACTGAATTAGTAGGCCACTTATACAATCAACTTAATTAATCAATGGATTCTCCCAGACAACAGTTTAAAATAAAGATGTTTTAACTGTTGATTATTCTGATGAAGTCTCCTCAGTGGGACAAAAGTGGTCAATTTTAATAAATTAAGAAGAAAAGTAAAGCTGGCAGCCAAAAGTCAGTCCTTGAAAAGAATTATCAACCAAATGAAGACCAATCCAACAGTCATGGATAAAAGCATTCACTTTAATCAAAAAAACAATAAAAATAAATAAAAGCAATAAAAATAATTAAAAAAATATAAACAGCAAACAAAATATAATAAAACTTGTTTTTATGCTCAGCACCACTAAAGGGTATGCTTTTAGCTGTGGTTGCCGGACTGGTCTTCATTTGGTAGATAATTTTAATAAATCTTATGTTTTTTAAAACATTTTGGATCCTTGATGGCATTATTTTACTTGTTTCTTGGTTACTTTTATAACTCTACATAATTTATAGCAATTACAGCACTGACAACAGTCCTGCTATACTGAAAGCCAGTGATGCAAGCACTGAGAACACATGTAGATAGCAATCTGAACTTCAACCACCAAGTGTCCACAATGGTATTGAAAGTCTGTTGTGCATATCATACGTCATGTCATCATATTTAAATCTTAGGACTATATGACAGCATTGTACTCAAACCTCATCAAACACTAATAGAGTATAATGCTCTCTTTTACATATACCACACCAGACACATGCAGCTGCTAGAGAGACCACAGAGGTTTCTCATCAAGAAAAGACAGGGAGTACAAACCATGCCATGATGTATGTGGATAGACTGAAAGCCATGTCATTGTAATTTGTATTGTACAGGATGAGATGACTTCTGCCTGTCCTGCAGACCAGTCTCTGACCCTGCCATGGTGGGAGTAGTGCATATCCATAAATCAAATATAGCTGATGACATCAGCAGTGTCTGTTGAGGATAATATGGTAATAACAGTGTCCCACATGCTGGTGTAAAAGGCTCATTGTAATGTCTAGCAAGTGCAAACATACAGATGCCTAGTTGGCTGCAGTAAGAATAGAGCCCCTACTTATCTAAGTACACAGACTACAGACCTCTGTATTGAAGGCAAACATGAAAGCTCAAGTTTGACTTAGAATGTCTCAGACAACACCTTATAGCTGATGACATCAGCGGTGTCTGCTGAGGAGAATATGGCATTAACAGTGTCCCACATGCTCATGTAAAAGCCTCTCCCTAATGTTAAGCAACAGCACAAATACAAACACATAGCCAGTACACTGCAGTGAGAATAGAATCCCTACCTTTCTAAGTACACAGACTACAAACCTCTGTATTTAATGCAAGCACCATACCTCAAGTCAGATTTAAAGTCTCAGACAACACTTCATAGCTGATGACATCAGCAGTGTCTGTTGAGAAGAATATGGCAATAACAGTGTCCCACATTCTGGTGTAAAAGTCTCGGTGTAATATCAAGTAAGAGCACTAACACACTCACACACAGTTGACTGGAATGATGCAAGTGCCACAGCACAAGTCTGACTTTTACAAGACTGCAGGTCAACTTATAGTTGATGACATCATCAGGGCATGTTGGAGATAAGATGTTGGGATGCCTGCATGAAAAAGATGTGTAGGCATGTGGAAGTATCAAAATACTGTCAATCCATAGCATTGGAGCAGTAACTGTATGATATACAGTTCTGGTTTTCTGTTTAGACACACACACAAACACAACCAGTTGACTGAAGTGAGAACAGAACCCCTACATATCTAAGTGCATAGACTGCAGAAGTCAGTACTTTACCAAGCACCACAGCACAAGTCTGACTTTTACAAGACTGCAGGTCAACTTATAGTGGATGGCATCAGCAAGCCATGTTGATGAGAAGATGTTGGGAGGCCTGCATTCAATGGATATGTAGGCATGTGCAAGTATCAAAATACTGTCAATCCATGGCATTGGAGCAATAACTATAAGATACACATTTTGTCTCTTCTGTCTATACACACACACACGCACACACACACACACACACACACACACACACACACACACACACACACACACACACACACACACACACACACACACACACAGTTGACTGCAGTGAGAACAGAACTCAGTAATTTATGCAAGTGCCATGGCACAAGTATGAGTTTTACAAGGCTGCAGGTCAACTTATAGTGGATGGTATCAGCAGGCCACATTGGAGATAAGATGTTGGAAGGCCTGCATAGGTTCATAGTTTCATAGGTTCATAAGAGGTTACTAGCCTAATGGTCCTAAGGTGTTTACAAGCCTAGCCATGTAAAACACAAGTACCCTTATTAAGCATAGTTAGATGGCTATTATTAACAGAGTGATTTTTCTGACCAGCACTAACTGGCCATGTCCATGAGGGACATAGGTTCCAACCTGAAGTGAATTTACAATCACTCGTCCAATTGTCAAGGTTCTGCTTGAATAGGGTCATTGAGGAACACTACTTCACATGCAATGGAAGCCTATCACAGAGGAGTAGCAATTGCTACGAGATATATCTGTCTCGTCAGCATGTTCAGTTTATGTCACAGGCTAGGTTGAGATCCCTGGAACAACTTATTTTCTCCCATTTGATTTACAGATGTCCAGCATTTCCAGTAGGGTAGGGTCTGAGATTGCTCTGTAGGCCAAACATAGGTCACCTCTCAGCAGCCTGCATAATACTGAGTACAGTAACAGATCTTTCAGTCTTTCCATGTATGTAATGTTTTGAAGGCCCTGAATCCTCCTGGTCACAACTCTCTGTGATTTCAGCAGTTGCTGCAGGTGTCTGGTGAGGGACAGACAGAAGGGAGCATTGTACTCAATTAGTGGTCTGTAAAGGGTAGAGTACAGCAGAGCTATGACCTCCCTGGTCTTAGATGTGATTGCCTTATTTATGAAGTGTGCACTGTAGAATGTGTGATGCACCACTATGGACACATAGTGATTGAAGTGTAGATTAGTATCAACATTTGTTTCCAAGGCTCGCAACACTGTGTTTGAGCTTAGAAGGGTGCTATGTATATCATAATTAGCAGGGGTACTTCATTGCCAAAGGGGACAGTGAGGCATTTTTTGCTTTAAGGTTCAGTCTGTGAGTTTGGCACCAATCATTTGTTTGTCAGCGCCTTCATAATATGTTGACATCATGGGGAACTCTATATGACTGCATCCATTTGACAGTCATTTAAACACTTGGTAAGCCACAGGCCATCTACCTTTGCCTGGACTTCAGAGAAATAGTTCCCAAACAGTT
This sequence comes from Protopterus annectens, assembly GCF_019279795.1. Taxonomy (NCBI): domain Eukaryota; kingdom Metazoa; phylum Chordata; order Ceratodontiformes; family Protopteridae; genus Protopterus; species Protopterus annectens. The sequence goes on from NC_056744.1 coordinate 292,079,164, forward strand.
GAGGGCCCAGCACAGATTCTTGCGGTATTCCTCTGGTAAGTGGTCTAGTGGTGGAGGTGCAGTCCCCAACTTTGACAGTCTGTGTTTTGTCAGTGAGCCAGTTGGCTATCCATCTAGTAATGTATGGGTTAATTCCGAGATGGGAGATTCTCTCTATGATACCTGAATGAGGGATAGTGTCAAATGCCTTGGATAACTCATCATAGATGGTATGTCCTGTTATCCCTCAACCAGGTCTTTGGGGTCAGTATCAAAGACATCCACTAGGTTTAATAAGCAGGATCTACCATTGACTAAACTAAAATGAGTTGGGTCAAGTGTGTTGAAGGTCACCTATGTCCCTGTAGATAAGGTCCATGCTGATTCCTTACCTAGCCTTGCAGATAAAGATTTTAGGATTATGGGTCAATATTTCTAGTTCTGCCTGTTACCAGATTGATGTGAATTGCAGATCATGCAAAATTTGATATTAGGTTCTGTGGTGCAGGTGATATATTTGTGGAAAAAGCACTGAGACACCAAGGTTGCAGTACTTTGGTGGAGGCAACACATGACTGTATTGTAAATATGTGACATATTGTTAGACAGGTCCTTCACTTTGTTATGTTTCTACATGTAAGTTCATGTCATAGACAAGAAAAGTACAGTAAACAGCAGTCACACATAATAATATTTCTTTTCCATAGCGCAGTGAGAAGCAGGTTTGCATGAAGGTTGGCAAAGTGTTTGCACATGCAACATACACATTTCCAATAATATCCATGTTTGCTCATACTTAAGCAGTGTGCAAAAGTGAGCTGCACTGCTAAACTTTGAGAGTTAGTACCAAGTCTATCAAACACACCTGACTCTGTGGCAACAGGTGTGAATGTATTGACACATTTTTTTTTTAGCCTAGATGATACTGGGTTTGACTCCAGGTGTATGTAATGCTCTTAAATACTTTTAATTAAACATTGATAATACAATGACATGAATTCTTTACACTACATGTTGCTAGGTGTTAACATAGCACAGCGGGGTTAAGCAGCATTGCGGGGAGGTAACCACAACATTTTGCCACCGCTCACTATCGCTGCACATTGGTGCATAATATGCACCTCTGCACAAACATAGCACACAAAAAGTGAAGGGATCCATTGCTTTTTCTGTTACTTATGTGTGTTGTGTGTGATTCTATTTTTTGACTAGATTAAAGGTGTTAAAATGTGGCAGATAGGAAAGCAGTGAAATGGGGAGCAAGTGGGGAAAGAACAAAGGGAAAGCAGTACAGGAATGTGCATGAGGGAGGTAGAAAAGAAAGACAGAGGGACATTGATGGATACAAATGTTGGGGGACACCATGATTGGTGTGAGGGAGGGGACAATGCAGTCTCATGCCCATCAAACTTGGGGGCAGTGAGAATCAAGTCCATATCCACTGGACTATCATCACTGTCACTTTACTTGACTGGTGGCTGGAGTGCTTGATGTCTTCTCTTGTGGACCATGAGGGAGAGCAACCTCTCCATCCAGCATAGGTGTGTGTACACCAATGATGAGACACACAACCCTATGTACCATCCCTGACAACTCACTGTGGGTGACAAAATCACCACTGCTGCACTGCTCCCGGAGGGTACCACTCCACCAGCTTCCAGGTCAGTACTACCTGAGGGTGTAGGTAGTGCAGAAGCAGCATAAGCAATGCTGCCAGGTTGGCTCAGAAATGTGCTGGGCATTGGTGCTGCAGCCGGTGGAGCAGTGGCAGGCTGATCCACTGGGGCAGGCTGATCCACTGGGGCTGGCCTACCTCCCTGTGATGTGTAGCATTTAGTGATGTAGTACCCATGGATGACATGGAGACATTTGATGACACATTACACAAAATACAAAAGAGAGATAATGGTTGGGTTGAGCAAAAAAAAGAGATAAAATTAATATCATCATATGTGACATACAATGTATTAATACAATTATACAACTCTTTTATCTGAGATATTACATTTAAGTATACATCCTAACAGATACACACTAAACTAGAGATTGCTGAAAGTAATCCTTGAAATATGCATAAATTGCACATATGCATGTTCCAGTTATACAGATTACAATATACAGCAGGGCATTTGTGCCACTGGTACAGACAGTTTACAGCAGGGCATTTGTGCCATTGGTACAGAGCTTTTAATTTAGTATAAATATTATTAAAGAAATAACAGTATTGTATAGTTGTGAACTGTGGTATCTGAACACACAATCTCTGACTACAGTCTAATATCGGACTCTTACAATTGGTTTGTGCTCATACTTCCCAACCTCTTAGAGCAAGAAATCTGGACAAAGCCATAAGTAAAAGTTGAATAAAGGCTGAAAAATAGGGCAATTTTTAAATATTGCTCTTAGAAACTTAAAAAGTTGATAGAATAACAGTTTTTGCATTTGCATGAATTTTCTAAAGAATATGAAGTCTGAAACTCAAGTGTATATCATTATTTTCTGATTTCAGTCCTTAATGATTTGCCACTAATTTGCCAGAAAAAACACAATTTTATGAAGAATGGACCAAAAATATTAGGCAAAAATCTGGATGTTCTGCGAAAATCTGTACAGTTGAGAGGTAAGTTTGTGCTAAGACTAATGCATGCATACTTGCTTTTACAGTTGGGATATGCATGCTCAATTTGATACAACTCTATTAGATACCAAAAAATCTATCTTTAACTTTTAATGCTACAATAACACTTCTCTTCTGCTGCATACATATCACTTGCTTCCCTTAGTCTCGGCAATCGAGCAACATGAGCTTGCCGATTGAAATCCTGCGCTCTGGCAGCTGGGGAAAGAAGAGAAAAGAACAGAAGAGCATTACACATACTCAATTTCATACTAACATGGCTGCGGGATGTCCACAGTCTCAAATTCCTCCAACCAACAGTTGAGAGTATCCCTTTTTCTCCTGACTAGGTCATTAAAATGATGCCTACATCACTCTCCAGTGTGTGGGATACCAGTGGCATTGGATACAGCCTAAGCTTAACTATTCCATGCCTCAGACATGTACTAGAAGCCAGAATGGTCCCCCTGCAAAAGCCATTGACTGTGGTGCTTTACCAAGAGTCCAGTAAATATCCAGGATTCCTGGATATCCATCTCCGTGCCCTAAACCTGACACCTTCCCTAACGCTAGTCATGTCTACCAGCCGAACTAGCAATGGAGAATGATGCTTTTCCACCAATTCCAGTTATTGCATTTACTGGTAGTGTGCAAACCCGAGCAATACATTTGCACAATGTTAAACAGAGAGCAACAGTGCCAAACAGGGAGGAATTAAATAATTGCAACTAGAAGATTAATCTGACACTTGGCCTTAGTTTGAGGGGTGTCTACTGATGTAGTCTAGAAATATATATTGGAAATTGGAAGGTAACTGTTAGGTGAGTTAGATTTGCCAACATGCACTGCGGACATAAATGTACTGACCTGGCACATTTGTTTTTGCCTTTATACATTGAGAAAATTGATTTTTGCACTGTGAGATTCAAACCTAGGCATAAGGGACAAAAGATGTTCTTCCACAGCACTGATTTTCCATCTCTACCACAGAAGAAGTGCTGCTTTGATCTGGTCAGGAATCATACATAAATACAGGTGACAGTATGAGCTGTTACACATGTATGTGTATGACCTGACAAGGTTATTGGATATAGATCCAATTGTCTATGTGTCTTAGGTAATTGTGAAGGCCATGCAAGTCCAGATAGTATAATTATACTTAGAGAACAGCAGCACACAGTATGCCCTCAGTTATACATCTGAAAATACAATAATAGTGTCTCATCTCTCATACATATTATTCATATCAGCTCCACTATCTAAAGTGTTATAAGTGAGAGTGAATATAATGGGAAGTGGAAGAACAGTAAATGGATAGGATCATGCTGTATTAGAACCCAGAATCATATGCATGGCAGTCCTACACTTTCATCTATTGCCACAAGACTGTTGAAAGAACACTTGCTTATTTTTTGGTTCATTGCTATAAACTGCATTGTCACAACAGTAGCAAAAACTATTGCACACCCTGCACTAGAACCCAGGCCATCTACCCCATGGACTGGATAGCAGTGTAGGCAACATTTTAATGACCTAGACAGATGAAAAGGCATACTCTCAACCATTGGTTGAATGAATTTGAGACTGTGGACATCGCACAGCTGTGTAATTATAACAATATCTGAGTACTTCTAAGACTTAGAATGCTACATATAGCCAAGTGTGGTATGCATAATGCTCTTCTGTTATTTTCTGTTCTTTCCCCAGCTACCACCAAATGTGAGTTCAATAGGCAGGTTAATGTTGCTCAGTTGGAGAGACTGAGGGAAGCAAGTTGTATGTATGCAGCAGAAGAGAAGTATTATTGTAGTTTTAAAAAGTTAAAGATAGCATTTTTGGTCTTTTATAGAGTTGTATCAAATTGAGCATCCATATCTCAAGTGTAAAAGCAAGTATGCATTCATTAGTCTGTAACACAAACCAATTGTAGGAATACAATGCTAGACTATTGACACTGATTGTAGGTTCAAATACCATGATGCACAACTATACAATAAAATTGTTTCTTTAGTAAGATTTACATTAAATTATAAGCTATATACCAGTGGCACAAATGCCCTGCTGCAAACTGTAATCTGGGTAATTGGAACATGCATATGTGGAATATATGCACATTTCAAAAATTACTTAAAGCAATCTGTAGAACAGTATTATCTGTTAGGAAGTATATTTAAATGTAATACTTCAGACAAAAGAGGTGTATAATTGTATTAATGCATTGCATGCCACATATGATGGTACTAATTTTAACTATTTTTTTCTCTCACCCCAACCCTTATGACACTTTTTTATTTTCTATTATGTGTCATCAGAATGTTTCCATGTCATCCATGTCTACCACTTCACTAAATGCTACACAGCACAGTGAGGTAAGGCAGCCCCAGTAGATCAGCCAGCCCCTGCTCCACCAGCTCCAGCACCAATGCCCAGCATGTCTAGGACCCAACATGGCAGCACTCCCTCTACTGCCCCTGAACTTCCTGTGTCCTCAAGTAGTTCTGCCCTGGAGGCTGGTGCAATGATATCCTCTGGGAGCAGAGACAGAGGTGGTGATTTCATCACCCACCAGGAGATCCCAGGGTTGGTGCATAGAGTCGTGGACCGCACTATTGGTGTACACCTACACCAGATAGAGAGGCTGCTCTTCCTCATGGTCTGTAGAAGGAAAAGTGTCAAACACTCCAGCCATCAGCGGCATATGGGGACAGTGATGACAGTCCCGTGAGTGAGGACTCAATTCTCACTGTTTTCAAGCTTGATGGGCATGAGACTGGGTTATTCCCGCCCTCACCCTAATCACCGTGTCCCCCAACCTTTTGTGGCCCTCACCATCCCTGTCTCTTGTCTTGTTTGTTAGCATATGCTTATCACCTACCCAACTTACCTGACCCAGACATACATACATACATCCCTTACCCAGCAGCCCTCTCTTACTGAATTAAACAAAAAATGGGCACCTGTCCCACAAAAAACTATCTTCCCATACATAGGTCTCCATTTCACACACGTGTCTTTTTGACATATTTAATTTGATCCAATTAGCTATACAATATGACTACATTGTTGTCACTCCTCTCTCTGGAGGTGACAGTTCAAATTCAGCTAATATTCTGTACATATTAGATCACTTTTTACTGTTGAAGAAATGGATAGCTATGGTTCCTTCCTACCTTCCTACTCATTCCTGTGTTGTTTCCCTTTGTTCTTCCCCTGCTTGCACCCCATTTCACCACTTTCCTAGTCACTCCATTTTAACACCTATAATCTAGTCAAAGAATAGAATCCCACACAACACCCATAAGTAGCATAAAAAGCAATGGATCCCTTCACTTTTTGGCTTCTGTATTTGTGGGGAGTTTTGCATCTCACAGCAATGCCATGCAATGGTGAGCAGCAGTAAGATGCTGTGGTTATCTCTGCAAAATCTTGCTTAACCCTGCTGCACTATGCCAACATACAGCAACACATTTACGATAAATAATCACAGTTTATTTAAAAGTATTTAGAAGTATTAGATACACCTTTATTCAAATACAGTATCATCTAGTCTCAAAAAGAAATGTGTCAGTGCATTTGTACCTGCTGCCACAGAGTCAGTTAAGCAACAGGTGTGTTTCATATACTGAATACTAACTTTCAGACATTAGCATTGTGGCTCACATTTGCCAACTGCTTAAGTATGCACAAACATGGAAAGTACTGGAATTGTATATCTCACATGCGCAAACACTTTGCCAACTATTGCTCAAACCCGATGCCTGCCACACTATGGAAAACTAAATATTATGTATTACTGCTGTTTACTGTCCATTTGCTGTCTATGACATGAAATTACATGTTGGAAACATAACAAACTGAAGGCCGTATCTAACAATATGCCACATATTTACAATACAGTCATATGTTGCCTCCCCCAGAGCACTGCAAACCTGGTGTCTTAGTTCATTTTTCACACATACATTACCTACAGTGCAGAAATTAATATCAAATGTGTGATATGCAAAGCAGATGTAGCCCCCCACATTTAGCAACTAGTTTTTCTGACGTTATATGTTTCAATGTATTGTTAATTGATCATCATCTTCTTTCGGCTGTTCCCGTTAGGGGTCGCCACAGCGGATCACCTGTTTCCATTTCTTCCTGTCCTCTGCATCTTGCTCTGTCACACCAACCACCTGCATGTCCTCTCTCACCACATCCATAAACCTTATCTTAGGCCTTGCTCTTTTCCTGTTACCTGGTAGGTTCATCCTTAGCATCTTTTTCCCAATATACTCAGCATCCCTCCTCAGCACATGTCCAAACCAACGTAATCTTGCCTCTCTGGCTTTGTCTCCAGACCTTCCAACCTAGGCTGACCCTCTAATATACTTATTCCTAATTCTGTCCACCCTCATCATACCCAGTGCAAATCCTAACATCTTTAACTCTGCCACATCCAGCTCACACTCCTGCCTTTTTGTCAATGCCACTGTCTCCAACCCATATAACATAGCTGGTCTCACTACCCTCTTGTAGACCTTCCCTTTCACTCTTACAGGTACTCGTCTGTCACAAATCACTCCTGCCACTCTTCTCCACCCACTCCATCCTGCTTGTACTCTCTTCTTCACCTCTCTTCCACACTCACCGTTACTCTGAACTATTGACTTTAAGTATTTAAACTCATCCACCTTCACCACCTCTACTCCTTGCATCCTCACCATTCCTCTATCCTCACTCTCATTCACACACATATATTCTGTCTTAGTTCAGCTGGCCTTCATTCCTCTTCTCTCTAGAGCATATCTCCATCACTCCAGGGTGTCCTCCACCTGTTCCCTACTCTCACTACAGATCACAATGTCATCTGCAAACATCACAGTCCATGGGGACTCCTGTCTTGTCTCATCTGTCAACCTGTCCATCACCATTGCAAATAAGAAAGGGCTCAGAGCTGATCCTTGATGTAACCCCACCTCCACCTTAAACGCATCCATCACTCCCACTGCAGACATCACTGCTGTCACATTACCCTCATACGTATCCTGTACCACTCTTACATACTTCTCTGACACTCCTGACTTCCTCATACAATACCACAACTCCTCTCTAGGCACCCTGTCATATCCTTTCTCTAAGTCTACAAAAACACAATGCAACTCCTTCTGACATTCTCTGTACTTCTCCATCAACACTCTCAGAGCAAACATCACATCTGTAGTGCTCTTTCCTGGTATGAAACCATACTGCTGTTCACTAATCATCACGTCCCTTCTTAACCTAGCTTCCACTACTCTTTCCCATAACTTCATGCTGTGACTGATCAATTTAATCCCTCTGTAGTTACTACAGCTCTGCACATCACCCTTATTCTTAAAAATCGGTACCAAAACACTTTTTCTCCATTCCTCAGGCATCCTCTCACTTTCTAAGATTTTATTAAACAATCTGGTTAAAAACTCCACTGCCATTTCACCTAAACACCTCCATGCTTCCACAAGTATGTCATCTGAGCCAACAGCCTTTCCATTCTTCATTCTCTTCATAGCTATCCTTACTTCCTCCTTGCTAATCCATTGTACTTCATGATTCACTATCCCTACATCATCCAACCTTCTCTCCCTCTCATTCTCTTCATTCATCAACCCCTCAAAGTACTCTTTCCATCTCCTCAACACACTCTCCTCGCTTGAGAGTATGTTTCTCTCATTATCCTTTATCACCTTTACCTGCTGCACATCTTTCCTAGCTCGGTCCCTCTGTCCAGCCAATCGGTACAGGTCCTTTTCTCCCTCCTTAGTGTCCAGCCTTTCATAGAACTCTTCATCTGCCTTATCCTTAGCCTTCGCCACCTCTCTCTTTGCCATGCACCTCATCTCCTTATACTCCTGTCTACTTTCTTCATCTCTCTGACAACCCCACTTCTTCTTTGCCAACCTCTTTGCCTGTATACTCTTCTGTACTTCCTCATTCCACCACCATGTTTCCTTGCCATCCTTCCTCTGTCCTGATGTGATACCAAGCACCTTTCTAGCCGTCTCCCTTACTAGCTCTGCTGTAGTTACCCAGCTATTTGGTAACTCTTTGCTGCCACCCAGTGCCTGTCTTAACTTATCCCTGATCTCCATCTCACAATTACCCTTTTTCAATTTCCACCATTTGATCCTTGGTGCTGCCCTCACACTCCTCCTCCTCTTCTTGATCACCAACATCATTCTACAAACCACCATCCTATGCTGCCTAACTACACTTTCTCCGGTCACCACTTTACAGTCTCCAATCTCCTTCAAACTGGCCCTCCTACATAACATATAATCCACCTGTGTGCATCTTCCTCCACTCTTGTATGTCACCCTATGCTCCTCCCTCTTGTTAAAATACATATTCTCCACAGCCATGTCCATCCTTTTAGCAAAATCCACTACCATCTGACCTTCTGCATTCCTTTGTTTAACACCATACCTACCCATCACTTCCTCATCCCCTCTGTTCCCTTCACCAACATGCCCATTGAAATCTGCTCCAATCACCACTCTCTCACCATTAGGTAAAGTCATCACCACTTCATCCAATTCACTCCAAAATTTTTGTTTCTCATCCATTGCACACCCAACTTGTGGAGCATATGCACTAACAACATTCATCATTACACCATCAATTTCCAGCTTCATAAACATCACTCTATCCGACACTCTTTTCACCTCCAAAACACTCTTCACATACTGTTCCTTCAGAATAATTCCTCCGCCATTTCTCCTCCCATCCACACCATGATAAAATAATTTGAACCCACCTCTGATACACCTAGCCTTACTCCCCTTCCATCTGGTCTCTTGCACACACAATATATCCACCTTCCTTCTGTCCATCATATCAGCTAGCTCTCTCCCTATACCAGTCATTCTGCCAACATTCAAAGTTCCGACCCTCACTACCACAGTCCTAGCCTTTCTCCTCTCTTCCTGCCTTCGGCCATGCTTTCTGCATCTTCTCCTCCTTCGGCCAACAGTAGCCCAATTTCCGCCAGCACCATGTTGGCTAACAGTACTGGTGGTGGTTGTTGTTAACCTGGGCCTTGACCAATCTGGTATGGAAATATTTACTGGTGATTGCGTGAAATGATTTGGTGAAGTTTTACGCCAGATGCCCTTCCTGATGCAACCCTCCCCATTTATCTGGGCTTGGGACCGGCACAAAGAAAAGCACTGGCTTGTGCATCCCCACATGTATAATAGTGAATATACTGCAATTATGTGAGGGGCTATGCCCGCCACACACCCCCAATGTGGGGGCTGTGCCCTCCACACCTCCCCTTACTTTATATTCTCACTCCAAGGTTGCACTGCAGTGGGGCAGCAGCTAGATTTCATTTTCGACCAACTGGGAGTCAACCAAATGGGTTTTCATTGAAATGCATTTTTGGTGAAGTGAACTGCCTGAAATCATTTTTGACCAAATGTAATTTGACCAAATATAGTAGACCCATATATATATATATATATATATATATATATATATATATATATATATATATATATATATATATGTGTGTGTGTGTGTGTATATGGGTATAGATAGATAAATATCTATATGTGTGTGTGTGTGTGTGTGTGTGTGTGTGTGTGTGTGTGTGTGTGTGTGTGTGTGTGTGTGTATGGGAGTCCATGCTTTTCTCATGTGTGAGTGTGGTTAATAGCTTTTTAGTTGACCACATATGGATGACAAAACTGATAGCTGACAGGTGTGCATGATCGCACAATTCCTGGAGTTGGGGGAATTTACCCTTACCCACTTTTGTGCGATCTCAGAGTTAGTATAGCACAGGGAGTACACATGGTGTGTGTGTCGGGGGTGCCCCCTGCAAAAATGTATGTTTTTGATTTTTTTTTAATTTGCATGCACCAAGTCTGTTTCTCAGCGCATGCACAAAGATGTGTTGATGTCTGCATTCTGCACTTTTGATGTTTTGAAATCAATTTGCATGCACAGAGTCTTTCCAGTTGACAGTGGGATCCTCGGTGGCATTATTTAACTTCTTCCTTGGTTACTTTTATAACTTCACATCATTTATAGTAATTACATCTTTGGCAATGGTCCTGCTATGCTGAAACCCAGTGATGCAAGCTATAGAAATGTATATATTTTGCTGTATTACTGCTGTTTACTGTCCATTTATTTGTATGACATGAAATTATATGTGGAAACATTACAATCTGATGGCCCTATCTAACTATATGTCACCTATTTAAAATACATCCATGTGTTGGCACCTCCCCAAGCACTATAATCCTGAGGTCTCAGTACTTTTTTCCAAATATATATCATCCACATTACAAAATGTAATATAAAGTGATATGTGCTATGCAATACACATCAGTCTGATAACATGCAGAACTCCAACTATTGACCCATATGCCTAAAAAGCCTTATCTGCAAGGCTATTGCAGGAACCAACATGGACCGTATCCACAGGGACATATGTGACCTTCAACACACTTGAACCTACCCATTCTGGTTTTGTCAAGGGTTGATCTTGCTTATTGACCCTTGTGGGCTTCAAGGATACTGACCTCAATAATCTGGATGAGGGATAACAGGACATACCACCTATGTTGAGTTTTCCAAAGCCTTAGATACTATACCCCCTTCATGTTTCATAGTGAAGATCTTCCATCTGGAAGTTAGGCCTTACAGTACTAGATGTATAGCCAATTTGCTCAATGACAGAACACACACTCTCAAAGTTGTGGACTGCACTTCCACCACTATCCCACTCACCAGTGGAATACTACAAGGATCTGTGCTGGGCAATCAACTGTTTGGGAACTACATCCCTGAAGCACAAATAACAGTATATGACCTGTGGTTTACCAAGTTTGCAGATGACAGTTAATTGGGCACACTCATATGGAGTCCCCCAGTGATAGCAACATATTACAGCAGGAGCTGACACAGACTGATGATTGGTAACAAACTCATGGACTGTACTTTAAGCATACGATGACTATTTGTTACCTTTGTCAATGAAGTACCCCTGCAAATTATGATATAAATAGCACCCTTATAAGCTGAAACACAGTGTTGTGATACTAGGGAACATAAGTTGATAGCAATCTACACTTTCATCACTATGCGCCCGTAGTGGTGACATACATAATCTGCATTGCGCACATCATACATATGGACATCACATCCAAGACCAAGGTACTCATACCTCTGCTGTACTCCACCCTTATCACTCCAATAATGGAGTACAATGCTCACATCTCTCTCTACCTCTCCAGACACCTGCTGCAATGAGAAAGAACACAGAGTTGTGCCTGGGAGACTCTCAGGCCTCCAAACATGACGTACATGGAAAGACTGCCATACCTGTCACTGTACTCAGTATCATGCAGGCTGTTGAGAGGTGACCTATGGCTGCCCTACAAGCAGTCTCAGACCCTGCCCTTCTGGAAATGATGGACATCTGCAATTCATATGGAACAACAATAATTTGCCCCAATGTTCTCAACCTAGCCTGTGACATAAACAGAACATGCTGGGGAGACAGATATATCCCAAAAGGATTTGCACTCCACTGTAATAGACTCCCATTGCTTGTGAAGCAGTGCTCTTCAATTACTCTGTTCAAGTGCAACCTTGACAACTGGTTGGGTGATTGTAAAGTCACGTCTGGACTGGCACCTATGTCCCTCATAGATAGGGCCAGTTGGTGCTCCTCACAAACATGCTCTGCTAAAAACAACTGTCCAACTATGCTGAGCAAGGGTATTTGTATTTTTACATGGCTAGGCTTCTAAACACCCTGATGCTATTAGGCTGGTAGCCTCAATTGAGCCTATGAAGCTATGTGCCTATGCAGGCTTTCCATTCTATTGTCCTCCCATTGCCTGCTGATGTCATCTACTATAAGTTCACCTCACTCCTGTACAAATCAGACTTGTGCCATAGCACTTGCATTGAGTACTGTGTTCTGTAGTCCATGTATTTAGATAGGTAGGGGTTCTGTTTTCACTGCAGTCAACTTTGTGTGTGTGTGTGTGTGTGTGTGTGTGTGTGTGTGTGTGTGTGTGTGTGTGTGTGTGTGTGTGTGTGTGTGTGTGTGTGTGTGTGTGTGTTGACAGAAGAGCAGAAGTGTGTATCACACAGTTACTGCTCCAATGTCATGCAATGTCAGTAGTTTGATAATTGCTCATGCCTATACATCCATTTCATACAGGCCTCCCAACCTCTTGTCTCGCATATGGCCTGCTGATGTTACCTACTATAAGATCACCTGCACTCCTGTATAAATCAGACTTGTGCCGTGGTGCTTGCATTAAGTATTGTGCTCTCTAGACCACTTACTTAGATAGGTAGTGGTTCTGTCCTCACTGTAGTCAACTGTGTGTGTGTGGGTTTGCCATTGCTTGACATTGCAGGGAGCATTTTACTCCAGCATGTCAGACACTGCTATCTTCCTCTCAACAGACAGTGCTGATGTCTTCAGCTCTATCACATTTTTGGATTTGCAGTACTCCCACCACAGCAGGGTCAAAGAATGGCCTGGGGACCAGGCAGAAGTCATCTCATTCTATACAATACAGTTTACAATGACATGGCTTTTAATCTAACCACATATGTCATGGCATGCTGTGTAGGTCCTGTTTTATCTTGCTGAGAAAGCCAGTGGTCTCCCCAACTGCTACATGTGTCTGGTGAGGTACATGTAAAAAACAGCATTATACTCTATTAGTGCAGTAATAAGGTTTGACTGTGCTGTCATAAAATCCTATGATCTCAGTATGATGGCATGACTTATGATGTGCACAACACAGGCTTTCAATAGCAGTGTGGACACTTGGCAGTCAAAGTTCAGATTGCTATCTAGATGTGTTCCCAGTGCTTGCATTATTGGGTTTCTGCATAGCAGGACTGTTGTCAATGCTGTGATTAACATGGAACTCCACTTATCACACAGACATTACAAACACACATTTCTGCATTTACTTGTATATTGCATGCCTTTGTCACCATTCAGTTGTGTGTGTTAGCTCCTCCTATACTATGTTATCACCACTGATGGACTCAATGATTGCACACAATATGCAAGAATCGGCAAGCTGGTAAGATAAAGGCCATATACTTTAGCCTGAACTGTTAAGAAATACAATTCAAACAGTGAAGGGACAAGCACAGATCCCATTTGCCAATGGTGATAGTGGTACAGGTTGATTCACCAACTTTCACATGATGTGTTCTGTCAGTGAGCCAGTTGTTTACCCATCAGCTGATGTAAGTTTTAATCCCTAACTTCATAGTTTTCTCACTGATACTTATGTGTGTGATTGTGTCAAAACCCTAGGCCACATAATAATAGGTAGTATGCCTGACTTACCTTCATCCAGGCCTATCATACAGAATCAGCATGCTGTGACATCACAGATCACCTATGGTGCATACACCTTCCTGATACTGTTGAAAACACAGTTCGACACACCTTCTACATGAGCTATTTTCCCATACAAGGGTGTACATCAACATGCATTAAAGTGAGTTGGGGGGACACATCTGATGCATGCATGTCTATAGACATCTTGACTCTCCTCAACTGTGAGATAGACCAATGTGTCATCATGGATCTCTTCTATATGTCCAAGAGTAATATTCCTGGTGTGTGCAACAGAACTATGTGAGTCATTACTACTACATCAGGTCTGTTACAGCTGATATATGTCCTCAAAGAGGTCATTGTGGGTATGCATGATGACAACAGTATCATCTTGCGGAACTTGAACAGGTCAAGGCATTTGACACAAAGCCACACTGAGATATTTAGTCAGCACTGTCATATGTGGCCACAAACAGCTATATCACCAAATGGGTAGACTAGTGAATGACATACATGGCATCTCACTATGTTGAAATGTGTGATGTGACATATATCTCAGGTCCCATGATCAGGTCAGTACATCAGTGATGTCTGCTAGGCCCTTTCCTGCCCATTTGCTAACTGATGGGCATCACAGATGACATACACATGCTGTGTTCAAACAGCTGCCTGAAGGACTATAGCTTGCTGGCAATCACTGACTCCAACTGTGATATTAGTATAGTTCAAACAGTATCAACACATACCAGACACTGCTGCCACAGCCATGACAACACCTGCATTGACAAGACACATGGAGGAATTTGTTGAATCAGGAAACAGATGCACCACCCAAGTATAATGTGGATGTTACACCTTATAATCAAACCAACAGGTATGTGGCCTGTGTTCTGGGGTAGAGGGTAGGTGGTATATCTACCAGCATGTGGTCACATTGCTGACTACTCCCTTGAATGTAACACAAGTACTGTGTATGTGAAGGAGGCCATAATAACTTTATGGTTCCTGGCCTTCATCACACCAATAACTGTGTACAGTGCACCCATCTTCATGTAAACCCTACACATCTTCCAGTGATATGTAACTGAAATGTACCACCTTTGTCACAGTACACTGTCACACAGCTTAGTGGCCATGTCTAGGTATTCTTTCTATGGAGTGTGCATGACTATCTGATGGTGCAGAACACCAATCAAGTTGTTATACCAGATGCATGTGTGCTACCTGTTCAGCTTATGCACACACTGCATACATAGCTGTTTGACATTAATGGCATGTATATCATTCGTGACATTGTGGATTGTGCCATAGATTTATGGCATGTAGACAAGGCAACTAGCCTGTATTGCCCATTATGTCACATACAGGTATAGTAGTGTCGCTCTTAACACCTCCTGTAGATATTACAGTATGTGTGGTTACCCCCATACAGTGTGGATGTATCATAATAGTTGTCAAGTGTCTGTGTTTGTGTGTGTGTGTGTGTGTGTGTGTGTGTGTGTGTGTGTGTGTGTGTGTGTGTGTGTGTGTGTGTGTGTGTGTGCAGGCTCTCATCTCTTATCACTCTGCATCACATATGTTATGTCATAGGCATGGGATTAGTGGTGGTATTATTCTGGTATTGTCCATGACTGTGGTTGGTTCTTGTAATGTTTGCCATGATCCTTTACCTGTGGCTACTTTGCTGGAGACCTCTGGCTTCCCTATGTGCACCCTACCCCAATTGTATGTCAGATCCCTGATAAATGTCATCTGCATTATTCATGTAAGGTTGCTTATCTCACACACACACACACACACACACACACACACACACACACACACACACACACACACACACACACACACACATCCTCCTCATTGTTTTGTCACCTTGTGTGACAGTCGCAGCTAACACATTTTCATTGTACAGTCTGTACTGTACCATATAGATATGTGCTTGGTGTTGCTGCTAAAACCATCTTCCATTGACATGCCCTCCTCTACTGTACATGAGGGACTTTCACCTGTACTCTTTCCCTGTGTTCATTCCTACCATTCATATGTATGTTCCCATTCAATACACACATTTCCTCTGAGGGATCATTTTACATGACAGTCCCATGTCCTGTTACAGCTTCAGTACAGAATGCCAGGAATGGGATATCACAATACTCTGCCCTGTAGTTTTACTGTCCTGTACTATTTTGGACCATATACTTTGTATTCATACCTCTCAACAGTCCAGATATTCCCAGGATGTCCAGATGTTTTAATTATCAAATATGTGGCTTTCTGCCATATCACTGAGATGATCTCTGGGCTGATCTGACTCAATATTGCATACATTTGAATGCATACCTCTCAACTGTCCTGATTGGTGAAGAATGTCCAGTTTTTGTCTCATATTTGTGATCTTTTCCTTGTAACATTTTTTTCCTGGCAAATCATTAGCATGTCATTGCAGAGTGCAGTCAGAAACTGATGACTGCCATTTCAGCTTCAAATTTCATAATCTTCAGAAAGTTCATGCTAATGTACAACATATATATTCTATCTACTTCCTAAGTTTGAAAGTGCAATATTAAAAACTTGTCCTTGTTTCTGGTCCTTTTTCCTCCCATTTTTATGGCTTTGTCCACATTTCTTGCACTAAGAGGTTGAGATTGTTACATTCTAACAAATTCAGTGTGACATCTATGTCAAATATGTCCCTATTACTGGTTATTTGTCCTCTCATTAAGTTGTCCTCTGTGTAGATGTGTTACACTAATAGAATGCCAGCTATTTATAAAGCCCCGGTGATCATTGTGGCATTCTGCACAAATCTGTACACTATAGGTGCTCTGCCTTACATAGAATTGCTCTCCACATTCATTTAAAAGGCTCCATGGCCAGCTACACTGTTGTGAGCCACGAAACCTAGCTTAGGCATGTCATGTCTCATTAATATGCATTGTTTGCTGCCACCGTGTACCACACACCATAGCGCTCACACTTAAACTCCATGTAGGGTCTGTGTAAATCCTATGCATAATTTACTGAATCTCAGGAATAGTCTTCACACAGCACCATAATTACTTGTTTAACTGCTCAGAAGGACATAGAGACACAAGTAGCAACCATTACACAATTTGATAAAACATTTAATTGCAAAATATAATATAATGTAATGTAATATAACATACCATAGATGCAGTAATTCATTGTTAATGAAAGAAATTGATTAATTCAATGGACAATAAACTTTCCATCCTGAGATTAAATTATTATTTTTAACATTGTACATAAAGCCATACTAAATTTATTTCAAAACTGTATATATTTTTCAATTATTTTATTTTCTTTTTAATATAAATGCATAGTAGATTAATAGTCTATTTGGAAATAATTTATACATAGTAGTTTAATAGTGCATTTGGAAATTATTTGAATGAGTATTGTGAATGGTTTTATATTCAAGTGTCTGGCATGTCTGTTTAAATTTGTTGCATTCTGTCTTCTGTAACGAACCTACAAGGCTATTTGGATTCTTATCATGTACCAAAGAAGGTACGGGTTAGCACTGAAACTGGTATACATGGTATACCTTCCACGTGTTAATAAATTGCTTTCTTAATAAAATATGTTGTGGTATTTTGTGGTAGATATGCTGGATTTGTGTATTGGCTTTCAGTAGCATTCCAAGAAGGAGTAAACATATAATAAAATTCCAAGACATAAAATTTGCAAAAGAAGTGTAATCTTGAAGATGCTGTAATGTTCATCCCAGTTCCAAGAAAGAGAGAGGTGGAGCCCTGAATGCAAACTAGATGATACAAAATGAAGTATCAGATTGGGGGCTAAAAGAGCAGGCTTAACTGTGTCTTAAGGTGAATAGCATGTGGTTTGCCCATCTCAGTTGGGAAATATGGTCTGACATATTGCACAGCCAAAACCCACTGAGGATGAGTGAATGGAGTGCAGCTCTTGGACCAGGGATGTACACTTGTTTGCTGCAAAGCTTCTTAGACAATAGTCCACTACTGAGAAACATCAATCCCAGGAGGGTGTTTAGCAGAATGTATACATCATCCCATGAGAAAAAACAAGAAAGTCGCACCACCAAAGGCAGACCAATCAAACGTAAAAAGCAGGCAAAGAAACAAGTCTGCCACCAAAGCTGATATAGATTAAAACAAAGCAAAACTTTATTAAAATAATTACAACTCTGGCTTGGAATAAACCTGGACAAGTGCTTTCGGTATAAAGCTTTTTCAAATCCTTAATAGCCAGGCATAAAACACCCATTTAAGAACACCAGAGAGCCAATTGCAACTGAACAAGTAACTTCCAATCAAGTACTTCAAATCACACATACCCTTTAAGGGAGTTGTTCATCTCATCTCCTTCCTTTTAAGTCTTTTCCTTTTAGTATAGGCTTTAAAGGGACTACACCATTTAGTCCTGGTGATAAATCAGCTCGCAAGTTCATGATCCATTTGGCTTCTTCAATTTCAGTTTGATTAAATAAGTCACCACCCTGTGGTGTTTCATAAACTCGAGACAAAGTCATAAACTTAAAAGAATGTTCTTTATTTCAATGTAAGTGGCTATATAGATCATTCATTTCCACTTTGTTTTTGATATCTGATTGATGTTGAAGAATGCGTTCTTTAAACATCCCATTGGTTTTGCCTACATAGTAGACTGAACATAATATACATGTATACATGTTGTATATATATATATATATATATATATATATATATATATATATATATATGTAAAATGTTTTTACTTGTACAGTTTGCATAACCATAATAAGAGAAATTCTTCCCTGTAGTAGGATGCACAAAGGTATTGGTAGTATTGATGAAGGGGCATGCCTTGCAAAATCCACATCTAAAAGTGCCTATTCTTCTACACTGCTGGGTATTCATGCTCATTCCATCATTTGTATTGGCTTCATTATTATAACATAACAGTCTTTTGAGATTTCTTTTATTTTTGAACAAAAAAAGAGAGATTGTCTCCAACTATTTCCCTGATTTTACTGTCTGAGGTTAAAATCGACCAATATTTCCTGATAGTTTGACGAATAGCAGAGTTGTCAGTGCTATATGTAAGTAGACACCTCAAATTGTTCTTCCCGCTGGCTAAGGAATTCTGTGTATCTGTGCTAACTTGCACTGTATATTAAGGCTGCTCTTTCTGAGATTGTATTGAAATAAAAAGGACCCAGAGGACAGCAGGACAAAATGGTGAGAGAGAGAGTTTGTTACTGCAGTGAAAGAAGCCGCACAAGTGACATACATACCCATCCAGTATGGAACATATCCCTTGAAATTGCACTTGTAAATTCACAGTCATGACAATGTCATGTTGGAGGGGTTCTTGCAACAGCTGACACTTCAGTATTCATAATAATTTCAGAAAGCACAGACTGTAAGCATATTTTGTTTCTATAATTGCAAACTTGCAATGGAACATATAACAGATGGCAGCATAAAAGGGAGCTTACCCTGAGTTTACAATTACTGTTGATGCTTTGCAGGCTTAAAAGGCATTAATGACATGTGCAGTGAAGCAACTAGAATTTGCTGACGTGCATAACATGAATTTCTAACATGATAAATGCAATGGTAGTCTAGTGAATATAAACTGCATGGATCTTAAAAGCAATTTAACTGTTATACTGTATGGATCATATTTGCCAGGATACATTTAGAATGAAAATTTAAAAAAAAAAACATCATTTTGACATATACTTCTGCACTGTCACAGTTCAATGACAGGAAAACACTAGGTTAGGCTTTTTTCAATATGTAATAACATGCAATAACAGAAATATCACATCTGATATTTTCTGTCTGCATATGTATAGTTAAAAATTTAAAATCAGCAATGCAAGTGAGAGCATGCTATATGTATGAAACAAAGAAATTAACTGAAATAAATTATTTCTGAAAAAAATGTCACTCAAAGGCTTAACAATATTGCATGTCTTCTGGGCAAGAGAATACTGAACACATCAGATATTAAGATTGGAAGATAGATGATATGATATTATAGGAAAAACTGAAAAGTAAGGGGTTTGGGGAGGCAACATTTTGAAAGAAGTAGTAGTGAGAAATAAAGTTGATTACTTCTTATCTTGGAAGGAATTTAGAGACAAGTCTAACATTATCCAAAACAGTGAGGCTTTATTTTGAAGAAATGAAAATGGTGATTAAAAGTTGGTTCATAAGGTAAGGGATCATGAGTTATCTATATGAAAAATGAGACTAACATGGGGGATGGTGCTGATTCACAGAGGTTACAGGAGGATTAATTGATAAATTTACATTAATTGGTTCAATAAAAATGTTAAAATTCTAATGAAACTATAAGAGGAAACCTGGGAAAATTTAAAACACATATTTTATTCCCAGCAACCAAGACAATTATACCTCTGTAAGGAGCATCACCAAACAGGCTATCCAAAGGCATAAAAGTTAACACAACTAAAATCAGCACAATTCTCCTTCCTTCATTCAACAAACAATTCCAAAATGTTAATACAATAACAATAATATCTTATCCAAATGAAACATCCATATCTAGGCTTCATATACTGCCCTTCTGGTGACCTGTCACCACTAGACTTCCTCACAGAATTCTCTAACCTTCCCTCTATCCCACCACTCATACATACACTCTCCACTGAGACAGCCAAGACCCCAGACCCCAGAAATGATTTAGCCATTCTACTTCTTTCAAATAATTACAAAGCATCTTTCCCTATATTTGAGGAAATCCTATTAGACTCTCATTCAGAACCTGACAATATTTGACCATAGTTTCTTTACTACTGCACATAGTACATTACCACTCCACTAAACATATGTGTAACCTCTGCCTCACAGCCCATATTAGGCCAACCATCTGGAGATCCTTCATTATCTATAACTAAAGAACCCAAACCAACCTCCTACAGTCACTTTCATCCCATATTCATACTGCCTACCTTAGGTAAGTTTCTAGAAAAAGTAATATGTAATCAACTTACATCTTGCCTACAAAAATATCACTTGCTTTCTAAGAAACACCATGGACTTTTGGCTTGGAGAAGCACCATGACAGCACTCTGGACTTTGACTGATGACATTTAATCCAATATGGAAAACAGGAATCTGACTGGTGCTGTGTTTATTGACTTATCCTTTGCCTTTGATATTGCTGATCACCCAGTCTTACTTATCCATTATCCAGACACTGGCAACACTGGCATCAGCCCTGAATCCAACAGCTGGTTCAATGACTTCCTATCTAACAGATCCTTCAGGGCAAAGATAGGGTATGCTCTTTCTAATACTACCTACATTCACTCAGTTGTCCCCAAGGCTTCTTTCTTGACTCAGTTCTAATCTTCATATTCATTAATAACCTTCCTTTGATTTATGCCAATGTCCACTAGTTCTATATGATGATGATGTGTTCATCTGTAGAACTGACCCCTCACAAAAATCCATTGAAACACAACTCCAAAAATGCCTACTTATATTGTACCATTGACTAATGTCCAACAAATGTTATTTAGCCATAAAAAAAACAAAGTCCATTCTAGTTGGCACCCAAAAAACACTGACCAAGTCCCACTACCTCTTTATATTAGTGATTATAACAATAATTCCATTGACTCCTCCAGGAACACATTGCATGTCTATGAAGCAAGAAAAAACTGCCTACTCTTCTGGGCCAACAAGCTCTCCCAGTTCCTCTCAACTCATTGCCAGAGCAACTACAGACAAGGGTATCCTCCTTGCACAGTTTAAGTATGGCTACCCTTGTTTGCTTCTGCCTCTAACAAAAACTTAACCACCCTTTATACTCTGTCAAATAAAAATAGTCTCTTTCATATCAAAGTACCCTCTGAGTTTCATAGCTCCATTCTTTCTAAGGCTGATTGCAGTACAAGTCACAGCCAACCTTCTGTTTGGCTCCCTTCTTTTCAAAGTACTTTATCAATACTACACCACTCTTTACTATTTGCTGCATCTATGACCTGTAACCTCAGGAGCCAAGACAGCTTCTTTCAGGGTACATTTCACTCAGTTTGCAGATCTCAATTCAAGCACTTTCTTAAAACGTAGTATGAATGCATCTGTGTGACTACAGGGCATGCAACATAAATCTCATTCTACAGACTACGTCCCTAAGAAGGCACATTCTTTCTCTTAACCTCTTTCTACTTATATACCTATTCTCAACTGTCTAATGAGCTACCTAGTAGATAATACCTAACCATTCTAACACAACTGTACAGAATCTAATCATTCACATACT
The DNA here is from genome assembly GCF_019279795.1 of Protopterus annectens. Lineage (NCBI taxonomy): Eukaryota > Metazoa > Chordata > Ceratodontiformes > Protopteridae > Protopterus > Protopterus annectens. Next base: position 292,101,402 of record NC_056744.1, read on the forward strand.
CGAGTGAGCTTACAAATTTGCAGATAATATCCTACTTATATACAGCTGAAAAGTCTAATCTCAAGTTTACTCTCCAATTTCTTGCTTTCCTCCCCTCATTCCAGTTCTGCTGGTTTTATTAAAGGACAAGCAACCTTAACAAGCTTAGTTAGTATTTTTATGATGTAGTTATTAAACCCTTGGAATTAGGTGCATCACCTGGGGTTATATGTTTAGATCTTTCTAAGGTTTGGATAGCCTATCATTTGAGGTGATAAAAATCTCTTATAAAATTAACAGCTAATGAATATATGGCAAACTAGATTTTAAATTAGGTTTGTAATATGGTACAATATGTAAAATTTAGAGGTGTGTTATCTAAACCCATTCTTTATAATTTGAAGTGCCTCAAAGCTCTGTATTAGGACCAATACTATTTAATATGGTCTTTTCTACAACACCTATGAATAAAGAGTTTTGGTTATACAAATATGTGGATGATTGTAAAATCAGTTTTATTTTGCAAGAAGGAAAGAGTATTTGGCATTAAATTCTTATATGAAAATGTTGTGTAATTGGACAACTTCAGTAGGACTTCAGTTTAATGATGAAATATATAATATTATGCATTTTAATAATAATTTAATACATCATCCAATTTATAAACATAGATTACCTTTAAAGGAAATTCACCATTATACAGATTTAAGAATTAGAATGTTGTTGTATTTATCATTGGAAGAGCATAGCAGAATAATCTGTACTCAAGCAATGAAAATAAATGGGGTACCTCTTAAGAACTTTAGCAAGATGAGATGGAGTATTTAACCACTGTATTCAAATCTCTTATTAGACCAATATTAGAGTATAATAGTGCTTTTTGTGCATACACCACGGGACAAATAAAAAATCTGGAGGATGAACAGAGAAAGTTTACTAAAAGAGTAATTTCTGTTGAAACATGGATTGAGAATAGATGTAGGAGACTAAAGCTTTATTCTTTTGGTTATAGCCTAATCAGAGGGAAGGTTATATTTGTTTTTAATGTATTTCATCAACCTGTTTTACAAATAATGTTTACTTTGGAAATGTTTACATTTGATAAAATATTATGATACAGCAATATAAATTTTCAAACACAATTACGTAAAACAAAGAGAAAACACACCTCTGTAAATAATGTTATGGTTAAGTTATGGAACAGCATTCCTTTTAATAGTCATGTAAATAATAACTTGAAAATCTTTAAGAAGTCTTTAGATAACTGGATGAAAGAAAGAGTATGTACTCTATATTTGAATGAATTGGTGCTCCTTGTTGGCCTCCAAGCCAGAACACTGATAATACTAGTTATAAACTTATAATTCTCTCCCTTTGCATTTTTTTGGTCTTTTTCATGCTTCTTGTATACATATTGCAGCAATAACCCACAACTGGGTATGGGTATCACAGGATTAACCCACAGTTGGCATGAGTTAATCATGCGTTACCCACCCATACACAGTCATGGGTTATTGCTATTACACTATTCAGTGGCTGCCTTTCCTTAAACCAATTATACTTCCAAATAATTTTTCAGCATGACTTGTTCCAAAATTTCCATTTTTTAAACAATAAGCATCTTTATTAAATTATCACTTATGACATATGCAATCATGCATTTATATAAATGAAAACAAACTATACTGACACATTTTAGGTGCAAATATTATAATTCACTTATAATCTATCCAGTCATTGTCAGCCAAACATTACACAGCTCATTTAAATCCCTCCTTCTTTTAAATCTCATTCCTCATCAAAAACATTATTCTACATGTATTGATCCCACAAGTCCCATTGTTTCTGTGTAATATACTGCTACCCTTTTCTAAAGATTCAATTTCCAGTTGTTTTATATATGTGTTACTATATTCACTACTTCTTGTACAGTTGGTTTAGACTTTGATTTCCATTTTCTAGTAACTGATTTTTTTTTTTGGCAGCCACCATAATTATGCTCAGTAAGGCTTTACTATTCTGTATCGTAGCTCAAAAAAATAATTTCCTTAGTTATTCTAATTTGCTTATCCGGTACTTCTTATAGCATAAACTGGAGGACATTTTTAAAAATCTGCCAACTCATTACACTTCCAAAAAAATATGTTCCCAGTTATCTCTTTCTTTCCCATCACACCTCTAAAATTTGCTATCTATCTGAGAAAAATCATTTGGAGTCTACGTGATGTATAAAAATACCTATGCAAACACTTCCAAGCAAAGATCCTAAATCTTCTAGATTTTGCTGCATATTTGGGAGGCATGCATATAACCCCCCATTGTTTCTTTGTGAATTGCTTATCCAATCTCTCTTCCCAATCCTTTCTAACCTCCCCTGATTGATTCTTATAGTTATCATGCAATATTTAATATGTTCTACCAATTATCCCTTTTTAACAGCAGCTTCTGTTCTAGATTCTACAAAAACTCGATCAGTGCTGGTCTTTTGCTTAGGATTCCCCTATTCCTTTCTCTTTGTCTATAGTCTGATATCACCCCTTGATAGGGAAGGCAGTCTGTAGCCTGTCTTCCAAACGTCTTCTCAGCCCTTTCCCTTTCTATTACCTTTTCCTCTCTAATTATTTGCACGTCATACCTTAGTTCTTTTGCCAGCCTCCTCTTGTCTATTGTCTGGATCTCTAATTGCATGTATCCCTATTCACAGAATTTCCTTTTTCCAATGCCATGTTGGCTTAATTCTTAGAATACTTTCTGCTGCTTTGTGAATATACTATTCTGTATGTCATTGTTATTCTCTTCAATGATCTGCATCCAAAATCACATTCTCTCCTTGTTTCTTCAGCTCCCCTCACTTCATCATCATCATCATCATCCCTTTCCACTTTGAATTATAGCTTTCTGCATGTGGTATATACAGGATTTTAACTGTGTAGCTCTGAAATGCCCCTTCAAATCAGGTCATACCAAACCACCTTGTTCTATTGCAAGGATCAGCTTATCCCATTGGACTCTTACCCACCTCCCCTTCCAGATAAAATGCTTCAACCCTTTAATTGCTACCTACAACTTCTCTTCTGGTTGATAAAAATATGCCTGACCTGTATATAAATCTACAGGGACTGCACACATTTTGACTGCTTGTATCTTGCTATCCATATACATAAATCAGATATTTTAATTTCTCCATTTTTATATTATTTTTAGTCTCTTCCCACATATCCTTAGCTGCCATAACAGAATCATTTTAATACATAATCTTAAGTACTTCATTATTTTCAAAAATATTTTACAGTATCTGTACATCAAACAGAAAAGAAGTCATTAATTATTGCAATTAATCGTGGTTACAAATGACAGTATAACACATTTTTTCTTGATCTGCTCTTGTCTTCATTTGCATTTCTTTCAGATGCAAAAGTACAACAACAGTTGTTTGCAGGAGTACTACTGAAATCAGTTTAAAAAGCTGCATTACTGTTTGTGCTACCCTGAATTCTGTATAATAATTTGTACTATAAGTAGTTGAGTAATAAATACCTTTTGGAGACCTGTTATACTTACCTGAATATTACACTAGATACTTCATTTTTCTCTTCTGCTGTCGGGAGTTGTATTTGATCTCTTCCTCAACTATAAGTAAATGAGAGAAGGATAATCATGTCTATCTTCATTTGAATGTATTCCACATATGCATATATGTCTTATATTCTCTGTTAGAATTTATTATCTGTCTTTTTCTGTCTGATTTTAACTGATGTATGCATACATTTTTCTATTATAAAAATAAAGTAGGTACATATTCTATTGAATACTCTAGGATACTAAAGAAATATGAAATGAGTCCTCTTTTGTTTTTTGTTTTGTTTTATTTAAAATGCATGTAACACTCTGTGAAATACTTGAACTCCAAATGCTGAAATGTAACAATTCATGGAAGAGTGAATTTCTATTTCTGTAGAACTTTGTCTAATGTATAGTAAGTAATACTGAAGTAAAATGCCTTGTTTTCTGAAAACGTATATGCTGCTCTTATTTCAGCAAAAAACCCCACTTCCCTCCTCCAATAGTCAGTCTGTCTAGGGGGTAGTGAGTGTCATTTCAGCCATGTTGCAAGTGCAGCTAGAAATACTTATGAACAGACAATTATGTCAAGCAATTATTTTTACTTATAGGTTCATAGGTAAGTGCTAGGCTATCTGCCCAAGGGCATTTATAAGTCTAGCCAGAATGTGTTGGCTTTCACCACCCCCTTAGATTAGTTCACTGTGCCTCTGTCCAGCAGAGCCATTGGTTCCCTGCGCCACTGTCCAGCAGAGCCACTGCAGTGATCCCCGGGGTAAATTTTCTGTTTCATATCCACCCATCAAGGTTTCTCTTGAAGAGTGTTAGTGAGGGGTTCTGCCTGATGTATATTGGAATCCTGTTCCAAAGCATGGCGAGTCTCTGGGATAGGAATCTATCCCTCGAGCATGTCCTATTTATCGTTGTGGTGAGGTTTATATCTCTAGACCATGTGGCTCTCCGGGATTTGTTTTTTTTTTAGGTAGAGCATGTCCATCTGTTCTGGGTTGGACATGGCCTTGTATGTCAGGCAGAGATCACCTCTGAGTAAGAGGTATGCAACCGAGTACAGCTTGAGTCGGGCTGCATAGGGCATCTGTTTGAGGCCAGTAATCCTCTTGGTGAGGTACTTTTGTGGTCTTTCCAGCTGTTGCACGTGTCTTGTAAGGTACATCCCAAATGGGGCATTGTATTCTATGATGTGTCTAATGAGTGATGAGTAGAGAGGCACAATAACCTCTTTTGTTCTAGAGGCAAACCCTTTTGTGATTAGGTGGGCCACATAGAAGGATTTTCTAACCACCTTGGCAATATGATTATCAAAGGAGAGATTACTATCTACTTGGGTCCCCAGATCCCTTATTAGATTTTCTGTATTTAGGAGACTACCACCTATGTGGTAGTTCGCAGGTACTTTGTTTTTTCCAAAGGGGATGACTATGTACTTTTTGACATTTAGCTTGAGGCCATGATTTTGACACCAGGTATCCATCTCAGTGAGACCCATCTGGAGGGTGTCTGTATCAGCCAGAGAATCAATTATGGCCCCCAATTTGCAGTCCTCTACAAACTTGGTCAGCCATAGTCCTTCTATGCTTGCCTGTACCTCTGAGAAGTATATACCGAACAGGAGGGGTCCTAGGACTGAGCCCTGGGGGATGCCACTTGTAACCGGTTTAGAGTCAGATGTAGAGCCTGCAACTCTCACCATGTGGGTTCTATCCATGAGCCAGTTGGCAACCCATCTCGTGATGTAAGGGTTAATGTTTAAGCTGGTGAGCTTGTCTATAATACTAGAATGGGGAATGGTGTCAAAAGCCTTTGCGAGTTCTAGGTAGGCTGTGTGGACCTTCTTTTCCTCATCTAATGCCTTGGTAACTGTCTCAAAGAAGTCCACCAGGTTTAGGAGGCATGATCTGCCCTTAACAAAGCCAAACTGGGTAGGGTCCAAGGTTTGGAGGTTCCCAATGTCTCTGTTAATGAGTTCCATGATGATGTGTTCCATAGCCTTGCAGACCAGGCTAGTCAGGCTTATAGGGCGATAGTTCCTGGGGTCCATTGTGGCTCCACCTTTGTGGAGCGGGATAACTGTTGCTGTATGCCACTCTGTGGGTACATAGCCTGTAGAAAGGCTGAGTTTGAACAGTGTGTTTAGGTGAGGGGTTAGTTCATTTTGGAGCTCTTGTAAGACACAGAGAAAGTCTACCTGTAATATTTATAGTCTTACAAATTTTTACTGCAATACTACGCTGATCTTTATATCTGTAACTGCCACTTTTATTTCATAACTGTATTATATGCAGTCAGCATTACTGATATTTGAACATTACAAACACATTTTCAGAGATACCTGTATTGATTACTATTTTCTTATTCACTACTGACATTTATATTTATTACTGCAACCTGTTAACACAGTATTGTCTCTCTGTCTTGAAGAGATGAATGTCTGATTACTTAATTGCTAGTCCATTTTTTATGCATTTCAGAATGTCACTGCAAGTACATATTTGCAGGTAGATATATCTGACTGCTGAAGTACATGCACTTGTGCAATTTTTTAACCCAGTTTTGTATTGCAAATATATATATCTATCTATCTATCTATCTATATATATATATATATATATATATATATATATATATATATATATATATATATATATATACATATATATATATATATATATATATATATATATATATATATATATATACACATATAGCTATGTATGGATTAAAAACTTTACTTACTATAGAACTCTGGCCTTCTAACCATAACCTGATCAACCGACTCAGTGAGATCGACAGCATTACACTTTTGGAAGTGTCATACGTGAGATAACACTGCTGACCTGAGCAGGCTATACCTGTCCGGGTTGACAGGTGATTACACTGCTTCAGACAGATATCTGTTTTCTTGCACATACTATGATGCATGCATGCCTGGATCAAGGTGATTGAGTGACACTTAAATACACACTGAAGTTTTGGGTCTTTGCCTTTTTCTGAAAAAAGTCTCAAGCCTGTATAAACTAAAGCACTGCTGGTGATTCCTTGCTGGTGATTTTAAGCTGCCCACCCTTACTGTAAATTGAGTTTAATCAGCTCCTCTCTTTGTCTGTTCTACTGATTTATTTGGTCTGAATTCATTATCTGGCTAGTTCTTTGGATAAAGTAGTGTATTTTTACAATCTAGCAAATACTTGTTTCTACATGAAGAGGCTAGTGGATTTTCCACCAAGTGCACTGGGAGGTACCCTTGTCTGTTTAGGTTGGGGAAGCACTTCAGATTTCTGCATGTAGTTTTATTGGCTGGAGGGCTTATTAATCAGCTTATCTTGTTTTTAGTGCCTTTATACATTATGTGCAGTTGTGCAGCTCTTGCCTCATTTATACATAAAGAAAACTTTTACTGAATAATCACACTTTTCTAAGTTGTTTATGTACACTGCTGTATCGATATCTTTAAGTTTGTCTGTGGTAGCATTTTATATCTTTTCAGTTTGTTTGTGGTAGCATTTCACTATGGACACTCCTTTAGTGTGCTTTTACATGAGTAGGACTGGGATTATTCATCTAGTGGCAGTAGGTGTTTACCTGGTCTATCTGAGTTGGGAAGTATACCAAAAGGGCTCTAAGTATCTTGTTACACTTCTCTTATATCCTGTGACTATATTTTAGCAGTTTAAAAAAATGTATTGTCTGCTACTGCTTTGAGTAGTTCACTGCACTTTATTACATTGTATCTGTTAGTTGTAGGACTGTTGTAGGTTGTTGTGTGGTCTTGTTACACCTGGGCTCCAAACCAGCTATTCCACATTAAGATGGTGTTTTTCTGTGCCCTTGTGACATAGGTGTGCTGCTCTAACTTGTCTGAGTTGGGGATTACTGGTGGAAAGTTTATTGTGTGCTTTCCTGATTGTCAGTTAGCTTAAAACGTGTTTCTCTTTACTCGTACTGAAGCTTCACATTTGCGTGGTGCTGCTCTTCACCCAGTGGTGGTTAGCAGTACCTTTGTATAGATACAAAAGCCTAGAAGCTGAGTTTTCCCTAAATAGTTGTTAGTAAAACCCTTCTAAGCTTTTCTGCTGCTCTATGAGCAACTCAGCTGCACACTGAGCAGTGTTGCCTTATTGACTAACATTAGCCTAGACAAAGTATAGGTCCCTCTTGTAGTCTCTGCAATACCAGCATAGTCCTGTCAAATTAACCCATTCCCTTCCATAATAAAAACATAAAGTAAGAGCTTACTATCATGGATTGGCAGCTTCTCATCATCTCTCTGGTCAGCCTGATAAACATGAGCATCCTGAGGCAATGTAGCAATTGTCTCATGTATACTGACAACCACTTATTCCTGAAACAAACAAATACTTTATTTGAGAGATGTAGTTACACTATGAAATTGCAGGAAAGACCATCACATAAGGACAAACTGATTGCCAAACAGGTTGTCAGAACACACGCTTCTCACACTAAATAAGGAAACGATGCCTAACCCACATATGCAGACGTACTCACTAGTAATTAACCAAAAGATCAGAGGCCTCGCAAATGAAAACCACTTAACACACATAACAACACAAAAAACAGCTATAACACATAATAATAGTAACCCACACACACACACACACACACACCAGTGTCTCAACAAAATCACCCATAAAGTGTAACACCATAAAACCTAATGTATTGGTCATAGGTGACTCCATTGTGAGGCACACTGCTGTTCCCTTCACCAGGCTGGGTAAGGAGCGGTTCACAGATAGCTGCCTTTCAGGTCTCAGAATCTGTCAAATCACATAAGCACTCAAGTACTGGTTTATCTCTGTCACAGTCCATTGTGGGGGTGAATGACTTGAGATGTATCTCACTGGACTATACGAAGAGAGACATGACTTACCTCTCAGATTATGTGTCACAGGCAGGTGTAAGCCTACCCTTAAGTAGCATTCTACATTCTCCAAGGATGATGCCACAATACAAACAAAAACTGATTGACTTTAACAATTGGCTTAGCATCTGGTGTCAGTCTAAAGGGATCCAATATCTGTCAGCCTGGGAAGATATGGTTGACAGGCCATGCTGCCTTGCCAGAGATGGTCTGCACCTGTCTCATGTAGGCTTTCAGATACTGGCAAAGGCATTAGCCACCCCTATTGTGCATTTGTAGGTAGTGTCAAAATAACCAACCTCCCAACATAAAAATCCTCTCTAGATAAACTCAAGGTACTGCTGCTTAATGCTAGGAGTGTAAACAAGAAACAGGACTCCCTGGAAGCACTCTTCACTTTGGAAGATGTTGATATCTGTGCATTCACTGAGACATGGTTCAAAGGCATGAAAAGCCCCCCAACCGTGTAAGGCTACCATACCTTCCATACGTTCAGACCACAAAATGAGCATGAAAGAACCAAAGGAGGAGGTGTATCCATCTTCATAAAGGATAAGTACACCTCAAGACTGGTCAAACAGTATGATTCTCTTGAGCTACTCCATGTCCGATTAACTACAGGCAAAGCCCCCTACCACATCATAGGTAGTTATAGGTCCCCCACGATGAAACAGGAAAAGCATACTGTATAAATGGAATTATTGGAGTCACTTGCCATACAACCCCACATCTTAATCATGGGTGATTTTAATTATCCTACCATTGACTGGGAAAAATACATGACCACAAACATGCAGGCTCAGAGGTTCTTGGACTTTAACACAGTGCTAACATGGGAGAGCATTGCAGCCACCTGTGTAATGCCCTCCCTGGTAAAATCGGACCATAAATCAGTCTTGTTCAATGTAATTCTAAGACCGGATACCCCATAAAGCTCAAAAATGCTTAAGAATTTCTCAAAGTCAAATTACCTCCTACTAAGTGATGATAAAAGAAGTTTCAGCCCCACCCCCAAACACAGATAATGCTGACTTCTATGCAGAGGTGTACACCACTGCCCTTTATAACCACTTAAGCCATTGTATAGAATCAGCTGTACCTGACCAGATTAAAATCAAGTCATGCTGAAAAAATGAGCCACCATGGTGCACCATTGTTATAAACAGACTACACAACAAGAGAAAGAAACTAATGCCCAAGAACAAGAGGGAATTGCTCAGCAGAAGAAGAAATCCCTCTCTAGCTTAAACAAACAAATTAGAAATCTTGTCAAGCCCTCCAAAGCTAATTACAATGCAAAAATAGCCTCCCTAGCTAAGGATAATCACAAGACATTCCTTAACTACATCTAAAATCAAAAAGAGAATGCCCAGCTGTGCACTGAACTGGTTGTGGATAACACCACCCATACTCAACCGGAAGTAATAGCCAACCTGCTAGCTGACAGATATGGAGAAAACTTCACCTCCCTGACCCCTCCAGCCATCCTCCAAAGTATACCTGCCACCATTCTTCAGTCTATTATCTCAAGACAGCAGGTCATCTCAGCACTCACTGAGGCCAAAAGCATGGCATCAAGGGGACTAGACAACATTCCAGGTTGCCTTTTACACCACTTAAAACAGGACCTAGCAGACCATCTTGGATCCCTGTTTAAACACAGCCTGAGAACTTACTATATTTCAGCAGAATGGAGGACAACAACAGTAATCCCTCTGCACAAAAGAGGACCATTAACTAACCCTGAGAATTATAGGCCCATAAGCTTGAATAGCCTCATCTGCAAAGCCATATATAATCTCCAAACTCTGGATCCAACCTAGTTTGTCTTCATTAAAGGTAGATCATGCCTGTTAAACATAATTCACTTCTTTGAGAAAGTCACCAAGGCCCTGAATGAGGGAAAGACAGTACATAACACCTATCTTGATCTAGCCAAGGCATTTGACACAATCCCCCACCCAGGTATCATAGAGAAACTCTCCCAATTAGGAATTAACCCCTACATTATCAGATGGGTAGCCAACTGGCTCACTGACAGGACACATGCTGTCAAAGTGGGTGACTTCACCTCTAGAAAAATACCAGTCACCAGTTGTGTACCACAGAGTTCTGTGCTGAGCCCCTTACTGTTGGGACTTTATTTCTCAGAAGTTCAGGCAAACTTGGTTGGCCTGTGGCTGACCAAGTTCACTGAGATTGTAAATTGGGAGCAATGTCTTGAGTCCTTCACTGATGTTAATATACTGCAGACAGGGTTAATGCAGACAAATTACTGGTGCCAAAGCCACAGTTTAAAGCTAAATGCAAAATATTGCATTATTATTTCCTTTTAGAAAGCTGACATCTCTGCTAACTGCATTATACACAGCACTCCCATAAGTGTAGACCCAGTGGTATATGATCTGTGTACTCAAGTTGATAGCAATCTGAACTTTGACCACCACATATCCACAGTAGTAAGGAAATCCTTCTAGATTGCACATCTTATAAGTAAAGGCATTGCATCTAGATCTAAGGATGTTATAATTCCATTAAATTTAGACCTCATCAGATGAATAATTAAGTACAGTGCTCCCTTTTGCATATACCTCATCAGACACCTGCAACAATTGGAGAGAATACAGAGGTTTCTCACCAAGAAATTACACGGTACATAAAACAAGTCTTACACAGAAAAACAGAAAGCCCTGTCAGTGTATTCTGTTTCCTACAGGTTGCTAAGGGGTGACCCATGCCTGCCTTACAGGGCAGTCTCTGACCTGGCCCTGATGGAAATACTACACATTTATAAATCAGATTGCAGGAGGGTCACTTGCTCCAGGGATCTTAATCTAGGCTCTGACATGAACAGATCATTTTGGAGAGACAGATAAATCTCCCAGAGACTACCACTTCTCTGGAACAAACTTCCAATTCATGTGAAACAGAGCCCCTCCTTTAACTTCTTCAAATGCAACCCAGAAGAATGGATTAGTGACCACAAATTAGGTGCCCATATCCCTCCTAGACAGAGAAAGTGAGTATTACCTACTATAGATCCTTACCTCTGCGAACTTCACTTAGCATTCCCAGCTCTCCATTTCTTTTTCCAGACTACTGAGAAATCAAACTGATTGTCCGATAGTCTGGAAAATACTGCACAAACTCTGATATTCTGTTTCAAAAAAGAAGCAGATTATTTGAGTTTATTAAAACTGTGGATTTACTATGCTTTTTTTTTTTTACAAAAAACATAGTAAATCTGCAGAAAAAAAGACATCCTGAACAGAAAAAACAGGGCATTCCCCCTCATTTGACGTGACAATGACGTAACAAAATGGGCTGGAACAGGGTGGGGTTATGAGAGGTACAAGGAGCATGGTTTATGTCTACTTTTAGCCACAATAAAAGGTGGCAACCCTAATTTCACTCACCTAACCACCGACAACTGGGGCAACTTAGGATAAATATGGCTAGGCTTGTAAGGGCTCCTATGAACCTATGAGTCATGTGGAAGGTCAAGCATGATTATGTCTTTTTTGTAGACTGGCCAAGAGCATGACTTCATGCCTAAACATGTACTGCCATCATTCATATAGTCAGACCCAGAATCAAAAAAGTTTGGTGAAGGCTGTATTAAGCAGGGTTAGAACCACTCCCTATTCGGTGTGATATCACCTTGAACAAACCCTTTTTTACTAGCATGCTCATTAGACCAGGTATTGATAACACTAGCAGGGTTGGTTTAACGAAGGCTGTTTTGTCCTACACATTTTTTTCTTAAAGGGAAACATTTACCTGATGATACAATAATGAATTATTTCTGAGTTTATCCATAACAATAAGTGTTGCCAGTAATATTTCCTCATAACACTTACATTTTTCTGTCTTACTGTAGCAGCATAAGATGTCATGCAGTTAAATGGGACCTATTGTTTTTATTTTTTTTCACACTTTGTTTTAAAGGTGGTAGAGAAAGAAATGTGAATGCTAATGATCTGATATGCATCATTAATCAGGGTGTGACATACATACTTTGATCAGTAAGGATTAATCTTCAGATTGATTTTAACCTGACATTTAGATGACTCCATTTTGAATTTACCAGTATATTCTTATATTGGCTAGTTTAGGCCAAGCAGCATGTGTACAGGAACAGCTTGGCATTGATGTCTGCTGCTGTGGAGTTAGTAAACATCCACAATGCATCCACAGCTGTTTCAGATTAATTTATGTATTGTGTGACATGTGCTCACAGTTGGTGAAAATCCAGAATATGTCAATGTACTTTATAACATTTTTGTGTTTTACTACAATTCATAGACATGCATAACAGTTAGTCTAATTTAAATACTAAACATGTAAATTGGTATGAATTTATGCCACAGTGTTGAGCTGTGCAATATTGACTGTCAAATAGCTAAGAAAGGTGGCAATTACTTAGGAAACCACAGACATCAAAAAGTGAGATAAAGTTTATAAATTTATACTTATCAAGTGGCAAATTAACAGTTGCTGTAATGTTTTAAAGGTCAATTATAATGCAATTTGAACTATAGTGTAAATTTAATGATACCATTGCATGACTGGTAATAATGGTGAAGTGCCTGCAAGTTGTTTGACATTTGATGCTGTTCATTAAAATTGTAATAAGCTAACAATAAATCATTACATACGTTTTGGATTGTCCATTCATCTGAAAACTGGTTATTGTAGTTGAGAATGTGTAATGTGCAGAAGACCAAAGCAGACACGTGTAGTGACATTGTTTTACTGCTGTCAGTGAGGGAGGAATACATGGCAATGGCAGATAGTGCTGCATTTTTATTTTGGTGTAATTACTTTCATCATATTTAATAAGTTGAAGTTGAACAGTTTTAAATCACATTTCTGTTTGCTTAGTGTATTTATTTATTTAGTTATTTTTGTTGGTGGCAAGAATAGCAGGTCAATGGTTTATAGTTTAACCTCTAATGTCATCCAAACAGTATTGTGGCAAGTGTCTGACTGTAGCCCTTTTATTTATTTAGTTTTTCTTTTTTCCCTGTGTAGTACAGATGGAGAATAAGGGATCCAGGCATAGACATGATAACTTTAGCCATGAGCAAAATTGTGTACTCATGGCAGCACTTAGGACATATGGCAAACTTATTTTTGTTAAAAGTAAGACCAGACAAGCCCAGAGGAGCAAAGCATAGAATCAGGCAGTTGTTGAAATCAATGCAGTTGGAGGCAAAACAGATCACTGGCACAGTGCAATAAAAGAGCAAAGGATATGGTAGGGCATGCTAGAAGCAAGGCCAGGCAGAATGCAATTTCCAGGACCACTATGGGAGGCTCTGAATCTTATTCAGTTAACACGAGATGATGAATACTATCTGTCAGTCTGTGAGAATGACTAAGATGCACAAGATTGTGCAAATGGAATAATTATAGGTAACGTGGACACTGTTCCATCAAACCAAAGTCTGCAGCAGCATTTGCATTCATCAGCTCTAAAAGGTTGATTTAAGTATACACCTTTTCAATGTTTAAAACTGAATGGTGACAAACAATGTTGTATTTAAACACATCATGATTCATTATTATTATTAGATTAGCCTTGTACATCAGCAGCTAATGAAAATGAAGGCAGATGTCATGGTAACTGCCTCCCATCAAAAACATGCTATATTGTATGCAGTTCCATTGCTATTAATACGTTATAATGATTTTTTACAGACTCATGATCAAAACAAACAGTTTAACTGAACCAATAATTATAAATAAAGTGAGCAATAGAATCGGTGCTGCTGATGACAATCATGATGAGGATGATGATTGTAATGGTGATACTGATAATGCAGTTGCATTTATGAGGCAAACGGTGGGAAGCGGTAGGCAGTCTCCCAGTGTAATAGCAGGGTCTCTCACCTCACAACATGTTATTAACTCTACAGAAAGTGACACTGCATCACAAAGTCAAACAAACCTATACATCTACACCACTGTCTCCACATGCAGAAGAATGGAGGCAGGCGATCTGAGGCCATATTTCCCTCAGTGACAACATTATAAAGAGATGCTAGATTGAGAAATAATTTTAAACCACCTCAGAAAACACATAAAGCACTGGTTTCATAACAGGAAATGTGCCATGGCATAGTTAGGGCTCAAACCACAGAGAGTCAGCTAGAAATGGTAAAATCAATACAGTGTATGCATGAAGATGTTCAACGTTACTTTGAACTGGCAGAGAGCAGGGATAATGCCACAGTATCACTGATATGAATAGCATGGTGGCACACCAGGGGTCAGATACAGCCTCCATTTGTACACTGGTTTGGACATGCTAGAATCAGTTTTACAAGGGGAAAGGGACCAGGTGCTGTTTGGACACATGGGAGGAGCTCACGTGATATTAACTGCATGCTCTCAAGACAGTAGTGTCAGTACTCACAGTGAACAGTCACAACACATTTCTCATAGACCATGTCAGTGGTCATCTATACCTCCTAGAACCTCACATTCCAGGTCAAAGTCACGGTCAAGCAGCACTGTCAGGAGGATCACCTTCCTTCTCTAGATCACACAGTCGCACTAACTCACCTTACACTTCTCATGGTGGCCCATCCTCCAGATCAGTTGCACCATCACCAGACCTGTTGATAGGACATGTGTATAATTCATTTGATCTGGAGCTACTTTGACTTATATTCATTGATAAATATGTCTGTGTACTGGAAATAAGTTTCATAGTTTAGTAGCTTCATAGTTTAGTACTAGGCTATCTGCCCTGAGGCATTTGCAAGCCTAGCCCTAGAGATGTGGCTTTCGCCACCCCATTTAGTGGTACTAAGGTGCATAGAATAAATTTAGAATACTGTACCTTGTCTAGTAGAGTACACAGAAGACCCCCCCTTACTTATTTAAATAATACTTACTGTGCCTCTGTTAAGTAGTGATACAGGGGTTTAGTTATGGTGGGAGGGAGGGGTGGGCATATATGCCAAATTATTCCTTTTCCAGCTATTACCTTCACCTTATTCTGAAATAGCAATTTTAAATTTCCATTTAAATGCAATTGTATTGTGGGGAGGATAGAAATCTATGTAAATCTGTTAAGTACATAACTTAATAGTGGGGTAAAAAGCAATGATAGATGCATTACTATTCCATATGCTTACAGTTACATACAACTTATAATAGCAGTGAGACAACATTTCAAGGTCTACTACATCATACAGAAAAGACACATTGACATATTCATCCTGCATATACACTTTGCTGCAAATACACGCTGATCACTGCACAAATAAATATGGGTTCTGAGCTCCTAATTATTTTGAATGTCAGCAAGAAAGAAATCTGATATGCAGTGCAACACAATTCTTCACACAGAAATTGCAAATGGAGCTTGCATTTTTCACTGCTCCCATCACGTTCTTTTAAATAGTAAATAAATAATTAAGCCAAACAGCTATTAAATACAACATGTGCAATTGTTGACTTATTTATTGATTTGCTGCCTTCATCATTGAAAACGAATCAGTGAGTAGTACAGCAAACAGCTAGTAATAAAAAAATATTTTAAGATGACAGAGGATGTGAGATGAACAGTGACAGTAGACCATGCAGCATACAGCATAGCCCACAGGTATCACTGCATGCATCAATTCTACTCTATGTATTGCAAATAATACAGAGGATGTGATATTATGGCTGCTGCAGAAAATGTGGAATATACATGGATCAATACATTCTGAGCACAGAATTATAGGTTCATAGGTAGGTACTAGGCTATTGGCCCAAGGGCCTAAGTAAGCCTAGCCAACAAGGTTTCCTGGCTTACACCACCCAAGAAAGTTAATTTCCTGTGCCCCTGTCAAGCAGAGCCACAGAAGTGATCCCCGGGGTGTATTTCCTATTTCCCATCCACTCATCAAGATTTTTCTTGAAGAGTGCTAATGAGGAACTTTGCTTGACATGGATTGGTAGCTTGTTCCAGAGTATAGGCAGTCTCTGGGACAGGAATCTATCCCTCCAGCATGTCCTGTTTATTGTGGCGACAAGGTTTAGATCCCTAGAGTGAGTAGCTTGGAGGGATTGGGATTCTTTTAGGTGTAGCATGTCCAAAAGCTCTGGGTTTAACATAGCTTTATATGTTAGGCAGAGGTTTCCTCTGAGTAGGCGATATGCTGCAGAGTAAAGCTGGAGTTTTTTGAGACGGTCAGTGTAGGGCATCTGTCTGAGGCCAGTAATCCTCTTTGTGAGGTACTTCTGTGGCCTTTCCAGCTGCTGCAGATGTCTTGTGAGGTACATTCCAAAAGAGATGCTGTACTCTATAATGGGTCTACTGAGTGCTGAGTAGAGGGGAACAATGACCTCTTTTTTCCTGGATGAGAACCCTTGTGTGATGAGGTGTGCCACATAGAAGGATTTCCTGACTACTGTGGTAATGTGATTATCAAAGGCGAGACTACTGTCCACCTGGGTCCCAAGGTCTCTTATCATATATTCGGCATTAAGTGGACTGCCATTTATGTGGTAGTTCATGGGTACAGAGTTTTTACCAATGGGAATAATAATGCACTTTTTGGCATTCAGCTTGAGGCCATGCCTCTGACACCAGGCATCTGTCTCAGTGAGGCCTTTCTGTAGGATGTCCACATCATTTGGGAACTTGACTATGGCTCCTAGTTTGCAGTCATCTGTGAACTTCATTAGCCAGAGGCCATCTGTGTTAGCCCATACTTCAGAGAAGTAGATACCAAACAGGAGAGGTCCCAGGACTGAACCCTGTGGTACTCCACTTGCCACTGACTTGAAGTCAGATTTGGAGACTGCAAATTTTACAGTGTGGGTTCTGTCTGTGAGCCAGTTGGCAACCCATATTGTGATGTAGAGATTTAGACCTAGTTTAGTGAGTTTAGCTATAATTCCAGAATGGGGGATGGTGTTGAAAGCCTTGGCGAGGTCAAGATAGGCTGTGTGAACCACCTCACCCTCGTCTACGGCTTTGTTAACTGCCTCAAAGAAGTTGGTCAGGTTCAGAAGGCATGATCTGCCTTTCATAAACCTGAAATGGGTGGGGTTCTGAGTTTGGAGGTTACCAATGTCTTTGTTTATGAGTTTCATGACAATATGTTCCATGGCCTTGCAGACCAGGCTCATCAGGCTAATAGGGCGATAGTTTCCAGTATCTGTGGTGGCTGCCCCTTTGTGGAGTGGAGATAACTGTTGCTGTGCACCATTCAGTTGGCACAAAGCCTGATGTGAAACTATGACTGAACACGGTGCTTAGGTGGGGACACAGTTTGTTCTGAAGTTCGTGTAAAACGCAGCCTGGGATGTTGTCCGGTCCCATGGGTGCTGTGTTTTTGGTTTTAGAGAGTGCAGCTTTTACCTGCATAGATGTGATTACAGGGACTCTGCATTCTTCCTGTATAGACATGGGCCTTTTAGGGGGTGAGAGGGGGGTAAAGTTAGCACTGAACCTGTCTGCCAGGATGTTGCCAATATTAGTTGGTCCTTTAATTTTCATGCTGTTGTGCTATAACTCAGAGCAGATCTGGGTGTTGCCACTTAGATTCTTGACATAGCTATAGAATGCTTTGTGGTTGCCCTTAGAATCAGTGGCGATTTTATTTTCGTAACTAACTTTGGAGGATCTTATAAGGGATCTCAGCTTCTTACTGAGGATGACCAGGGAGCTCCTCCACTCATGGGATTTTACTCTCTTTTGCAACAGTTTCTTCCTTCTGATGTATCCACCCTCTCATACTGTTTAACTAAATTGTTAGGTTTTTCTTATCCATACAATATGGTTCCAACATTATGCAGGTACCAGAAACCTGCTTGTACTTTTTAAAACGTTTATTTCCTTGCATTGGAGTCAAACGAAGGGAAAGCCTGCCTATTTTTTTTTAAGCTCAACTTCTCACATACTTTGCAGAGAAATTTGTCTCCACCTGCATGACATACCATAGACATAGTTAAATCTGTAGTTTACCCTGTCAGATACTGCTGCCAATCTTAGATCTGCAATTAATCCTGCTAATGTCAGGAACACAACAGCTGATATAAAAAAGACAGAAAGCTGTGTAACTGTTTTCCACTGCTTTTATTGCAGAGGAAAGGAGAACTTAACACTCCCTTTTCATAGCAAAACAAAGAAATAGGATCAGTCAAGAGTTTACAGGCAATTGTCCACTCTTAAATTTACATAAGCAGCAACACAGTAGTGAAATGCTAAGCCCTAAATGTTATTTGTAATAGTTTATATGTTAAGATAACTTAAATGTAGTATTAAAGATTTCTGTGACATTTAGAGACAAGTAGGTAAAGTATCAATGCATTTATCATTTTCAAGCCCCCCACACACACACACACACAAGTCAGAACTGCAAAAAGAGAGTCAGGTGGCAACCATATCAACTAGGTGCACTGATACTGCTCATAAAAGAAGGTATTTTATGCTCTTTTATGCTTTTTTTACATCCTTCCAGAGGGGGATGCATATCTGGTACATGCAGATCCATTGTAAGCGATTCCTGCTGACTTTGAGTCAGTCCTTACATTGTTACAGTGCAACCATAATATAGAGCTGAATTTACTTTAACATACTGCTGAATACCTGAGTTGTTTGGCTTCTGCTACATACCTACAATCAACTGCATTACTAGCTGAGTTAAGTACAATTTTGCAGTGTTAAAGATTGTACTGTATTTCATTTTTCTGTCTAATTGTTTCATTGAATATTGTGTCTATGTCTCTCTGTAGTTATTTTTTTCTGTTTAATTGTTTCAAATAATACTGTGGTCTCTCTGTCTCTGCAATTAGTGGGGGCTATTGTGTTTCACTTCATTTATATTCAGAGTTAAACTCTTAGCCTAGAGGGTTTCTCTGTATTTATAAGTGAGTCACATATTTTTGAATTTATTACTGCTGAATACCTCATTTGTTTGGCTTTTGCTACATATCTACAATCAACTGCATTACTAGCTGAGTTAATTACAAACTTGCAGTGTTAAAGATTGTACTGCATTTCATTTTTCTGTCTATTTAATTGTTTCATTGAATATTGTGTCTCTGTCTCTCTGTAGTTATTTATTTTTCTATTTAATTGTTTCATAGAATACTGTGGTCTCTCTCTGTCTCTGCAATTAGTGGGGGCTATTGTGTTTAACTTCATTGATATTCAGTCTTAAACTCTTAGCCTAGAGGGTTTCTCTGTATTTATAAGTGAGTCACATATCTTTGAATTTATTAGTGCTGAATACCTGAGTTGTTTGTCTTCTGCTACATACCTACAATCAACTGCATTACTAGCTGAGTTAAGTACAAGCTTGCAGTGTTAAAGATTGTGCTGTATTTCATTTTTCAATTTAATTGTTTCATTGAATATTGTCTGTGTCTCTGTAGTTATTTATTTTTCTATTTAATTGTTTCATATAATACTGTGGTCTCTTTCTCTCTATCTCTACAATTAGTGGGGGCTATTGTGTTTCACTTCATTGATATTCAGTGTTAAACTCTTAGCCTAGAGGGTTTCTCTGCATTTATAAGTGAGTCACATATCTTTGAATTTATTACTGCTGAATAACTGAGTTGTTTGGCATCTGCTACATACATACAATCAACTGCATTACTAGCTAAGTTAAGTAAAACTTGAATGTTAAAGATTGTACTGCATTTCATTTTTCTGTCTGTTTAATTGCTTCACTGAATATTGTTTCTGTGTCTCTTTGTAGTTATTTATTTGTTTATTTAATTGTTTCATAGAATACTGTGTTCTCTGTCTGTCTCTGCAGTCTTGGTGGCTTTGGAATTGCCTGCCTCTCCTGTAAATTTGTGTTTGAACACTCCTCCTGGGTCTATCTCATTTGCTCACTCAACCGAGTACAGTGAGATCATATTTTGACTTCAGACACTCCTACCAGTCCCATCTGTTCAGTTCTATCCCAGCTCTAATCCAGTCTTGTGTCACTAGCTCACTGTACCTAATACAGAGAGAACATTTGAAAAGGGCAAGCCACTTAGGTCCTTAATTTTGAATTATCTTCTGTTTCTCCTTTTTCCCTTTCCACTTTCCAAAAAAAAAATTCTAAGCTTGCTTCCTGCCTTTCCTGTAACTAGTCTAGTCCAGATACAGATTTGCTGTAACCAGGACTGTTTGTAAGCTTCTGAGCCCCCAAAGCCTTTTTGTGTTGGAGGGAAGCCTTCTAGCTTATCAGTGGGAGTGGTAAGTGCTAGGTAGCCTGTCTACCACAAGAGTGGGTTTTGGCCCAGAAATTGCAGTTTATTGGCAGTTTGGCAATTTTTCCATCTCTTTCATCTTACTGGTTTAAAAGCCCATGTTTGCACTTGTTTCCCATCTTTCATGTAACTAGTCTAGTTCAGATACAGATTTGCTATATCCAGTACTGTTTTTAAGTTTCTGAGCCCTTAAAGCCTTTTTGTGTTGGGGGGAAGCCTTCTAGCTTATCAGTGGAGGTGGTAAGCACTAGGTAGCCTATCTACCACAAGAGTGGTTTCTGGCCCAGAAATTGTAGTTTACTGGCCGTTTGGGCAGTTTTTCCATCTCTTTCAACTTTCTGGTTTAAAAGCCTGAATTTGTGCTTGTTTCCCACCTTTCTTGTAACTAGTCTAGTCCAGATACAGATTTGCTGTATCCAGGACTGTTTGTAAGCTTCTGAGCCCCCAAGTCTTTCTGTGTTGGAGGAAAGCATTCTAAGTTATCAGTGGCAGTGATAAGCACTAGGTAGCCTATCTACCACAAGATCCAGGTACAGATTTTTAGTTTTAGCACTTGAATTTGCTTATTCGTGCTCAACAGTTGTTCAGAAATTGTTAGCACTGAATAAGCTACAAATTACTACAGCACTCAACCTTCCTCTTTACCTAGAGGAAAACAGTTTTTGTACTTACTTTCCTCACTTGCTTAGAGAAAAACAGCATTTATACTCACTTTCCTCACTTGTCTAGAGGAAAGTAGTTTTTTATTCAGGCATGTCCAAGGGTCAGCTCCCAGTGTTCTCTCCTGTCTATCTGATGAATCTGGACATCTTGGGGCAATGTAGCAATTGCCTCATGTACACAGACAACCCTCTCCTCCTACCCCCCAACACCACAACCTGTGAGAGATGCCCTTATCTAGCCAAACTGGAGGTAAAGCTCTCTCCAACCAAGACTGAACTTGACAGTCAAGAGGAGAAGGTAAACACTTGTACCACACCACACTCATCATATAGTCCCACTAAACCTAAGCCACTAAAATCCACACATAGAAACACAAAAACATTCACAGAGGCTCTCAATAATAATCTGCTTAAGCAACAGAGACCTGCAAAGCAGAAACACAAGCAACCTCCACCCCCCAACACAACCCAAATGACACATAGCCCACAGACTCAGTGTGCCACTCAACCAAAGCCCATAAAGCAAAATAATGTACCCAACACACTAGTCATGGGTGACTCTATAGTCAGGCATGCTGATGTCCCACTCACCAGGTTAAACAATGAGAAGCTTACTGTCAGCTGCCTGTTGGGTGCCAGGATCCACCACATAACCCGCACACTCAGGTCACTCCACAACAAGTACAAATATGATTCTGTCATTGTCCATGTTGGTGTGAATGACCTGTGATGTACCTCCCTGGTTTACATGAAAAGAGACATGGAAGAGCTTTCTGATCTTGTAGCCCAGGCAGTTATGACCCTAGCCCTAAGTAGCATCCTGCCATCACCCAAAATGATACCGCAGTACAAGGACAAAATGATTGACTTCAACAATTAGCTAAGCTTCTAGTGTCATCCTAGGGGGAACCAGTATCTGTCTGCCTGGGACAACATGGTCGACAGACCATGATGCTTTGCCAGAGATGGCTTGCACCTGTCACCCCTGGGATTCCGGATACTGGCTAAGACTCTTGCTGCCACTATAGTGCCTTTTTTTAGGCAAGGTTCACTTGACAAATTTACCACCATAACAGGAACAGGCAAGCAAAAACTGAGGGTAATGCTACTCAGTGCTAGAAGTCTAAACCTCAAAATGCACTCCCTCAAGGCACTCTTTAAAATGGAGAACATTGATATCTGTGCAGTGACTGAGACCTGGTTCAAGGCTCCAGAGAGCACCCCTGCATTACCAGGCTATAACTCATACCACACTTTTTGGCCACGTAACCTGGACACCAAAGGTGGAGGTGTGCCAATATTCATTAAGGTTATCCACACCTCCAGGCTAGTTGCTCAGAATAATGCATCTGAGGTTATCCAAGTGCAACTAACTCTGGGCAAAACTGCAATCCAAATCTTAGCTTTCTACAGATCCCCCACCATGCCCCAGGATTCCCACTCCTCTTTTCTTGATATACTGGAAAATATTAGAGTTCAACCAAACACCCTAATAATGGGTGATTTCAAC
The DNA here is from genome assembly GCF_019279795.1 of Protopterus annectens. Taxonomy (NCBI): domain Eukaryota; kingdom Metazoa; phylum Chordata; order Ceratodontiformes; family Protopteridae; genus Protopterus; species Protopterus annectens. The sequence goes on from NC_056744.1 coordinate 292,124,230, forward strand.
TACCCAACCATTAACTGGGAAAACTACTCATGTACCTACTCCTTCACTCAACGTTTACTGGAATTCATAAATTCCAATTTCCTGGATCAACTTATCTGCACCCCCACCAGGGGCAACAATATCCTAGACCTAGTCATTACCAAAATGAATGACCGGTGTTCCACACCTGAAGTCAACTCCTCGTTGGTCAGATCCGACCATAAGCTAATCACCCTAGATATCCACATCCCACCCCACCCCCCATTAAGGAAATCATGGTAAAAAATTTCTCCAAAGCTAACTTCATGCTTCTTAAGGCAAAAGTGGCGAACTTCATGACACCCATGCAGATGGACAATACAGTTACAACTGCTGAATCCTACACAGATGCACTCTATAAGCACTTATACGAGTGCAAGGATTGTGCAATCCCAAACCAAACCAAGACACTAGCCTCCAAAAAAAGGAAGCCAATCTGGAGGTCCGCTCCTGTAAACAAACTCTACAACAGAAGGAAGAAACTGTTGCAAAATAGAGTAAAATCCTATGAGTGAGGAGTTCCCTGGTCAGCCTCAGTAAGAGGCTGAGATCCCTTATAAGATATTCCAAAGCTAGCTACGAAAACAAAATCGCCACTGATTCTAAAGAAAACTGCAAAGCATTCTATAGCTATGTCAAGAATCTCTATGGCAACACCCAGATCTGCTCTGAGTTACAGCACAACGGCATGAGAATTACAGAAACAACTGATATTGCCAATGTTTCTGGCAGATAGGTTCAATGCTAACTTTACCCCCCCTCTCACCCCCTAAAGGGGCATATCTATACAGGAAGAATGCAGAGTCCCTGTAATCACAACTACAAAGGTAAAAGCTGCACTCTCTAAAGCCAAAAACACAGCATCCATGGGACTGGACAACATCACAGACAGCATTTTACATGAACTTCAGAAAGAACTGGCTCCTCACCTAAGCACCATGTTCAATCATAGTCTCACATCAGGCTTTTTGTCCACTGAATGGTGGACAGCAACAGTTATCCCACTTCACAAAGGGGGTGCAACTACTGATCCCGAGAGCTATCGCCCTATTAGCCTGACGAGCCTGGTCTGTAAGGCCATAGAATGTATCATCATGTAACTCATAAACAAAGACATTGGTAACTTCCAAACTCTGGACCCCACCCAGTTCGGGTTTGTGAAAGGCAGATCATGCCTCCTGAACCTGATTGACTTCTTTGAGGCAGTCACCAAAGCTGTAGATGAGGGTAAGGTGGTTCACACAGCCTATCTTGACATAGCGAAGGCTTTCAACATCATCCCCATTCTGGAATTATAGCTAAACTCACTAAACTAGGTATAAATCCCTACATCACAAGATGAGTTGCCAATTGGCTCACTGACAGAACCCAAATTGCAAAGGTTGCAGACTCCAAATCTGACTTCAAAGCAGTGAGAAGTGGAGTACCGCAGGGTTCAGTCCTGGGACCTCTCCTGTTTGGTATTTACTTCTCTGAAGTACAGGCTAACACAGAAGGCCTTTGGCTAATGAAGTTCACAGATGACTGCAAACTAGGAGCCATAGTTGAGACCCCAAATGATGTGGACATCCTACAGAAGGACTTCACTGAGACAGATGTTTGGTGTCAGAGCCATGGCCTCAAGCTCAATGCCAAAAATTGCATTGTCATCCCCTTTGGTAAAAACTCTGTATCCATGAAGTACTACATAGGCGACAGTCTACTTAATGCTGAATGTGTGATAAGAGACCTGGGGACCCAGGTGAACAGTAGTTTCTCCTTTGATAATCACATAGCCACAGTAGTCAAGAAATCCTTCTAATGTGGCACACCTCATAACAAAAGGGTTTTCATCTAGGAAAAATGAGGTAATTGTTCCCCTCTACTCAACACTCATTAGACCCATTATAGAGTACAATACCCCTTTTGGAATGTACCTCACAAGACATGCAGCAGCTGGAAAGGCCACCGAAGTACCTCACAAAGAGAATTACTGGCCTCAAACAGATGTCCTATACTGAACATCTCAAAAAACTCCAGCTTTACTCCATAGCATATCGCCTACTCCAAGGTGATCTATGCCTAACATATAAAGCTATGTCAAACCTAGAGCTGTTGGACATACTACACCTAAAGAAATCCCAATCCCTCTGAGCTACACGCTCTAGGGACCTAAACCCTGTCACCACAATAAACATGACATGCTGGAGGGATAGATTCCTGTCCCACAGACTTTCCATACTCTGGAACAAGCTACCCATCTATGTCAAGCAAAGTTCTTCATTAGCACTCTTCAAGAAAAATCTTGATAAGTGGATGGGAAATAGGAAATACACCACTGGGATCACTTTGGTGGCTCTGCTTAACTAGGGCACAGGAAAATAACTTCTTGCGTGGCATAAGCCAGGGAACCTTGTTGGCTAGGCTTACATAGGCCCTTAGGCCGATAGCCTAGTACCTACCTATGAACCTATGAACTATGTGACCTTGCATTAAAAGCAGTAAGAAAAGGAAATCAGAAGTACTTAACTGTGTTTAAATGCACACACACACACACACACACACACACACACACACACACACACACACACACACACACTCATATGCTTTTGTACACATGTACTTTATACACATACACATATACAGAAGCACATACTTACACACACATGCACGCACACACACACACACACACACACACACACACACACACACACACACACACACACTCATATGCTTTTGTACACATATAGTTTATACACACACATATACAGAAACATGCACACACACATACACACACACACACACACACACACACACACACTATATGTGTGTGTGTGTTTGTGTGTGTGTGTGTGTGTGTGTGTGTGTGTGTGTGTGTGTGTGTGCATGTGCGCGCGCAATATGTGTGCATACAATGGATTATTTATAATAAACAATGTAGTATAGTTAAGCATTATTAATGTATACATTCTACTAAATGTTGCTCAATGATTTACTTGGTCACTGTCACACATTGGCTACATCCAGGAACATGTGCCCATTGCCTGCCAAATCATGGTGTGGACAGCAACCTCCCTTCTGTCGTGCTGGAGGTACTGCCACTGTGGGAGCATGTGCATGGCCATGTGGGCTCTCAGCAGATGTTGGTGCTGACCTATGGCCACGTGTCTGACATCCTACTCCCACCAAATGTTCTAGCGCAAAGTGGGCTCAAGGACTGACAATGTCTCACCCCACCATCTGTCCACTACATCAGTGAAATGATACCTGGTGTCACCAATGTGCTGGAGGGAGTCACGGATGTCAAACATTGATGCATCCCTGATCCTGAGCATCTGCCTGGTGTTGCATTTGGAATGTAACTGTGCCTCCATGATGGGCCGAACCATGCATCAAGTGACCCATGACGTGACACCTGTGATAGGTGGTGGATGGGCAGCAGTCCTCCATCGAGCACCCCTGTCAATCTGCTTGTGTGGGACCTCAACAGTTCTCTGGGTATGGCTAGTGTCTAGACTCACTGATGCCATAGTTGCCACACTCTCCTGTTTATATGTTGCCACACTCTGACTGCCCGATATCTGTGGCCACAGGGGACTGGGTATGTGTGAGCATACTGACTGTGTGCGGGGACACAGGGGGAAGAAGTGGAATGTCAACCCTTGGGAAAGATGCAGCCCAGGCCCCAGAAAACCCACCTATGCCTCACTATGGCCACCACCATCATCAGAATCTAATGAGACACTGATACCAGGTTGTGAGGAGGACAGACCCCAACCCACATGTTCACCTGTGTGGAGGAAGACAAAATAAGTACCTTACTAGCCACACTATTATGTATCCTAATGCACACACATATACCTGAGGTGAGGAGCCATAACTGCATTACACATACCGTATCTTATTTCTGGTCCCATGCACAACACACAAGCAGACTACAACACACACAGACAACACAGGCTCTTTATAACATGCACTGCAGGTATGTCTGGTTAATGTTGCCTGTACTAAACACCTGTGTGATATGCAATATGTCAGTGCATATGATAGATCTACACCTAAACACACTACATCCATCTTGAGCATACTATATCAGTTCTAGTATCACTGCCTCAGGTATGTCCCATCTCCATATTGTGTGTGAGCAGGCATCTGTGTCTAATTGCCTCCTGTATAGCAGACTGCATAGACGTTCTCAAAAATAAGTGCAAATGTGTTACTGCTCCTGCAAATACACAGTTGTGATGACTCATTCAATGCACGTCAGTTAACCCCTCTGAAATTGAACATACAAGTATTCTACTCTGGTTAAGCATAACAGTTATGCCTAGGGCAAAATGTCAGCCTTTACCATTCTTACAGTATATATGATACATACAACAACAGTATCACACTTACCAGGTACAGAACCTTGGACTCCGGCCACACCTGATGTACCTATGGAAATGTGTGGGAGAGGTAATGTCAGCAATACCAAATGTGGCATTCTTACAGGGTAATATGTGTGTATATTAACATGTACAGTAGCTAATGTAATACTGCCTGCATTGCTGACATTCTGAGTATGTGTGCACAACTGTGCGTTAAAACCAAACCATCCCCCCAATGCAGCTAGACCTGACACTCATGTACTGGTATGCAGACTCTGCCACATTGGCTGATACGGTATTATAGTGATGAACACAGGAAGCTTACCTGATGCTTCTCTGCTGTGGATGCTATGGCACCTGCCTCCACGATGTACAGGGTGATGGATGCTTGGGAGCTGATGGTTGTTCCCAGGTTTGCCAGGAAATCCTCTGTAGCTGAGAGTGATTGTTCAGCTGCAGGCCCACCACTGCTGACAGCATGGTCCCTGGCCACAGTGGCAGCTCTTTGCCATGCAGCATTGGCCATATCTGTTTCCCAGTGTTGGATCTGCTCATAGGTTCTGTCCTGTAGGCCCACTTGGTTGACTGCTGTGATGAGGTCAGCTGAAAGTATGGCATGTTGGTCATGATGCTGGTGAGTACTGGACAGTAGAATGTTGTGATGCAGTCTGAGGCCATCCAGGATGACATTATTTTTAACCCTACCCTGCAGTCTGCCAACACACTATGTATGTCACCATCACCAACATAGTAGCAATACCAGTTATGTCCCTGTGTACTGTGACAGAGTGTGCTGTATGTTTCCACAACCATCAATGCCATCTACTGTGGTGTGTCCCCTGTGGGCAAATTACTATTACTATGTCCTACCGCCACTGTCAGACACATAGGTGTGTGTTATTATAACTATATGGGGCCAGTCCAGTGGCAACACTGTGTCACAATGACAGACAGCAATGCAAACCTGCTGTAGTATATCCTCCCTGTAGGCATCATACCTCTCCAGTACACAGATGTTTACTGAATGTGTACATGTGCCTGATATATGTGGTCCTTTTGGCACAAACTTGTGGATGTCTGGCAAGTGGTTGGCCAATAATTGATGGTTGTTCTCATTATACAGAGAATCTGGCTATCACATGCCAGAACCCTCAGAAAACAGTTATGCTACAGTAATATCTGTTACTCTACCCATAGTCTTACTTTGGATTACCAATATGTACATTCTGTTGCTTAGTTTGGCCTGTATCCCCCCAGTAATGATGGCTATGACCTGACATCCTGCTGTAGGGGGTTGTCAGGTATGTTAGCTATAGCTTTCAGTCACTGACATATGAATGTTAACTAAATTGTTACCTAGCCAGAGTACATCTGAGACAGTCAGGGACACTTTTACAATGTCTGAACTATGCCTGTGTGACATTCACAGACTGAGAGGAGCTGTATGACAATACATCATGTGATATGACAGCTGTGTCCGCCCTTACTTACTGTCAATATGTCTAGCTCATAATCCAGTAGAACTCATACAGGAGCCAACCATTGTAGGAGAGAGTGAGAGGGCCACAGCTGTCATGTAATTCACAGCAAGCACAGTTGAGAGGCATGCCTGCAGCTGTTAGACAGCACACTATCACCAACATGTCATTCCCACTGATGTACTACAGGCCTACTGTTGTAATCCCTATATCCATAATTGCATCCTCCCATCTGCATCCCATTATATGGGGACTTGTATTACATACCTGCTAGAGTGATGTAATCCTTTTGGGCACAAACCCTCAAAAAAATGCTTCCATTGCAGTCTGTCTTAGTAAAGTAGGTTACAGACCTATTTTCCACAGGCAGCTGCTTGCCTTTTTGTAGGTAATGCTCAATAACAGGTGATTGCCTGTGCACCAATCCATGGCTCAGACTTGCTAATTACATCTAGAGCAGCTGGGCAGCACTTTCATTAGCCAATGACACGGCACAACAGTGCAATATTTAAAGCCTTCATGTAGGCCTTGGCCCCTTTGTTAGTTTGTGAGATGGGCATTAGTGAGGTGTACAGACTACAGCATCACAAATGATAGGTACAAATACTGTCCACTGTTGAGATTTATGAGGTATGTCCACAGTTTTGCATGCCATGTTTGTCCATTGTCAAATGACTTTTTGATTATCTGGAAATTCAGTGTTAAACATTGTAGGTTGAGGTCAGTAAGGGGGAAGAAACATATAAGTGTCAGAAATCATACCCATCAGAATATGCATGCTGCTGCTGCAGTAGCTGCTGCTCTATCAGCTCTGAATGTTTGTATGGGCAGACTGTGACACATGTCCCTGTCACTTGACCTTTGCTCCCCACCCCTTTATGTATGGGTGTTGCGTGGATCCCTTGTTCTAGGGGGTTGTGAGATATGGTAGGTCTGTGGCAGGTAGCTTAACATACAGCTGCATATGTTGCAGTCTGCAGCTGCTGCTTTTTGCCTAGGACTCATAGTGGGGAGTGTGAACACTTTGGATGACAGCAAGCTATATGTGTCACTGAGGGAGCAGTCTCAGCTCTGTTGTTACAGCAAAGCCAGGGTGAGGGTATCCATAATAGTCTATTTGAGGCAGGTGGTTAAGGTGCATCTGTTATGTAACAGTGCCAATCAGACACTAGTAAGCAAGATATAGGTAAGCTGTATGAATATGTACAGTGTGTCCCTACCTACAGGCCTTTGACTTGCTAACATGGGTAGCAGTTAATCAGTAGCAGCAACCTGCTTTGGAGAAAACTGTATGACTCAGTCATTATTTGCTGTATTCACAAGAATGTAACTGAAACACATTGGATTCGAACCCAGAACTGTGGGTGGCAAAATGTACTAAATACAAGGCATTTAACAGAATGAGCTCCTGAGTCATTGCTGCTGCAGGTGTATTTGCAAGATATATGGGCATGCATACAGTCTGTGACACCAGAATTGCATTAGCATGTGTTTTCTGATAGGTATGAGGTGTGACACTGAAATGTCTATCATGATCTTCTAACCTCAATCTTTAATGACTTGTCAGTAGTTTAGTAGACGCATATTCTTTTTGAAAACCATGCCAAACCTAGGGGGCACAACTGTGGGCATTCTGCAGCAGTTTGTATAGTTGACAGCTATACCTGCTATCCCAGGCCTCACATACATCCATTATTATTTATTTGGTTGTGTACTCGTGCAGTTTCTGCATCACAGTCCCATGTACACTACCAATTTCCCCATGATATGTACTTGCAGTGTGTGAGTGGCAATCAGAATATTCTGGTGGATACATGTGTTTATTTTGCAGATGTACCTAACACTGTCAGAAACACATAAGATGATTAAGGCACTTTTAAGCAGGTTTGCATGGGTTTGCACGGTGCACCACACTGCTTAGCTCTGCTTAAACCCACACTAATTGTAAAAAAAGCAAAGAAAAAAAGGGTTGATAGGAAATTGGTGAAATGGGGGCAAGCAGGGGGAAAAATATACTGAAAGACAGGTAGGGATCCCAGGATGAGTGTAGGAAAGGACCATAGCTCTCCATTTCTTGTATAGCAACAGCTGTACAGGTTGTACAGAATTTGGAATTTGGAGGCTCACACACCAGAGAGAGGGGTGAGGGCAACATATCCCTGTTGATTAATTCATGTAATAATTAACTGTGTCCAGTGGACATGGGCACAAAATGGAGAGCTATGTATGGGGTGATTTTTTTTTTTTTGTGGGACAGGTACTCCTTTTTTTAAGGAGAGAGTGGAATGTTGGGGAAAGGATATAAGTACATGTGAGGAGGTAAGCTGGGTAGGAGAGGTTGCATTTGCAGGCAGACAAAACAGACAAGACAGCATACAAGGGTGGTGTGTGACACATGAGGGGGGTAATCACCTCGGACGGGTAAGGTTTTGTCAAATCAGAGATCCATGTGCCCCCAGATGGCAGCAGTGTGACTGAGCTCCCCACCCATTGGCAATCAATACTGCTTCTTCACTGCCCCAAAGGTGACTGTGCTGAAGTCTGGGCACCGGGACCACCAATCCGGCACAGGCGATTCTCATAACCGTGATGCAATATCCTGTGCACCATTACTGGTAGCTAATAATGGGTGACTACCCCCCTCTGACCCCGTTCTCAGGTGGGGGACAGGCTCCTTCCCCTGATGCAGATCCACCCATAGAAGGTGCAGGGCCAGTGGAGGGGGCATCACTGGCTTGGGTCCAAGATGTGCTGAGACTTGGTGCCATGGCCGACTGAGGTAAGGTAGGTGGCTCGGTAGGCGGATCACCGTGAATCTGCCTACCCAGTCAAGCTGTGGTGTTGAGGTATTTCAATGTGTATAGGTTAGTAATAAACATACCAATTAGTTAGTTATAACACCATGACAGAACATTGCAAATAACCCAGTAACATAACATTGCATAGTATATGGAACACAACAGTAAGTGAGATAGTTAGTATAGTAAAAGCATGCCAGTAACAGTATGCCACAAGGCCAACAACATAGGTAATTCAACAAGTTATGTTAGTATGCAACCATTGTATTGCATAACAATAATAAAACACAACTGCCAGCATAACATTTAGAGAACAGCATTTGTTAATAGTAAACCATAACCGACAATAATAAATTATGATGAAGATAAGGGGTGGGGGAAGAGAGAAATACAGTCCATTAGTACCAGTATAGGCTATTTAGTTTGCAACAATACTGTTAATTATTCTACAGGTCTGCCTTTCCTTTATGTATAGCAGTGCACTATAGGTGCTGTAGCATGTACATACTGCTCAAGCTATCCACATGGGACAGTATGGGCCAAGCTATAACACCTACGGGTACACAACTACAGAGGACTATGACATGTCAGGTGGGCCTATATGACTACCAAGGTGTACTGAGGACTGATGTAGTGTGACTATGTTGTTGACATAATCATGTCAATGACAGACCTGTGACAGAGGGTTTAGTTGACAGTGATTACAGTCCATGACAAGATAACACTTGTATTGTGTACAGTACAGAGAGTAAACAACTATCATGCCATCCTTGGTAGGCATGGGGTTAGACTATCAGCAAACATACACAGACACACCAGGCACACAACCATACCAAGATTACACATTTTATTTATCATAATTTAGTTTAGTAGTATTGTACTTGTAGCCTTTGTTTTCTGATATCTTATCACATTCCTGATCAATGCTGTCAACAGTCTGTTACTTCTGAACTCACAAATTATTAAGCCATAATAAGGACTACTGCACCCATTTACCTGTAATTCCTGTGGGGAAAAAATATGTTAACAATGCATAACTGATTCAGAAATATTTATTAGTAGTTGTCACTGGATTCAAACCCTGATCAGGGTGTGATAAAATGTACATCAGATACAGCATTTAACAAACTGAGCTATTGAGCCACTGCTGACTATTGACTGTCTGATATTTGCCTAGAGCTCACCTGGAAGCAAAATATGACCTTGTAATAGTAGTACAGTTTTATACAAGACTGCAATGACAGTTGAACACACATGAATGAGATTCATGCATGAAAGAAATACTAGGTAAACTGTCCATTAATACATAGAATGCAGGTGTACACAATAAACTCTTAGTGGGTGGAAATATCTGTGACATGTACAAAACATATCGGAGTATTGGGTAGGCTACCTGACTCATATACAGTTGCAGATAGTATATTTGCAGTCTACAGCTATTACAGTTTCATACTTACCTGCAGCACCGTACCTCGGATCAGGAATGCATATAGCTGAAATGCAGTTGGTTAACACAAGACAATCCTGATATACACAATAAACCTTGGGTGTTCCATGTATTGCTTCAGATGTCAGTGTCAGTGCAAAAAATTTCATAGTGCAAATATTGTGTAGTACAGTTGTAAATCTACAGTTCAGCATAACACTCTTTCTTAGCTAACCTTGAGTCAGTTAGTATTATTCTTTGTGTTATTTCAGAGCAGATGTCATACTCAATTTCATAAACAACAGTCCTGGTTACACACATATTGCACAACACAGCTTTATTAGGGGTACCTTCATGATGTTATTGTCATATTTTACAGTCTTTATTAAACAACATTTAGGATAATGTAGGTGTTGCAATACCACAGTAATTCCACAATTATTGCAGTAGAATCTTTATTTCATTAACATTATCAGGTTTAAGGCTTTAATCCTTATTGCACTATACCTTGCAGTAGACCGTTATTGCAGTACAGCAATACATCCACATTCATTGCATTACACAAATCTTTACAGTACCTACTGGCAGTGACTGAATTACTCTATCTTGTGTATTTTACTATAGATTACAAATTAATATGTACTCACTACACTCATGGTGCAACCTGGCCAGGCACCCTGCATGGGCCTCTAGGTTCTGTGCTCTCTCCTCTGCAGTTATCAGGAGAGAAACACAACATTATGCACACCTGTCTATCATACATTCGGATTAGGTATTGGTAAAACAATGCTAACAGTACATACAAACTTGTGCAGCATTCCTGTCCCGAGCATCCTGGACCCAAGTGTCCAGAAGTCCCCTCTTCTAATGCTTCAGATCATCAAAATGGTAACAGACCTGCTCACCTGTGTGGAGAATACCTGTTGCACTGGTGAGATTGCATGCAGCTGGTACCAGGCCTCCAACGTATACTCTGATCCCTGGTACTAGCCCTGCAGCAGCTGGACATCATGGTATTTCACTAGGAGTCCAACCATGACTCTGGACTCCAGAATGCCTCACTGCTGCACCCAGAAGCTTGCACCCTCTCCAACACCTGCCATAGTTGCTGCACAGTTCAAACTACAACAGGTTATGCTATATTCCTGCCTGTTGCACTTAAATAATCATGTTTTCCTGCCCTTACACTTCATTGGGCCATTTTTAAAAATGCAGTGTGTCACTTGGCACAGCGCAAACTGGCTTAGCTGAGCTCAGCAGTGCTTAAACTGCCAAATGCTTAGCAGTGTGCAAACCAACTTAGCTGAGCTGAGCATTGTTTAGACTAACAAGTAATTAGCAGTGTTTTGTGCCACTTAGCAGTGAAGAAACCAGCTAAGTGGTGCTAAAATGTTCCTTGTTTAAGTGGTGCTCGGCAAGGCCTAGCTGTGCTTAGCAGAGCTTAGCTGAGCATAGCAAAGCAGGATTTACAAATAATTGTCATAATTTGTATTTGTGAAATAAATGCTGAATAATCTGCTTGTGTATTCAAACCCTGCACCTTCTGCATATAAGGCTGTCACTCTAACCATATGGCTACATGCATGTCTAGAATTTTGCTTTACTTTTATATATACCTCTCTACTATGTTTAAGCACCGCTAAGCACCATAGTGCACAACACAAACCCATTCAGCTATGCTTAAACTTGACATTTGCATTCATAATTAAATGTATCCATTTTCTATTTTTAGATGTCTGGCACATGTCAATTGTTGCGTGCCATGCCACACAAACATAAAAAAGTTCTATTTTATACATATTCATACAGTGATATGCTGCACATTCACAGTGCAGGGGATGTGCTACTCATATTTGGACAAGGTACCAAACCCCCTACACTGATTCAATAACCGTGTTACATGGCTCTCCCTCAATAACGTGCCTTCATTAATATGCATGGCATGCTACCGAGGGGGTACAGAGTACACAGCCAAGGTACCTTCTGTGTAGGCTTTACATTATTCCTACACTGATTTTATTAAATCTAGGAGCAAGTCTTTTCACTGCAATCAAAAGATGCATTATCTGTTAAAATGGATTAGCTAAGCAGGTAGCTCTCAATGTTAATGTTTGAATGTATATTATAGTGGCATGTTTGAATCTCAGTCCTCTAATTTGTGTTAAAACCTGTATGTAACATTGAAAATGTTTAAGGTGATTGTCTAACATTCTTCATAAATAATTGCCTAGAAACTGTTCTAAGCAATGCATATTACTGTTATTTGAGGAATACATAATTTATACTTTATCTTTTCTGTTTTTAGATGAAGAAGATCAGACCAGGAACCAAGTTGTGTGCATCCAGTGAATGCACGTGCCTGAAGAGCAGCTGAGGGAGAGAGGTACGTTGACTACTTTTACTGTTTTATGAAATTAAATGTATATGATATTGTTTACAAATCTATATTTTTCACAGTAACATGTATATTGATTATAACACAGGAATACCCATCTTGCATCAGTAAGGTAAGTGAAATGATCACACTATAGCTGTGCTTACAACTGTGACTTAAATCCAAAAATGTTGAACCATCCTGTAATATTAAGCAATTGTTTCAGCACACAGCATTTGAATTGTACTCCACAACCTAAATAACAGTTGGGCTGCTATATCTGTCACACGTATTGCGAGGTGGATGTTTTGTATGCAAGTCTTTGTGCATTGATTGCTGCGTATAATGCATGGTTTGGTACAATTGCATGTGTGCCTGTATTTTTCAGTGACTGATCTGGGATGCACAGCCTGCTTTTTCACAGACTGAATGGGTGTCTGCTGTGGCAGTGTCAGCAATGTTGTTAGAGTGTATGGCATGCTCTTCAGTTCGACATTCTTTATAGTTTATGCACTTCAGTTCAACATTGATATTGTTTTTACCTCCATCGCTTTGGATGTTTTTGTAAAAACAGTTACGCAGATAGATATTTCTTTGCAAATTTGCAAATGTGCATTTTTGCAGGCTACTGATTGATAATAACTGTAGGTAGATAATGCATACAATTATACACATACAATACTGTTAGTACAACATATATTACATTCTCATGAATCACAAGCTGTGATGATTGAACAAATAATAAATTTGTTATTGGTGTATTCATTATATTAATGTTTTCAGCCAATTATCATGCTGCTTGGCTCGGATGTTTGTCATTTGGCTTGCCTATTGTTCACAATATTGCTGTATTACTATATCTTCATTTTAACATTGACACTTAGCAGGTGTTTATATAAATCATTGCATGCATACAGTACAATCTCCATATTTAAACAGTCATACATTTTTACAAAATCAGTGACCTGGGTGAGTGTCTCTAAGCCTATACAGATTTTTGCAAAAGAATATTGGCTTTCTGTTTACAAATAGGATATTGAGGGGCAGGCATTTATAAGGCACCTCTATCCATAATGGACATGTGTCAGTCCCTGTATAAATTTTGATCATTTTTGTATTACATTCTGCTATGCTGTAATGGATATGGGGATGTTCTGTATGATGGACATTTGCATTTCTTTTCTGTTGTATTTTGCAATTAATCTTGACAGAGCATGAGACCCATAAATGTTTCCTATCACATTGCCAGAGTCTTCCAATGATGATGACAACTACAATGAAGTTAAGGAAGCTGGGCTCATGCCTAACTAAGCCATCAAACCTATAACTCAGAGGAAATAATGCCAAGCCCAGAATCAAGAAGATTATCGATAGGAGAACTGGGAGGTTGTGACCAATGTGTTCTGAACACAGATGAGGCACAAGATGGAAATATTCTTTCATGATATGGCATGGGCTCATGGGCTGTGTGTGATTTGCTCAAGGAGATAGCTCCTGAGATCATTCAGGAGTTTCAGACCCACCAGCTTGGTCCCTCCAGTTTGTAAGTATTGTCTGTGTGCTCCACTTGTGTTATCCTGTCAATATGCTGATTGCCATATAATTGATTGGACTGCATGTGCACTTTTGTGTATGAATGCCATGTAGCTATCATGCTTATGTCTTATTGTCATGTGACATTTACTTCTATTTCAAAGTGTGCATAACACACATTATCACATTACACTTTCTTTCTACATTCAGCTGTCCATGCATTGTGGCAGCTAGTGCTGCAAGACATAGCCTGTAAGCATGTGTTTTACTGAGCAAATGACAGACAACATATGTTGTCCATGATCCATCACTACCACTGTAGTATGGCTTGGAAATGTGCATTGCAATACCATGTATGTGCATCAGAAGGACGTGTCATAACCCATGAGTTTTGGATGGCAGTTGTCATGATGTCCCACTGGCATGATGTGGTGATGTTGTGTGCCTTGGGTTGGCAATACTGATGCAATGTGGGATCATATACAGGTATATCATGTCTATGTGCAGTCCTCCTTTTCTGACTTCATCAAACAGTAATGTAACATTAATCTATACGCAGTGTTACAGATAATTTATTCTTGAACAGTACTTTAAGCCATGTTTGCTGTATCTTAAATTTCTACATCCATTATTTATTCTCATAATTTCACACCTTCCCCAAATAGTTGTACACATTACCTGATTGTACATGTGTGTGCACATAGTTGGATCTATACTGACACAGAATTATACCTTTGACGTGATACTGACTGCTTATGTGCTGTACTGATGGTCACATGAGTGGCCTCTGCTCAGTAATGAGCAGGGTGGGTGACAAACACCTGCAGCTGTTTATTCAACATTGGCATGACAGTATTTATGTATGTGCTTGAAATTCTTAGCTTGCTTACCTATGCACATTGATACTTCATGATTGCACATTACTAGGTATGTGTGTTTTATATACAGCCAGTTCTGTGGACATTAGCAATCATTTTAACCATGTGACATACATTTTCCATTTAGTTAAATGTATTTTGATTGTGTTGTGCACATGCATTTACAGTGTATCAGCTTAACCTTGTCCTGCTTTTTCCTGATATGGGCTCAGGTTGTCCACCTCCCTTCCACCTACATATTTCACTGACATATTTTGCAGATAATTTTGCCTTTGTTGCAATTATTGACCATTGCCATGTATTAGTTTTGACACAGGGAACATGTGCCGAATGTATGATCATTTTATGATGTGGGATATCTGCATACAAGTGTACTTTTTTGACATCCATAAATACAACCTGATATGTTTATTAAGCTGTAATGTTATATTTTTGTAAATATTCTTACATGTCATTAGTGTTTGTATGTGCATTGACCTTGATTTCATGTACAGTACATTTAGACCAATGACAGTCATACATCTACATCTACATCTCTGTGTTGCCTTTGACATGGCACATGTGTGTAACACATACCCATTCCATTACACATTTGTTTGGGTTGTGTATACATACTTGTGTATGTAGCAGTCATTGTGTTGCTTTTCTGCAATTCTGTTTGACTCTGTGCTTGGTTGTTTGATTTTCACATGCATGGTCTTAGGCTTAGTTCTGTCCTCTGCTGAAGTTATCTAGCACTGATAGACCTGCATTTGCTCATCTGGGATGTTGCTTTACTTATACCTGCACTGCTGATAGACTACTTAAGTATGTGTTTACTTATCCAATTTGTACTGTGATCCTAATTTCTTACCTTCCAACACACCCATGTACCATTGGTCATATCAATGCAGGTATGACTGCCACACAGTTTGTATCATGTTATAACATAATAGTGCATAGGTAGATATGTTTTTCTGGATCCCACCATGGCTAGTATGCATCCCCACCCCGTTGGACAACTTTCCATTCCCTGTGCTGTGCAATGTGCTATCTGTGTAACTTACCTGTCCTTACTGGGTTTTTTTGCCAGCATGTCTGTCTTGTGTTGTGGTATTTGTTCTATGAGTATACTTGCTGCAATGTCCTTCTCTTTCTCTTTCCCCATGTTTATCTTTCCTTCTATTCTTAACAAAAAATAAATAAATAAACTGATGCTTATTCTCACAGGAAAAAAATGTCCATGCCCCTCTGACTTTCCCTCAGATTTTCCTATTCCATCATTCTTCTTGTGTATCCCTCTTCTTCACCAATACCCCACATTTTTCTGTTTCCCACCTTCCTTGGGTGGGTACATTGCTTGTGTTCCCCACACAAGTCTCAAACCCATTGTTAGCAAATGTTAGCTGTAGCACTGTAAGTGTGCTTGCCCTTCACGTGTTATTACTTATTTTTATTAGAAATTTTACCGATTCCATCAGAATCCATAAGTGCAAGCAGGCATATTTTATAAGTACATGTCTTGCAGAGATATCTATATTTGCCTCTGAGCTTACTGCAAAGATTGCTGATGATATATATTACAAACGTCAATGAATCTTTGAAGAAAGTATTTTTTGTAGGAGAATAAATTATGGAAATATCCATAAGTTGTCTTTAATGTTTCTGGGAAAATTTGTGAAAATACGTATTATGAGCATCATGCAGCTTACAGTGGGATATCTGGCATTCTGTACGGATTGCTTGCAGATTTGTTTAGTGTGCTGTTACTACTGCAATACTCCATTGTGTGCTGAGCTATTCTGAATTTCTTGTAGTACATTTACATATTATAGTGTTATCTGCAAGTTTAGTGCTGATATTGGTGAAATGCACCAAAATCCATGAACTTTACAGAATCTGGATCAGGAAAATGGAGATTTGGGCAGAAGTTAAGAAAGCTCAAAAATATGACTGACAAGTCTTGAGTGAAAATAATAGGAAAGGAGATGAGTTGGTTGGAATGAATAGGATGGAATAAAATTGACATGAAGGGGTTGAATAATGTGGCATGCTAGAAAGGAGAAAATATTAATGAGGAATAAGATTAAGGTGATGGAAATAAAGTTGCAGTGGCTGCAAAGAAAGAATGGCTAGATACCAGAGGTGGAAAGGAGGTAGAAAATAAGGCAATTGAAATAAAAGCTGACAAAAAATGGAAGGAAAAACAAATCAGTATGTAACTGAGTAGGATGGGAAACAATGAAGCAGTGGGTAAAGCAACAAACAATACAAAGTGCTGGGTTGGAAGTTAAAAGATAAGATGCAAAAGTTTGGATCAGTTGCATAAAAACAACAGAAGGAAAATGTCTTTCAGAATCTCCTAAAGAGTATTAATAAAAGTAATAAATGATGAGGGAGATATATTTTACAATCAAAAAAGTTGATGTATATTGAGCAAAACAGGTTGTGGCCACATAAAATGAATGGGGCAGGAGAGAGGCTGAGGAATTATATATATATATATAAGTATAGACAGAGCAAAAGTGATGTGGATGTATAAAATTATGTGTTGAGAAGGGGGCATTATATCGGCAACTATTAACTTCCTTTCATCGCTTCTACTTCTATATGCATTGTAAATGCTAAGATTTCAGCTAGGATACCCACAGCTATGTTTGAAAAGATCCTGATGTGAATTACTGCATGTGAGAAAATGGGTCTTATCAAAGTGAGGTCTTCATGTGGTCAATGGAACATCATGCCACATTTTGTAGAATGGACAAAAAAGGAAGGAAGTGGGTAAATCGGAATTGTACTAACGAACGTACAGAAAGCATTTCATACGGCAGTTTGAGAATTTGTGCTGGACATGGTACAGCAGATTGTAGGGAAAGGAAGATGGCTATAGGAACTAAGATCTTTATATTCCTTTCCAAAAATGAGAAGAACCATAAATAGAGACTTTTTGGATGTACTAAGATTAGAAAGTGGAAACAGGTAGTGGTGTCCCCTGTCATAATGTTTATTTCTATGAGTACCAGAGAAGTTAGCACAGCAGATAAATTACTTTCTGAAAGAGAAGGGAATGAAGAAACAGTATGAATTTATTTGCAGATGACGACTTATTTTATTTTATTTATTCTTTGTTAAGTGGGTTAACCCCCATTAGGTTAATGGCCTCTTTTCAGGGTAGACCCAAAGCAGAATTTATACTACAAGGGCAAATTTGGCTATGGTATCAGGGAATACCCCCTCCTTCATTGAGAAATGCTGTGTGATCTTTTACATTCATCTGATCTATCACCTACTTAAGCTGATGGGACCTTGGTTTAGTATACAAGATAAAAACTCCAAGATACAGACATGCTGAGCATAACAGTTTATTTAATCCACAAACCTTTCACGAACTACCCTTCTTCAGTGTGTACTGAAAGCTTTGTGTATTAAATAAACCGTTTTTATTCTCAGCGTGTCTGTAGCTTGAAGTTTTTATCTTGTTTGCTGTGTTTTTGGTTCTCCAAGAATGGTTTACCTTAGTGCTGGTCTGTTTGCTACATTTTACCTTGGTTTAGTATCTCATTTGAAGGATGGCACACTCAGGAGTGCAGCACCCTCTAACACTCCTGTCAGAGGGATTATCATGAGAGACGTTTTTTATTGAAGGCATGTTGCAGCCAAGATCCTTCCATCTCACTTGATTTATGGTTTACTGCATAGTACATTGGGATGGCTAATGCAAAATGAGGTAATAAATGTCTCAAAGCATGTTGCAGCCAAGATCCTTCCATCTCACTTGATTTATGGTTTACTGCATAGTACATTGGGATGGCTAATGCAAAATGAGGTAATAAATGTCTCAAAACATCCTCATCTACTTCATTGTACATGGCTTCACAAAATTTCAAACCGTTGACTATACATATATATATATATATATATATATATATATATATATATATATATATATATATATATATATATATATATATATATATATATATATATATATATATATTAATACTTGGGTGGAGGTGTGTGTGTGTGTGTGTGTGTGTGTGTGTGTGTGTGTGTGTGTGTGTGTGTGTGTGTGTGTGTGTGAGAGAGTGTGTGTGTGTGTGTGTGTGTGTGTGTGTGTGTGTGTGTGTGTGTGTTGTATGTATTTGCATGTATTCACAGTGGAGATATGTCTCTTTTTAAGCATGAAGGTAGGTTTTTCTATTGCATGTGTGTTTCACTGAAATTTGATTAACAAGTTCTAGACTAGTGAGGATGCAATGGTTACTTATGATTAATGTGTCATTTATCACTTAATTTGCTTTAGAAATGGACATTCAGAGCATGTATCATCAGCTGACCTGTGAGACAAGTTCACAGGTTTGTAAGAAGCAGTCTGCTAACAGGCAATTATTTTCTGATACAAATATATTAGGAGGATGCCTATGGACAATAAAAAGAAGCTGTTCTTAACCAGACACAGTCATCATGTTCACTGCTCTCCCTCCACATCCAAAAGTCTTCCCTCAGTGACAGTACCAGTAATTCTTATTTTTTCAGCTGTGCTAAAGGGTAAAAAATTAGCCAGCAAAATCAAATACCTTCCCTCTTTTCTAAGAAATACATGTCAAGAACATGATCAGAGAGTTCTTACCAACATTGTAGAATTCATAGAACTACTACATCATTCATATCAAATGCAGTACCACAATAGGGTGAATTTAATAGAGCCACCAGACAACATCACATACAAAGTATTCAACCAGCAATGCCACAATACATTACCCAGCATGCCAGTGGAAACAGCACTCAGCAAGCAACCTTATACTTCATAAAGAATGTCCCAGAATAACTCATTCAGGAATACACAACAGATTTTTCCACACAACCAAAACTGATAAACATACTTAACAAAACAAACCCCTACAAAACCTGCATTGTTGGCATTAACATTAAGACCCTCTGTTAATATTTACAGTTTCTACCATATATGAATATATATATATATATAGATATATATATATATATATATATATATATATAAATACATATATGTATATATATGTATATATATATACATATATATATATATATATATATATGTATATATATATATGTGTGTGTGTGTGTGTGTGTATCTATGCACACACACACACACTATATATATATGTATATATACATATATGGAAACACTTCATATAATTGAATGTTCATAATCTTGAACGTGTTTAACCTCAGCAACACTGATCGAAACTCATTTGATCACTTCTGCCAATGTTAAGTACATGCAATAATGTTTACAGTGGGGGATCAGGGAAATTACCCTTTCCCCACTGCAAAGTAAGCTCAGGGTTGGTACATATAATTATCACCTCTGCAAAAACAAAATAGTTGTTTTTTTTTTTCACGGTTTTGGGTTTTATTCTTTGGGATCTATTGTTAGCTATTCAATATTTGTGTACTTTGATGTTTAGAAGTAGATATAGATATAGATATATGGGTGTCATACATAAAATTGGCAAATGCATTTACCAACAGCAAATAATTAAATAAAAATGTTCAAACTTCAGCCTATCAAAAATAAAAGAAAACTTAGAGAAAACATGTTTTTCAGGGAAGCAAGCTAGTGGTTGTAAGTAGCTATAAATTTACAAAGTGAAAAACAATAACTTTTTAAAATATAATTCATTCAGTACTTAAAATGTTAACAGGCCTAAAATAATGTGCGTTAAGGTATATATTAATGTATACCAATTATGAGTAAGAATATGATTCAAACATTTTTCAGATTTCTTGTATCTTTTGTAATCAAGTAGTCTACAAAAAGGCAACAGAGCTGTAGCTAGCTATTTTGGTGCCTGGTGCCAACCCCCAATCTGGCGCCCCCTCCCAACTCTTAAGTTTAGGAGCCAAGATATGTTCCTCGGGCCTGAGGGGGAAAAAGTGTCCTCTACCCTAAGGAACTCTAAATCACTTAATTTTTGACATTCTGCAAGAGGAAAAAAAAATAATCATCTCTCCTTTTAACTCATTCAAGCCTATAGTACTTTTTTGTTTATATCCAGTTAAGACCCAAAGCTCTTCATTGTGTCCTCACTCTTTGGGGGTCTGGCTTCTTCTAACTATGAGAATTAACAGCTAATAATGTTCTATATTAGAAAGGGCAAGGGTGTATTTATGAAATGACACCAACATTGTTAATCTACAATATTCTGCAGCTAAGAAATTAATCACCGCTTATTATTCATATTTTCATGTTTATATTCATTGTTTTATAACTGAGAGATGCACATGCTATTTAGGGGCATGTATATCACACTATAATGGAGTTACTGCTAGTTGTTTGTACATAATCATGAATTATTTCCATATATGCTTAATACTTCAAAAAACAAGTAACTTACAAACTTTTGCTTGGCATCAGGTGAAAACCTTAGATGTTGGTGAAGAAAACTGTTATTGGTATTTGCACTGTAAGTTGCACATCTTGAGAGATTTTCAGTGTTATTCTTCTTCATCATCTGTCCGCTCATGATTACATACCTCTCAACTCTTTAGAGCAAATAATCTGGACAAAGCCAAAAATGATGGGGGGACAAATAGGGACAGATTTTAAATATTGCTCTTACAAACTTAGAAAGTTGATAATAGGTCTTGCATTAGCATGAATTTTCTGAAGGATGTGGAGTCTTAAACTAAAATGTTGGTCATTATTTAATGACTTCAATCCTCAGTTATTTGCCAGAAAAGTACAGATTTTAGGAAGAACACACCAAAAATATGAGGCAAAAATCTGGGCATTCTGCGAAAATCTGTACAGTTGAGAGGTCTGCATTGGCAGTGGAGTTTTACAGTGTCGAGTTGCCAGCCCGGCATCCATCCTTCCACAGAAGGTATACACATGCACACACTCACACCTAGGGCCAATGTAGAGTGTCCAATCCACCTACAGCATGTCTTTGGGATGTGGGAGGAGGACATGCGAGAGCCTCTGCTGTGAGGCGCTGCACCACCATGACCACCCTTGCAGTGTTATTAATATTGCTAATTATATAATTCTCATTTTGTTACATAGTTTTGCTTCTGTCCTAAATATTTAGATTTTCTGGTAATGCAGTGATGAATACAATACGTAAGCAATGCCAGTCCTCAAAGCTTCATACTTTTTAAGTTCACAAATACATGTTAATATAAAACCTGTGCTATTAACATTTTTAAATGAATTACAGCAATGAACTTGAGAGTTATGTTCATGCTTCTCTCCGAGGATGCAGTGATAAGCCATGTATATTATGCTATGGAGTTCAGTAGATTTAATAATTATGGCTAAACCTACAGACCTCCATGGCATAATATATGTGAATCACTGCGTACCTCTGGAAAGAGGTACAAGCATAAAGCTAGACAGCTGTCCTGCTTTCTGCTTCTGTAAAAAAAGTAAGAGTCTATTGCAGTAATATTGCCCATGACCTTTAGGTCCACAAATTATAGCAGTATTCCCTGTAAATATCTCAGTAAACATGCACTCAGAGAGGAGGTTCTTGTCATGTAAAACCTTATGTCTGGTTAACAAAAGTGTTCCAAACGTATATGTCTAGGATGTACAGTTTCTGAAATATGAAAATTCGTAAAAGTTTAGCAAAAAATATAATTCTGGTTTTGTGTGACTTGTAATATATTCATGGAAAGACTATGAATGCATGGACTATTATCACCGTAATGCATGGTAGCCTCCATTTCAATCAAAGCAAGTAATGTAACTCCACCTATGTCAGTGACATTGTACAATAATGCAAACATAATATTGAGTGGTATACCACAACCTGACAAAGCTGAATGGTTAATCTTCACTGTGTGAAAGACTGGGAAGACGATAATATAAATACGTAAACAAATAAAAAAATTATGAAGCCTTGCTGGCAGATAAGAAGCCCCAAGGTGCAAAATAATGAAACAAAAATAAGCAGCATAACTTGAAAAATGAATTCTACACAAAATAATTAATTAATAGTGATCATAATATTGAACAGGACCATGGTGATGTACTAGTAATAAAATAATAGTGCTACAGGTATGCTCGAACCAGCAGCCTTAGCACTTTACTAGCAAAGAGCTGGTGGATCACTCTCACAGGTATACATATCAACTGCTGTTGTGTTCATGCTAAAGGGTGCAACTTAATGGAATGAAGTCATCTTCTCAGTGTTTTGTTTATGGTATTGCACAGAATCATTGATGAGAACATTTGACGTACTGTGTATGATGGAAAGCAGATCAAATTTAATTTGATCTAAGCATAGGAAGATGGAAGGAATACATTGCTATTTGTACAATTTTAATAGTTTTTATTGTTAACAAAATATTTACATTTGGTTATCGTATGCTCTTAATTAGATTTTTTCTAAAAATGCTCTGAAATGCTCAAGTATCTGTGTAGGCTAATAGAGGTGTGACACTCAACACCATAAAGGGGAAAATGGGTTAAACTTTGACAACTGTTTACTACTTTTATAGCAAGCAGCTGCTACAATTCAGAGAAAGAATGCTAAAGGAATGGGCATTCTGACAAAAAGAAATATTTTTGCCTTTAAACTGCAGTAACGCTGCATGTTACAAACATAGCAAGCAGTTGGCTACAATTCATACCACTCACAAAGTGCTTAAGCACTTCAGTTCAGACTGCAAATGCAGGTACTGCACTGAAAGCCAATCTGTATCTGCCAATCATGTCTCCTAACATTTTGCACTCAGGCAGCTGCCCTTTCATCCCATCCCAGCTAAGCTAATGGACACCAGAATATGAAATCCACCATATAGCCATAGTAATTCTTTGAAAATTTGGAAGGTGCTTAATAGTTCTGAATTATGAACTAATTGACAGGTTAATATTAATTAAATAAAGATTCAAAAGTTAGCAATGTTAACAAATTAGTCTGGCTTCATTGCATAGATTCTAGAGGAGCTGGGCAAGTGGTGATGAAATTTAACAGCGTATGTCAGCTCATCCATCTGGGGTGGAGGGGAAGTTTGGTATTGTGTAAAGATGACAAATGTCCAGATGGAAGCTGGAGGGTAATTCCATGTCTGCAAATAGGTTACCTCTCTTTTTAGTGGCTGGATTGGCATGAGAAAGTTGGTGTCATGTGAGATGATGCTTGTTACATCATGGTTATAGAGATTCATTTCCCCCGCATTGCAAAAACATCTAATCCCTAGTTAAATATGCACTGTCCACCTGTGTTTCTTATGTCCCCTAAAGAGGGAATGGAAGTCTTAACAGATATAGACTACAAGTTCACTGTCTCCATGAAGAGGCCGGGGGCCCACCTACATGGGTACAGTAAGATTCAGTTATACCACCATGTGGATGAAACAAGGGAGGGTACCAGTCATAAGGGTAATAAATTGTAAGACTGTTCTCTCCCTAGAGTACCTACATGTAGGGTTACAGAAAGATTTGATCAGGTTCCTTTCCCAGATAATAAGAAAAACAAGAGAAGAATTAAATTGTTAATAAGGCAATGGATGAATTTCACTGGCTGTACATATAAGACCCAAAAAAAAATAAAATAGTGTCAGTAAATGTAGCATAATAAAAACAAACAAAATTTTACACTGTTTATGTTTATACTTCTATTTGTGCAAAACAGTTCTTTGTACATCAGATTTTACAAAACTTATTAAAAGCAAGAAAGAGTTTCTTTTCATGCTAAGAGCCGTGTGTATTATAAGAAGCTTGCATGTGATTTTCTCTGTACTTCATGTTTTTTGTAATCCTCATTACTAATGCAATGCATCCTCTCATGGTTGTCCTTTAATATTCTTTACTGTACCAGCACATTTTTCTCAAATTAATTCTCATCTTTGTCTTCTTATTTGACTTTGATTTACCTCATACATATGCATTTCTTTAGTTAATTATTTCAAATTTATAAGATCAATTTCACTTGTCCTGTATATATTCACAGATTTTGAAAGGGTCAGGTCTGTTGCCTACATTTGTTCCATCTTTTTTATACCACAAACTATTTTATTTCTTATTTATAAATCATAAAGCTCACAAATGTCATAGTAAATGGCTTCATTTTTTAGCAAAGTAACAGAGGCATAGATAGCATCTGTATGACATTGTGATCCTGTGACAAACAAATTGCAAATAAAAAGCAAAATCATTTTAGTTTCACAATAATTATTGAAATTATCTCTTACTGATGCTTGTTTGTCTTTCTCTTCATGCCTCCATCTCCAAAATGAGGAACACTACCTCTTTTAATGTGTGACAAACAGGCAAAATGTGGAATACTTACTAACAGCTTACTAACAACTTCACCTAGGAAGCTCATATGTTGGTTAAAATGTAGTATTTTTGACATATAAAAACTTAACTTAATGAATTAATATGATTCTTCCCTCTTTATCATGGATATCAGTTAAAAAATACTTAACACTGAATGGTTGACACATACTTTCAATGTGGAACTTTGAGGAACATGAATGTTTCAGGACTTCAAATGAGGAACGTTCCTCATAATGAGGTACTCTTGAGAGGTATGCCCTTAAGGTTTCTTTCCAGCAACATATAGGAATTTGACAGAATGTGCCTTTTCAGATTTTTCAACTGTTTTACTCACAGTGAAGAACAAATTCAGTTTGTGGAACCAAAGCTTCCAGTTTTCAGTTCCAGCTACAGCATATTTCCACTGTAAATTATAGTTCTTTACTTACAAAAAAAAACTTTCTTGAAATCAATATTTCTTGAGTTATGCACTCTGATACTATGTAATGGCTGCATAGTGAATAGACAACACAATGCCACTGAGGATATGTGACTAGTGTTTTTATCAGCATGAACTCCAGTAGTAAGATATGGAGTAGCTAGGTCATTAACATTTCAGCTTATATATCCTGTACATAGTAATAGTTATGTGTATCCTGTCCAGCCTTTCCTCACTCTTAAACAATTCCTTATTTATTCATTCAGCACCCAAACATATACAATTATAAACCGTCCTTGTTTCTGTTTTCTTCAAATTTCTGGAAATCTTTAAGTCCTGAGAGTTCTTTGTACCATACCCCACTTTAGTCTTAAAAGTTTCTCTGTTAACAACTTGTTTCTGACAACTTTTTCTACTTTTAACATTCATGCAGTCTATATGGAATTAATTTCTATTAAAATCAAGTTAATGTATTCCTATTAAAATCAAGTTAATATGTTAAAAGTTGCTTCTTTCTTAATATTTTTGGAAAGCACTTCTGTGAATGAGGACTTAAGTTGTAAAATCAAAAATAGTAAAATGAATATTACTGACTTCAATTTATAAAATGATGTACAACATGAAAAAAATGGCAAGATTAAAAATTTGGTTGACGAGGCACTGCCCTTACAATGCAAATTTAAAATGAACCAGAGATATCAACACCCCATAGAGTAATGGGCAATGTTCTGCACTTATTGTCATTGGTTATCTTCTAAAGGTCGGAGGGCAGAAAAGTCACCATAGGTACCCATAGGAAAAGGCTTCACTGATACTTGCCGTGTGTGTGTGTGTGTGTGTGTGTGTGTGTGTGTGTGTGTGTGTGTGTGTGTGTGTGTGAGTGTATATGTGTGTGTGCGTGGGGGGGGGGGTTATGTCTGTGTGTGTTTGTGTCTATGTATCTGCACGTCTTTGTGTTTGCATGTGTAACCAAGAAGACCCACACAGATTGGAAGGGTGGCCTAATGGTTAAAGTGCTTGCCTTACAAACACAAGGTGCAGGGTTTGAGTCTCACAGGGGATAATTGGCTAAGCTTAAAATGGCTTGCAAGGGCAGTTAGCTTAGTATGAATCTATGAACCTATGAACCTATGAACCAGATGAGGAAGGTATGCAGGCTCACCAAAGGACAATTTGTGGAAGATGCATTTGAATCTCATACTTGGGAGGACAGACAGTTATAATACTACTATGAAATGTGAAACACAATGCACAGAAGTTCTATGCATTAAGAAAGCAAACAATGAGTTACTAGGTGACAAACCAGGAAAACAAGCATAAAGTAAAATAAAAAGTGTGCACACTGCAACATTATTGTGGCAAATGCATCCCTAAGTGTTACCAGCTATTGAATAAACCAGGTACACAAATAAACTAGGAAAAAACACAGTCAGGCACTTAAGGCAAACACTGGCAGTCGTCACGTAAAAATAAAAACCAAAAAGGTAAAAATCCACAGACACTTTAATGATCCAAACAATCAAATGAAGCGCTTTTCATCTACTGAAATCAGTAGACTTCTTCAGAAAACAATTAATTGAAGAGAACAAATGGTTTAAATAGCCATGTGCAATAATCATTGCCAGCAATTAACTATTAAAATGCAACCAATTATACTAAACATTTACTTAAAATCATATTGACAGAAAATTTGTCTTGACTTACTAAAACTAACCACGAACCCCTATGAACCTACCACATGTTAACACTTAAAACATTATTAAAGTTCTAACACATAAAATTGCATATTAGCAAATAACGTTTAAACTGTACAACTACTCATCCTAAAGTTTTTTACCTTATTAAGCTTTTCAGTTTCAAAACACAACTGATGGAACACAAATTATTAAGACCTGGAAAAGAGTAAGAGTTCAATCTAATTTGCCATTTTAATTCTTGTTCTTCTAATAGTAAATGAAGGGGAGCACCTTGTTGCTTATCAGTTATCTGATCAATAACTAAAAACTTGAAATGGTGGTCTTTAAATAAGCAAATATGTTTAGCCAAAGTATTCTCTTGCTTACTTCTACTAATAGCATACAGATGTTCATAAACTCGGTCCCGGAGTCTACGCTCAGTTTTCCCAACGTAGAACCCGGGACATTGTTGACATAATGCCAAGTAAACAACCATATGGGAATTGCAGTTTGTCCTATGTCTCAAAGTATAACTTTTTCCATTAATTGTAAATTTATTTGTCTCTAGAATATGCATACACTTATTACAACTCTGACACTTAAACATTCCTGGTGTTCTTAAAAATCCAGTAGAAAGTTGTTCGAGTAAGCTTTTCAGGTCTTTACCTCACCTAAACGTAATTTCGGGATGTGTTCCCATCTTGTTATATAATGGGGAATTAGTTTTAAATATGTCCCAGTTCTTCTTTATAATGTCAATAATACCATAACTATTGACATTGAAGGTTAAAATTAACCTAGGGTGGTTGTTCTCATCAACAATAAAAGAATCAGTTGAAATGTCACCTTGTGAAATATGGGGATTAGTCAAACATATTTCTTCCCTATTGGTAGATCTATTAGTATGTAAGCATAGTATAGGTTTATAAAATCCTGTCAATCTTTTGGAGGTAACTTCTTTTATTAATGTTTCCAACAGAAGAAGGTAACCCTAAGTAGGAACATAGATTTCAAATGTTCACACTCATTAATGAAGTCTACATCCAAACTCACAATTCGAGCAGCTCTGACAAGCTGTCCCTTAACTACCGATCTCTTTTGGAATTCAGGATGACAGCTGCTGAAGTGCAAGAAAGAGTTAGAGTATGTAGTTTTTCTGTGAATACTAGCTACAAAAGCTTTTAACTCCTCTTTCTTCTCCAGCCATATGTCCAAGTAAGCAATTGAACTAGTGCTAAAAGTAGAAGTAAACTTCAGAAATGTAGTGGAAGAGTTAAAAACTTCAAGTATATTACTACTTGTAACTTCATCACCATCGAGTAAGATAAATATATTGTCAAGGTATCTAGTGTAAAAGCAAATTTTCTCACTCAAGAGGCTATTATTGAAAACAAATTCGCTTTCCCAAAAGGACATCACCATGTTTGCTCTACTGGCCCCGCATGGAGAGCCCATTGCCACCCCATCTTTTTGCAAGTAGAAATTGTCACCTAAAATGAAAAAGATGTTATACAAAATTATCTCCAGTAATTCAATCACCAAGGAGATTTCAGTAATGGTGGCATTTTTCCTCTTCAAAGTAATAGCCACCCAATCTGTGGCTATATCATGAGGAATAGTCTTTGACGTCAACTGTTAAGAAATTACAGTTGGCGTCAAACTCTAACATATCAATTTTAGTTAGAAACGACCATGAATCCTTGCAGATGTGCTCTTCATCAGTTAGGTAATTTTTAAGAATAGAATCAACTATTTTGGCACAGGTGTAAGTTGGCAAACCTCGACTGTCTACTAAGGGGTGCATGGGGGGGTTGTTAACATTCTTGTGGATTTTGGGTATACAAAACAGGCGGGGATATCTAGGGTATAAAGTTAGCATATAATTGTACTGTTCTTGCTGTAGTCTACCTTCAATGAACATATTTTCGATACTATTCTTAATGGTAGAATATGCCTTATTTGTTTCAGACCTAGAACTACACTCATAAACAACATTATCAACCAATTCTGTCATCCTGCCAACGTAATCATCTTGGTCAAATACTACCGCACCACCCCCTTTATCGGGTTTACTTTGAAGTCTGACAAATTCGATCAACTCATTCTCTTTATTACTAGTTCTAAAATTTTCAGTATGGTTAAAGTGTTTAAACTGTGCCGCAAATCTAATTCACACATATTTTCAAACAACTGAATTAGTGGATGTAAAGGCGGATTAAATGTGCTAGGAACCCAAAATGGGTCAGTGGTTGCACTTCCTGTATAACCGCCAAGCATTAAATTGAAATTTAATTTACGAGAATATAGTTTGATATCCATAATAGTGCCCACCAAGTCCAATTTATTCTTGGGAACATAAGTGTACCCCTTAGACAATAGATCTACTAAATCATTCGAAACGGTTACTGACGAAAAATTGTAAATCTTGAAGTCTCCAGTGCTGCTAGTACTGATCACAGGTTTAACTGGATCAGAATCATGTTGGTCATAACTGCGGCAAAATGGAGTCGCTACGTCTAGAAGTTCTACACTGTCCTCTAATAGGTTACCAGTAATGTCCACTTTAGACTGACGTAAAAAT
The DNA here is from genome assembly GCF_019279795.1 of Protopterus annectens. Lineage (NCBI taxonomy): Eukaryota > Metazoa > Chordata > Ceratodontiformes > Protopteridae > Protopterus > Protopterus annectens. The sequence goes on from NC_056744.1 coordinate 292,154,011, forward strand.
GTGACATCCTCTGTGGTGAATTCCCATCCATTAGGAATAGACGTAGTAAGACCATTATCAATATGTAATGAAGAAAAGTCAATGTCTATGACCTCAACGGGCATCTTATCATGAATCACCTAGGATTTTGGGCTCTCGTTCTGTTGTAATAAAAATTGTTCCGTGTTCCGCTGTTTGGGGATGGCTCCCTGTCGGGTGCCATCCTGAAAAACCTGTTGTTGTTGATAAGGTTGCTTAGATTGGCCATTGTTAGTATTTTGCTTATGTCGGTTCTGCAAACGTTCACTTCTCCTAACTTTTATGTGTTAGAACTTTAATAATGCTTTAAGTGTTAACATGTGGTAGGTTCATAGGGGTTCGTGGTTAGTTTTAGTAAGTCAAGACAAATTTTCTGTCAATATGATTTTAAGTAAATGTTTAGTATAATTGGTTGCATTTTAATAGTTAATTGCTGGCAATGATTATTGCACATGGCTATTTAAACCATTTGTTCACTTCAATTAATTGTTTTCTGAAGAAGTCTACTGATTTCAGTAGATCATTTGATTGTTTGGATCATTAAAGTGTCTGTGGATTTGTACCTTTTTGGTTTTTATTTTTATGTGACGACTGCCAGCGTTTGCCTTAAGTGCCTGACTGTGTTTTTTCCTAGTTTATTTGTGTACCTGGTTTATTCAAGTTTGATGGACGAACTTGAAGAACGAGACGGCAGTTTTTCACCGCAATCGACACCGGCAATTCTGAGGGGCTGTGATAGTGCTGCTGTAGCAGCACCAGCTACTACAAACACCTTTGCCGACCATGACACGTTATTTGATTCTCTTTTTAAACGGATGGATTCCTTGTGTGCGAGATTGGACAGAATTGATTCACAGCAACAAGATATGAGAAACTTACTTGCTACAACTCAAGAACCCCTTCCTGTGTATACTGAAGTGAATGCAGTTTATTCTTTTGTTACATCTCCAGGTGATGGTATAAGGACTAATGACTCAGGGTTACTACCAGTAAATTCCATCAACCGTCTGGTTCCTGTTTCGGTGACCAGCGATGGAGTGAAGTTTGGAGAGGGGACTTCCTCTGCTCAAGGAACCGATTCTAGTTTTTCGTTGATGGATCCCGTGTTAACTGCAGAGACTAGTAATGATGACCCTCAACGTTCTAACACTTTTACCAACCGAACTAACAACACTGGTAATTTGAATTTAAATGGTCTTCCTGTTATTGATCGCTGGCTTGCTGAAAGTTTTTCGTTTTCACGCCAGACGGATACTGCTAACAATATGAACAATAATGCTGCAATGAACAACAACGAGGTAAACACTTCTCCTAATATTATCTTGAAGTTACAAATGTTTGATAAACTCCTTGTAAAAATGAAAAAACTGCAATTGGAGATTAGTTATTTTAATGAGTGTTTAACCCGTAAAGTAATCCCTAAGGGGTTAAGACATTTTCAATTTCCTACGGGCTTAGTCCCAAATTCTGATTTTCACAGTGAACTGTTAGCACTCTTTGAGAGCCATGGAACCGAGTTATTAAAACTGATGATTAAGCATTATACAATTTGGGTTAATGACTTGAGTAAGGAAATCATTGCACTTGATTCTACTATCAAATTGAATGCTGAATTTGATAGATACAAATTCGAGTATGAGCGTAGCTTCAACAGTGTTGATCAGTATCTTGGAAAACTGAGACTGAATAAAATTAAAAAGTTGGAACGTGACTGTACAGCTTATGAAAACGGAACTGCTTATCCTTTACCTCCCACTTCTCAAACCTGGCAACATGTGTCTTTAAGTAATGAAAATCAAGCTAGTAATTTTAACAGCAATGCTTTGACTACCAATAATGTTAATTTTAACCAACAGAGGTTGAGTAATGCAAACTCTACTAGTGTTTCTTCTGGTTTTGCAAATATTGATTTAATCTCTGATGGTGAACCTGTTGTTAGGAGAAGTGAACGTTTGCAGAACCGACATAAGCAAAATACTAACAATGGCCAATCTAAGCAACCTTATCAACAACAACAGGTTTTCTCAGGATGGCACCCGACAGGGAGCCATCCCCAAACAGCGGAACAATTTTTATTACAACAGAATGAGAGCCCAAAAATCCAGGTGATTCATGATAAGATGCCCCTTGAGGTCATAGACATTTACTTTTCTTCATTACATATTGATAATGGTCTTACTACGTCTATTCCTAATGGATGGGAATTCACCACAGAGGATGTCACATTTTTACATCAGTCTAAAGTGGACATTACTGGTGACCTATTAGAGGACAGTGTAGAACTTCTAGACGTAGCGACTCCATTTTGCCGCAGTTATGACCAACATGATTCTGATCCAGTTAAACCTGTGATCAGTACTAGCAGCACTGGAGACTTCAAGATTTACAATTTTTCGCCAGTAACCATTTTGAATGATTTAGTAGATCTAATGTCTAAGGGTACACTTATGTTCCCAAGAATAAATTGGACTTGGTGGGCACTATTATGGATATCAAACTATATTCTCGTAAATTAAATTTCAATTTAATGCTTGGCGGTTATGCAGGAAGTGCGACCACTGACCCATTTTGGGTTCCTAGCACATTTAATCCGCCTTTACATCCACTAATTCAGTTGTTTGAAAATATGTGTGAATTAGATTTGCGGCACAGTTTAAAACACTTTAACCATACTGAAAATTTTAGAACTAGTAATAAAGAGAATGAGTTGATCGAATTTGTCAGACTTCAAAATTTACGTATCTGTAAACCCGATAAAGGGGGTGGTGCGGTAGTATTTGACCAAGATGATTACGTTGGCAGGATGACAGAATTGGTTGCTAATGTTGCTTATGAGTGTAGTTCTAGGTCTGAAACAAATAAGGCATATTCTACCATTAAGAATAGTATCGAAGATATGTTAATTGAAGGTAGACTACAGCAAGAACAGTACAATTATATGCTAACTTTATACCCTAGATATCCCCGCCTGTTTGGTATACCCAAAATCCGCAAGAATGTTAACAACCCCCCCATGCGCCCCTTAGTAGACAATTGAGGTTCGCCAACTTACACCTGTGCCAAAATAGTTGATTCTATTCTTAAAAAATACCTAACTGATGAAGAGCACATCTGCAATGATTCATGGTCGTTTCTAACTAAAATTGATATGTTAGAGTTTGACGCCAACTGTAATTTCTTAACAGTTGACGTCAAAGACCTTTATACCTGTATTCCTCATGATATAGCCACAGATTGGGTGGCTATTACTTTGAAGAGGAAAAATGCCACCATTACTGAAATCTCCTTGGTGATTGAATTACTGGAGATAATTTTGTATAACAACTTTTTCATTTTAGGTGACAATTTCTACTTGCAAAAAGTTGGGGTGGCAATGGGCTCTCCATGCGGGGCCAGGATAGCAAATATGGTGATGGCCTTTTGGGAAAGTGAATTTGTTTTCAATAATAGCCTCTTGAGTGAGAAAATTCGCTTTTATACTAGATACCTTGATGATATATTTATCTTACTCGATGGTGATGAAGTTACAAGTAGTAATATACTTGAAGTTTTTAACTCTTCCACTACATTTCTGAAGTTTACTTCTACTTTTAGCACTAGTTCAATTGCTTACTTGGACATATGGCTGGAGAAGAAAGAGGAGTTAAAAGCTTTTGTGGCTAGTATTCACAGAAAAACTACATACTCTAACTCTTTCTTGCACTTCAGCAGCTGTCATCCTGACTTCCAAAAGAGATCGGTAGTTAAGGGACAGCTTGTCAGAGCTGCTCGAATTGTGAGTTTGGATGTAGACTTCATTAATGAGTGTGAACATTTGAAATCTATGTTCCTACTTAGGGGTTACCCCCTTCTTCTGTTGGAAACATTAATAAAAGAAGTTACCTCCAAAAGATTGACAGGATTTTATAAACCTATACTATGCTTACATACTAATAGATCTACCAATAGGGAAGAAATATGTTTGACTAATCCCCATATTTCACAAGGTGACATTTCAACTGATTCTTTTATTGTTGATGAGAACAACCACCCTAGGTTAATTTTAACCTTCACTGTCAATAGTTATGGTATTATTGACATTATAAAGAAGAACTGGGACATATTTAAAACTAATTCCCCATTATATAACAAGATGGGAACACGTCCCGAAATTACGTTTAGGAGAGGTAAAAACCTGAAAAGCTTACTCGAACAACTTTCTACTGGATTTTTAAGAACACCAGGAATGTTTAAGTGTCAGAGTTGTAATAAGTGTATGCATATTCTGGAGACAAATAAATTTACAATTAATGGAAAAAGTTATACTTTGAGACATAGGACAAACTGCAATTCCCGTATGGTTGTTTACTTGGCATTATGTCAACAATGTCCCGGGTTCTACGTTGGGAAAACCGAGCGTAGACTCCGGGACCGAGTTTATGAACATCTGTATGCTATTAGCAGAAGTAAGCAAGAGAATGCTTTGGCTAAACATATTTGCTTATTTAAAGACCACCATTTCAAGTTTTTAGTTATTGATCAGATAACTGATAAGCAACAAGGTGCTCCCCTTCATTTACTATTAGAAGAACGAGAATTAAAATGGCAAATTAGATTGAACTCTTACTCTTTTCCAGGTCTTAATAATTTGTGTTCCATCAGTTGTGTTTTGAAACTGAAAAGCTTAATAAGGTAAAAAACTTTAGGATGAGTAGTTGTACAGTTTAAACGTTATTTGCTAATATGCAATTTTATGTGTTAGAACTTTAATAATGATTTAAGTGTTGACATGTGGTAGGTTCATAGGGGTTCGTGGTTAGTTTTAGTAAGTCAAGACAAATTTTCTGTCAATATGATTTTAAGTAAATGTTTAGTATAATTGGTTGCATTTTAATAGTTAATTGCTGGCAATGATTATTGCACATGGCTATTTAAACCATTTGTTCACTTCAATTAATTGTTTTCTGAAGAAGTCTACTGATTTCAGTAGACGAAAAGTGCTTCATTTGATTGTTTGGATCGTTAAAGTGTCTGTGGATTTTTACCTTTTTGGTTTTTATTTTTACGTGACGACTGCCAGTGTTTGCCTTAAGTGCCTGACTGTGTTGTTACCAGCTATTGACATACACAGTAAAAGATAGCTTGTCAGTCACCAGTAGAAGGATAGGACCATAGAGTTATAAAGTGCAACGTATCAAGCATGTTGGTTTACCCAGTAAATGTGAGAACAAAATACCAGTCTCCATTTACCATGGACAACACAAGCAGTACTAGTAAACATAGCCTTTCTACTCTTTGTAGCTTATTATATGAGCATTTTTTCTTTTATTTTCATGTTTCACAGTCAGTCCCTTGCAAAACAATGGATTGTTTCAAAAGTCTCCATAAACAATGCAGAAACAAACAGATGCAACCCCTATGATCTGTGTGAAAAACACAGAAAAAGGTTTGTAAACCTTATTTGCTTTCCTCGTGAAATGGATTAAATTGTTCATGCAAATGTCCAGCAGTTGCTAAAAAAGTAAATTTGAGATATATAGTTTCAACAGTACATTATTACAACAGACAAAATAAATTAATAGTGTCACCAGTAGACTGCTGTATGCATAAATACAGTCTGTGCCTTATTATTTCCATTACACTGATACACAAATGAAACTTGTACCTCTGACCTCTCACTCCACACATTCAGCTCTTAAAATTATCTTCAGATTTTAGCCCAACTTACTGTACACTGATAGATTACAAAGGAAATATTATAAAAGCATATTCAAATACACTGCAGCTCTGACTTCACTGGGAACTAAAACAACAGCTGCCAAGAAAATGTAACAATGATGAACATTTGTTTTAGCTGTAAAATATTAACAGTCCTTGCATTACATCACCACATGCAAGTAGAAAGAATTAAAGTGGTTGTTGTGGCATCTTCTTTCCTAAATACTCTGCAGACAAGAGCAGCAGTGCTCATTTCTGTCTGTGCAACAGTATAAATTATGACAGGTCATAAAAACAACCAATTTAAACAATGGCTTTTCTGAAACCTGGGTAGTCTTTTACACCACTTATGATTAAATCTGCCTTTTTAAGTAAAATTTCCTAAAAATATGTAATAGCTATATATTTGTTTTCAGTGTGCCGTCCTTACAGTAGGTATATTTCAAGTCAAAGACATAATACAGACAAACTGATTTCAAAACACAAAGTATCATAATGCCATTACCTTGTGTTATTTAATTGACTGTATGGCTACTATATACAGCTAAGTGATTGAAACACACACATTAACTATCGCACCCTGGTATACACACACACACATGCACATGTATATATATATATATATATATATATATATATATATATATATATATATACACTTGTGTGGACATGTATTTATGTATCCATACATATCTAATGCATATCAAAGCTCGTATCACACTAGCTCAGTCACAATAATTTGAAACAAGAAAATATATTGTAAATAACGCATATTTTTTCCCAGAAAGCCCACACCCCCGCACCTATACAGGGGACTTTATCCCACCCCCTTACTTTATTATTCTCATTGAGATTGCTTTACCTTAGAGAAATAATGAGCACTCAAGTGATTGTTAAGCATATAGGTAGATAGAGCATGAGAGAGACAGACTGAATGATAACAGTTAGGTCGATAGACAGATAGACAAACACAGGGATATTCGTCTGTACATAAGCATCTGTTGTTATAATTTATATGTCTATATCCCCATGGGAGTGTGTGTGTGTGTGTGTGTGTGTGTGTGTGTGTGTGTGTGTGTGTGTGTGTGTGTGTGTGTGTGTGTGTGTGTGTGTGTGTGTGTGTGTGTGTGTGTGTGTGTGTGTGTGTGTGTGTGTGTGTGTGTGTGTGTGTGTGTGTGTGGGTGCTGTGTCTGTGTTTATTGCTCTGTGCATGGTGCAATGGTGCATGTGTGTGACTATGTCTGGTTAATAAAAAGAAACCATTTATTCCTAAACACTTTAGTTCTCACACGTTAATTCTACATTCATATCTTCCTAATATAAACCATGTGAAATGATTGTTCTGACAAATGGCAAACAATCTGACCTCCTTCTTCAGGTCCCCAGTCAGACAAAAGCATGTTCTTGTTTTATGAAGTATACTTTTACATGGTGTTATAAGGAAGTTTCCGCTTTTGGTTTTGGGGGGAGGGGGGTAGAATGGCTACAACCCAGATGCTTACCAAAAATACTACATTATAACTTTCTAGGAATCACAAAAACTTGCTTTAGGCTTCTTGCTGAAATGATGGAATGCATTAAACATTTGGTTTCAGTAGAAAGAAGCAATGTGATAGAGTAATGCAAGTTCCTTATAACGGCTAGCTGTGGGGCAGTTTCCTTTGTCAGGCAGTCAGCTGCTGTTCAGTAGAGAAACAAATTATTCATGGTCAAGTGGAACCACCCAGCTCTACTTTTAGCCATGCCATGCCAGCTACAGTACCAACAGCTGAAGGGCTCCTGTCTTATTGTGCAAACAGATGTGTTGTAACAGCTCCTGTGCCAGCTCTTTCTGCGTCTGCTGCTTTGGCCTGGTGCCATTTATACCGCCCACATTGTTGGCTGTCCGAATTCCTTCCACTACAAAACTATGTCTTTGTATTGCTCCAATATCCTTTTAGACATTCTTATACATTTTCCATAGATGCATTTAAGTTCTGTGAATCATTGTAAAGATATGTGCTAAATAAGTGATACACCAAGCTACACAGCTTTATCTTCTATATCTGTCTGTTAGTAAACACACACAGGGCAGGCACTTTAATTGCATTACATTCAACCATACCAGAATGCATAAAGAAGCGTGTGGGGTGACAGTCATCTCAGACATAACCTTTTCAAGTCAGAAAACCTGTTTTAGTTATTTCTACCAGAACAATGGACAGAAGGCTAACTGTTTTTATATTAGTGAAACACGGAGGAGTGTTTTTTTAAAACTGTGTTTCTATTTAAATGCAAGTATAATGTAGAAACCAGTAGCAAGTCGGTATATGAAACGGAGAGAGGGATTAGTTTCCAGGAGATATCACATTTTGCATACTTGCTGATAAACATAGTAAAACAAAATATTTTATCATTAGTCTAAGGTCCCTTTTCTATAACGTCACTGTTTTTATAACTGAGATGCCCATATCTATGCCTGTCATCAGAATCATGTGGGTTTACATTACATTAGCCTCTTCTAAAGCATCTGACTTTTTTAAGCTTCTCGGGTTTTTCATAGTTATTTCTCAATACATTATTTGTATTATTCACTCCAAGGAGTAGCCTTTGTTGATATTATTTGCCACAGATTTTATTGAGTGTCAGTGGCTTTTCTATTGACTCTGTCATTGCTACACATTTACTTTAAAGAGGAACCTTAAAAATATTCTAAGATGATATGAAAGGCAGAACATTGTGGGTAAGAACAAAACAGGAGACCATACAGAGAAGGACTGAAAGTGGAAGGATGGATATGAAAAAAAGAAGGTGATGTAATTACATACTAATAAGCAATTCATATTGATAGCTGTCTTGTGGTAAGCAATGTTATACACAAAAACACAACAATGGAACTCCAAACCTATCACAAAGGGCATCTGAAAGGTTATTGTCTTTCTCTCAAATGTAGAATGCACAGTGATTGCTATTCTCACTCAGTAAATGGAGGACTTGTTCTGAAATTTCAGGAAATGAAATAAGGATGGCCTAAAGTGTTGAGAACAGGGATCTAAAACTTATTTTTTGTAAGTGGCTGCCCCTATACCACCCCCATATGGGTGTGTCTTCCATATTTTCCTTTTTCTAAATATATTACAGCTAAGGTCAATATATCAAAGGGAGGGGAAGAAAAAGCCCAGTTTTCAAAATGTGGGTTCCTCACAATTTCAGTCTTCAAAGTTGCAGTCAGCAGGTATAACAGAGATAGAAGCAAAGTGTGATCTAGTTGCACACATCAGTTAATGAAGCAGAAAATATGAATGTTAGGATGGTATTGCATGTGACTTAATAGCTCACTACTGAAATGAGAGCTGAAATGCCGAAACACACACCCACACCAAAAATACAGTAGAGGAAGGAGCAAATATTAAGCATTACTCTTCTCCTTTAACACCCCCCCCCCGAACTTATATATACCAACCCTAAGACTGTCATACCTTGGAAAAAGGGGATTGGGGGGTGTTTGTTTGTTTGGTTGGTTGGTTGTTGTTGTTTTTTTTTTTATTTATTGCGCAGTCATTCAGTCTCAGCATTACAGGACTTACTAAAGCAGGTCCTGATATTTCAAACCATTGCTGATTTATCACATAATCTGAGATTTCTCAGAATTGCTTTGCACGCATATGTCAGATGTTCCAGATGAATATTAATGTTGCTTTTAGTTGACGCTATACTATGAACAATTTTATAAACAAAGTATGCAAAGAAAGAAAGGAAGGAAGAATAACCAGCAGATTACCCCCCAGTTTCAAGGAGGTGAAAGGCTATAACTTATTAAGTGAAAATTAACTACAGTGTGTACGGGGATGGTAGCCATGTAATACTTGAAATTGCTAAGCAGTCATTAAGGGATACTCTTCTATGATAAATGTTTAGCTGGTGCAATTTGGATTTGAAATCTAAAAATAAAATCTAAAAAAAGCAATATCTGAGTCTAATACTGATGTACTGCGGGCATACAACATTTTCATATTTGCTTATACATGTTTTTGCCCCAAAATAAATGCAGTTCATGTGAACATAGGAAAGGTAGACAGACAGTACAAGATCTGCCCCAGCATGCAATTGAACAAGTAACCTGTGATGTGTGACATTCCTCTAAAATCAGAGATATCTGATATGCCTACATTTTCATGTAAAAATTCTCTGAGCATTTCAGACAGATTAGTCTATACCTTATCTCGTTCCCTCCCGTCAGAGAAGAATTTGAATGAAGGCCTAGTTGATTTTCCCTGTTGTTTTATATATTCTTATAGGATTCATATACTTGAATGTAGTGTTATTAATCAAAAGTATAAATGTTTACCTTTTTGTTATTGCCACACTGGTTATCACACTACTTAAACTGTAACTGTCACAAATCTTATTTTGGACAGACTACTTTTATCCACCTACAAAACATGTTTAAACATTCTTGGGGATTCAATAGCTCCTTGTAGACTTCTGGCAAAGCCTAAATAAAGTTTAAATTTTAGCACGATGAGCAGCAATGCTAATCATATGTTCATGCTGCTCACTGTGCTAACAATGCAAATAAGGTTTCATGGCCTGCACAATGTTGCTGGCCAGGAAACCATGCAGAGCAGCATGAGCAGAGAAAGAAGAAGCATTCAGGTTTGCGTATGGGAAAATCTGCTTAGCAAAATCGTGCAGACAGCCACAATGACTACCAGGGTTGAAATACTGAAATTACAGTAGTAATAAAACAGTAAATAAAAGTGTCATCTTCATCTTCTTTCGGCTGTTCCCGTTAGGGGTCGCCACAGCGGATCACCTGTTTCCATTTCTTTCTTCCTGTCCTCTGCATCATGCTCTTTCACACCAACCGCCTGCATGTCCTCTCTCACCACATCCATAAACCTCATCTTAGGCCTTCCTCTTTTCCTCTTACCTGGCAGCTCCATCCTTAGCATCCTTTTCCCAATATACCCAGCATCCCTCCTCAGCACATGTCCAAACCAACGCAATCTTGCCTCTCTTGCTTTGTCTCCAAACTGTCCAACTTGAGCTGACCATCTAATATACTGATTCCTAATCCTGTCCATCCTAGTCACACCCAGTGCAAATCTTAACATCTTTAACTCTGCCACATCCAGCTCTGACGCCTGCCTTTTCGACAATGCTACAGTCTCCAACCCATATAACATAGCTGGTCTCACTACCCTCTTGAATACCTTCCATTTTACTCTTATTGGTACCCGTCTGTCACAAATCACTCCTGACACTCTTCTCCACCCACTCCATCCTGCCTGTACTCTCTACTTCATCTCTCTTCCAGACTCACCATTACTCTGAACTGTTGATCCCAAGTATTTAAACTCATCCACCTTTACCAACTCTACTCCCTGCATCCACACCATTCCTCTACCCTCCTTCTCATTTACACACATATATTCTGTTTTAGCCCTGCTGACCTTCATTCCTCTCCTCTCTAAAGCATATCTCCACCTCTCCAGGGTCTCCTCAACCTGGTCCCTACTCTCATTACATATCACAATGTCATCTGCAAACATCATAGTCCATGGGGCCTCCTGTCTAATCTCATCTGTCAACCTGTCCATCACCACTGCAAATAAGAAAGGGCTCAGAGCTGATCCTTGATGTAAACCCACCTCCACCATAAACGTATCTGTCACTCCCACCACAGTCCTCACCAATGTCACACTACCCTTGTACATATCCTGTACCATTCTTACATACTTCTCTGCCACTCCCGACAACCTCATACAATACCACAACTCCTCTCTAGGCACCCTGTCATATGCTTTCTCTAAGTCCACAAAGACACAATGCAACTCCTTCTGACCTTCTCTGCATTTCTCCAACACTCTCAGAGCAAATATTGAGTCTGTAGTGCTCTTTCCTGGCATGAAACCATACTGCTGATCACTAATCATCACCTCCCCTCTTAACCTAGCTTCCACTACTCTTTCCCACAACTTCAAGCTGTGACTGATCAGTTTTATCCCTCTGTAGTTACTGCAGCTCTGCACATCACCCTTATTCTTAAAGATAGGTACCAAAACACTTTTTCTCCACTCCTCAGGCATCCTCTGACTTTCCAAAATTTCATTAAACAATCTGGTTAAAAATTCCACTGCCATTTCTCCTAAGCACCTCCATGCTTCCACTGGTATGTCATCTGGGCCAACAGCCTTTCCATTCTTCATCCTTTTCATAGCTGTCCTTACTTCCTCCTTGCTAATCTGCTTCACTTCCTGATTCACGATCCCCACATCATCCAACCTTCTCTCTCTCTCATTCTCTTCATTCATCAGCCCTTCAAAGTACTCTTTCCATCTACTCAACACACTCTCCTCACTTGTGAGTACGTTTCCCTCACTGTCCTTTATCACCCTTACCTGCTGCACATCTTTCCCAACTCTGTCCCTCTGTCTAGCCAATTGGTACAGGTCCTTTTCTCCCTCTTTAGTGTCCAGTCTCTCATACAACTCTCTATATGCCTTATTCTTAGCCTTCGCCACCTCTCTCTTTGCCATGCGCCTCATCTCCTTATACTCATGTCTACTTTCTTCATCTCTTTGACAATCCCACTTCTTCTTCACCAGCCTCTTCCTCTGTATACTCTCCTGTACTTCCTCATTCCACCACCATGTCTTCTTGTCCTCCTTCCTCTGTCCAGATGTCACACCAAGCACCTTCCTAGCAGTCTCCCTTACTAGCTCTGCTGTAGTTACCCAGCTATTCGGTAACTCTTCATTGCCTTCCAGTGCCTGTCTTAACTCTTCCCTGAACTCCACCTCACAATCACCCTTTTTTAACTTCCACCATTTAATCCTTAGCACTGCTTTCACACTCCTCCTCCGCTTCTTGATCACCAACATCATCCTGCAGACCACCATTCTATGCTGCTTAACTACACTTTCCCCAGTCACCACTTTACAGTCTCCAATCTCCTTCAGACTGGCACTCCTACATAGGATATAATCCACCTGTGTGCATCTTCCTCCACTCTTGTACATCACCCTATGCTCCTCCGTCTTCTTAAAATACATATTCACCACAGCCATGTCCATCCTTTTCGCAAAATCCACAATCATCTGACCTTCTGCATTTCTCTCCTTAACACCATACCTACCCATCACTTCCTCATCCCCTCTGTTCACTTCACCAACATGCCCATTGAAGTCCGCTCCAATCACTAGTCTCTCACCCTTGGGTACACTCACCATTGGGTACGCACCACCACTTCATCCAACTCGTTCCAAAATTTGTCTTTCTCATCCATTGCACACCCAACTTGTGGAGCATGTACCGAATGCAATGTACACTAAAACAATTATTTGCAGAACAAAATAATGAAGGAGGATAAACGGTAAGGGCGACTGCAAGGAAAGGTGCACTGTGCAGGGAAAGTGTACTGATGGACATGTGCACAGACATGAATGATATAAATTAATGAAGAGGAAGAGGGCATTGTAAATATGAAAATGACCCCAAGACAGGATATCAGTAGCATAGCATTATTCATTCATTCATTCATCATTCATTCACTGACCTTGATGTACACTGTTCCACTGACACTATGCTCTGCCTAAACAATTTTGTACATATGTAAATCTCTAGTAAATCTGTTAATTACTATGAAGTTCTATTCTACTGTACTGTATGCCTGAGCAATTTTCTATAGTATTGTCTGCTTGATCAATGCTTGTACTTATGTAAATATCTAGTATATCTGTTAATTATTATGAAATCCAACACTATTGTATTCTATTTCAATTGCATTTTACTCTGTACTTTGTTTAAACTTTTTATCTATTTTACTCTCTGTAATTCTGTGGAGCTTTTCTCCCCAGGACTCCGCTGAAAACGGACACTTGCTGTCCAGTCGGACTATCCTGGTAAACAAATGTTAAATAAATAAATAAATAAATAAATTATGCACATATGTAGACATCACATTATGCACTGCTGTTTGCATCTCTTGACCAAGTATATTATGATATGAACACACATGATAGTATATAGTTGATAGTCAGGCAAGGTTAAATGTCAATGGAGGTGAATGGTTGTGATATAAACATCACTGACATGCTCACTCCAGAGGACACTTAACAAGGATGGTGTATACAATGGGGGTTATATGCATACTCTAAGAATCTGAAACAGTGGTTACTGAGTCAACTGTGCGAACAGATCCTGTATAACTATTAAGGGAACCTACCTAACATTTTACTACCTAAGTATGTTTAAAGCATAACACAAATATTATATTTTTCAGCAGCAAACTATTGTATTTAACTTAGTGAGCACACCGCCAGGAATGCCAGCAGCCCACCCTCACCCCATTTAGTATGCTTACAGACTCCCTCACTCATTCTACCTTTAAGCTAATTTCCAAGTCAATAGCTATTACTGCATCAACTATTTACTCCATTTAGGTAATAGCAACTAGAGTAAAGATAGAGGGACTACCCTATTCTACTGACATACTTACTGCACTAGAGGGTAAAAGAGTGAATTATACAGTTGTCTGCTTTCATATCAGAAAAAGCCGATAGTTTTATTTTTCTTGTGCATGCTGGGGACTCGCAATTGCCTGCTCCATTCACCCTCCCTATGCTCGGACTCTGCCTCTGCTCCCCTACCCTACCCCCATTCCCAACCTCCCCCTCTTTCATTACATTTATATCTAAGTAAGCCACACCACTTCCTACTCCTATCCAATCAATTCACACCTCCCTAGCCTCCTCTAGCAATATCACCTCCTTCACTATAAGAATCAGCACAACCCCCTACAACCACAAATTATACAATTATCACAACTACCTATCCCACCAACCATATTTCCATGTAAACCCATACTAAAGGACAACTTACAACCAAGTACAACAAACCCCACCAGTTCTATAACCATATATTTATTAAGCTAAAACTACATTGTAACTACATATATCCCAACCTCCCTATAATAGGCTACAAGTGACTGTTGCAAAGTGCAATAACATTATAGGTTCATAGGTGTGTACTAAGCTAATGGCCCTGGAGCCTTTACAAGTCTAGCCCACAGGATTACCCTGGCATTGTGCCACCCGACCTTAGTTTCCAATGCCTCTGTCGAGTAAAGCCACTGGGGTGATCCCTGAGATGAATTTTCTATTTCCCATCCACTCATCAAGATTTCTCTTGAAGAGGCCCAGTGAGGTGCTCTGCTTGACATGTATGGGAAGTGTATTCCATAGCATGGGCAGTCTCTTGGCTATGAACCTGCCCCTCCAGCATGTTCTGTTGATTGTGGTAATGAGGTTGAGGTTGCTGGAGTGTGTGGTGCAGAGGGATTGGGATTTCTTTGGATGTAGCATTTCTAACAGAGCTGAGTCAGACATGGCTTTGTAATTCAAGCAGAGATCGCCTCTAAGTAGGGGATATGAAACAGAGAATAGTTGGAGTTTTCTGAGTCTGTCCATATAGGACAAATGTTTAAGGCCTAGGATACTCTTTGTGCGGTACTTTTGCAGCCTCTACAGTAGTTGCAGGTGTTTAGTGAGGTACATGCCAAATGGGGAATTGTACTCAATGATTGGCCTAATGAGGGAAGAGCAGAGGGAGACAATGACCACTTTTTTCCTGGATGCAAAACCCTTAGTAATGAGATGTGCCACGTAGAAGGACTTTCTGACCACAATAGCAATGTGGTGGTCAAAAGGGAGGTTATGTCATCCTGTGTTCCTAGATCTCTTATAACACCTTCTGTGTTCAGTGAACTACCATCAATGTGGTAAATCATGGGAACCGGGTTTTTCCCAAAGGGGATGACGACACATTTTTTGGCATTGAGCTTAAGGCCATGGTTCTAATACCAGTCGTTGGTCTCAGTGAGGCCTTTCTGTAGGATGTCATGAACCTATGAACCTATGAACTAAGGAAAGACAGGATAACTAAACGGGGTGGTGGTATCACAAAATTACACAAACGCAGCCATACAATACACATTAGAAGCATAAATCCCCCCACATTTAATAACACAGAGACCCTTTTCACCAAAGTAAAATTCAAAGCTCAAAAACAACTGAACATAACTGACGCATATATTTCCCCTGCAACAATACTGACATACTAGAATCTATACTCTACTGGTCATCCCAGGCCCTCACCATAAAACACTCATACTAGGAGACTTTATTATTGACTGGTCCACATGTATCTCTCCCCTTGCCACCACTCACATAAACCTATATGACTTTACTCAACTAATTCAAACTCCTATTAGAATTGATAAATCCTCCAAGAAAGAATCCATCCTAGACTTGATTCTCACCAATTGACCTATTCAACCCTACAACTCTGGGACAATACCTGACAGTATCAGTGACCATCAACCTACATTTGCCCTAAGACATGACATTAAACCCATAAAAACCTCCTCTCTACTACAAATATGCTATACAAAAAACTTCAAATGTCAAGACTTCTAAACTGCTTTAAATCGTTCTAATTGGTCACCCTTCTTAAACCTCCCCTTAGACAAAGTTGTGGATTACTTCAATGCTACTTTCCTAAAGATACTTGACCAACTTGCCCCTACTAGAACAATAAAAACAAAATCCAACTATGCCCCCTGACCTACCAAAAATACCTGGCGACTCCTAAAACAGAGAGATAAGGAATGGGAAACATGCCGGCAAAACAAAACCAACCAAAATAGACAAAACTACCTTGAGCTATGAAACAAGTTCAAAAACAAATAAAAATTGACAAGCAAAACCAGTACTCTGAGGTACAGGCCAAACACAAAACAAACCCTCAAAAAATTTGGGCAGCCATAAATAAAATACTACAGCCAGGGAAAAAAAGTACCCCTCCCCCTAACATTGACACCTCTTCTAGCAATGCTGCAACACACTTAAATGAATACTTCACCAACTCCATTCAAAATCTGATCAATAACAGCTGTACTACAACTCAAACAAACCCCCAAACACCAGTCTTTGACCAAAATGGTAACTCCCTACAACTAGTCCCAACCAATGCAATATATAAATATCTGACAAAACTAAAGCCCACTACCATTGCAGCTGATAGACTTCCTGGTGAATTCCTCAGGATTGCTGCCAAAGCAATCTCTTACTCGGTATCCACACTAATAAACGGGTCATTAGCTGAACAGCATATTCCATCCCTCTGTAAAATCTCTCACATAACACCAGTACACAAAGGCAGCAATTCTACTAACCTAACTAACTACCGTCCAGTTGCCATACTATCCCCTTTTCCAAAATCTTTGAGAAATGCATTCACTTTCAAATACTAAACTACTTACTAACTAATAATCTCCCGGCTGAAACATAACATGGATTCCACCCAAATCATAGTACCATTACTGCCCTCATCAGTTTCTCCAATGTCATAAATCAACAATGAAACAAAGAGAAACTTGTTTCTTCCATCTTCTTAGACCTCTCCAAAGCCTTTGACACGGTCTTCCATTCCAAACTACTAACCACACTCTCAGAACTCAAACTTCACATATCCACACTATCATCATTCAAAGATTATCTCTCTAACTGTCAGCAAGCCTTAAAATGGGAAAACATCCTAGCCTCCCTTCTCCCTGTAAACTTAGGTATTCCACAGGGATCCATCCTTGGACCCCTTCTCTTCACCATATTTACCAATAATCTGCACAAGGCTACCCTCCATGCCAACCTGGTCCAATGCGCTGATGATTTTACCCTAATATGTTCTGCCCCATCACTCCAATAATTACAACAAATCACCCAAGAATTCTTTTCAGCAATAGAAAAATGGCTTTCTGACTCATAACAAATACTTAACCCTAAAAAATCCCAGCTAATGTTATTCCATCCCACTAAGGCTACTGACCCAATTCCATTATTCAATATAACATCCTCCAACAATACCCCCATCATACCCATTGCCCAAATTAAACTACCAGGAGTAGTCACAGATCACAATATGAAATTCAACAAACATGTAGCTCAAACCATCACAAAGGTTCACAAAAAGCTAGGCACCCTCTATAGATGGAAAAATTACCTAACGTCTGAAAGTAAAGTCACAATTGCAAGAGCCAACCTACTCTCCACACTATTGTATGCCTCCCTAGTACTAACCAATCTAAACAAAGGTGACATAAATAAACTATCTGCTATAATAGAAAAATTCACCACTGACTCATCATATAGATCCCATCATTGCCTATCCTGGCTAGAATTACCAAACCTATTAACGTTCCACCAACTTACAATAGCCCATCAAATCCTCTACCACCCAAAAAAAACATCCCTACAAGGACTACTACAACACCATGCCAGCAATCGTCCACTGAGAAGTACCAGCAAATCACTAGTTGACATTACTAACTCTGGGGACTCCCTCTATGTTACTACTGTTGCTAAAACATGAAATACACTTCCTCTAGAAATCCAGTCACTAGAAAACACACATGACTTTAAGAGCCTTGTTAAGTTACATTTATCCAAATCACGGACTTGCTCCTGTACTAGACCTGGGTAAAAACTACCAATCCTCTTACACACACCTCCTCTCTCATCTAAACTATCTCTTTCAGTTCTTCTTGACCTTAAAAGCAGACAAACTTACATCAGCATTACTAATGTTGCATGCTCATACAGTGCATTATTTTATGCCTGCTGTTGCAACAATCATATATATTCACCACTGAACACAGAGACTTGACTATATTTACCAAAAATATAAATTAATCAAGGGTCTCAACACTATTTTTACTAAAAGTATTATCTTAACTGTTTCTATAAATCCATGTAACTGCAAAATGTTGTCCAAGTGATGCAATTGTTGTAATTGTTGTAATCTCATATTGTTTTTATTACTCTGTCATTATAACTGTGTACTATTGTATATGCTACCTCTACTCACTGTCTATTTTCATCACTGTATTTTATGCTGTATTTACTAATGTTTTTTTATGTTTTCTTATTTTTGTTGTATGTTATTACTGTGTGGAGCTTTTCTCTCTGGTTCTCCACTGAAAAAGGGGCAGCCCTGCCCAGTCGGACTTTTCCCGGTAAACAAATGTAAAATAAATAAATCTGCAAAATGACTTGCTTGAATATGACTGACATGTCACTATAGCTCTCAACCAATCAGGGACACATAACAACAGACTCCTGGAAAAATGCAGAAAGAAACAGGCACAATCACTGGCAGTTTTAAAATATTATGACCATTAACCTGCGGCATTGACAGAATATATGACTGTGACTTATACACATTCTGCAGTAGCAGATGTGTACAATGTAATGATTGTCAGTATTTTGTAAGAGTAATTCACCACCCCTTCCTCAAAAGTGACCATTTTGGAGCAGTTAAGAGGGATAGTGTTGAACTGGAGTTGCTATCAGGGCAATCCTGGTGAGTTGAGAGGTTTGCATGACACATAAGCCACAATCACTACTCCCCACCCCTGCAAGAATCAAACCAT
This sequence comes from Protopterus annectens, assembly GCF_019279795.1. Classification (NCBI taxonomy): domain Eukaryota; kingdom Metazoa; phylum Chordata; order Ceratodontiformes; family Protopteridae; genus Protopterus; species Protopterus annectens. The sequence goes on from NC_056744.1 coordinate 292,173,197, forward strand.
GCCATCAATGTTATTACTGAGCTGTATTTTTACTGGGTGCAACACAGAAAGACAAATCACACATACATTGAGTAGAACACCTTGAAGGTAGTCTGCACTGTCAAATCCTAATGGGTATGCATCCCAGAGAATAGTTCTGTATGGCCTACTAGATGTGGGAGCTCACTGTGACAAATCTGATGCACTGGACTAAAGCATCCCTGTCTGACACAGGTATTGGCCATACATAAAAAAAAAAACACACACAGAAACACCATACTATTATGAGGGGATTCCCTACACACAGGTGCGTGTTTCATGCATCTGCCATATGTAATAGCAATGGATATTGTTTGAAGCATCTGCAACTAATGTGTGAATTAAGAAGTGATCCATGATAATGAATGGTACAACATTATGTGAGTTTGATGGCAATGCATCAACTATGCCCATGTGCACAGAAATTAGAGCAGTGCAAAGTCAAGCATCAGTGATCAAAGAAGCTGTCACTGTAATATTGTACACAAACCAAACAATACATGAAGCACACTCTACAAGTACATGTCAAACCTCAACACATGTCCCCTGACATTCCCATTGAAAATGTTACACTGCCATGAAATCCAAACATGCATCTGTGATACAAGGAAAATACTGCCAGCCCAGCTAGCTGGTATTTTGTAAAGAATTATATGTCATGTGAGAATCTTAATATGATTTATATAGAAATTTAACAAAAAGGGACACTACCAGTCCTGCTATCTGGGATTTTGTAAATAGTTATATGTCATTTGTGAATACCAGCATGATGCAATTGCTTGTTTTACCAAATGTGTTAAAAGTATATGTTATGTGTATATTAAAATACTGGTACAGAAGTGTGTGTTGAACGGAGTTTGTACAGTACTGAGCTTCAAGAATGTGTCTACACTGTACCTTAATGGAAAACAACAGAAATGTATATAAACTGTATACCTGTGAAAATGTATATTGTATTAGTAGAAACTGGAGCATACAAAGTTAACTTGCAAAACTTCAAGAAAATAAGTTGAAATTAAATTGTTTTACAATTGTGTTATAAAAGTTAATTTCAATACAGCAAGGAGACAGGATGTCTAGAACCAGGGTACCTTCTGCATTGTTTTTAAGTGTTTTATTGTTTTATGTCTTCAAGCATCTGCAAACATCTGAAGGCTATGTTTTTTTTTCACACAGAGATGTTAAATTCTGTTAGTTTATGTTTTAGCCTGGGAACTGAAGTCAGGTGGCAAAAATTATGTCATTCAAGTTAACCCAGCAGTAATATTTGATATTAAGTTTGTATTTTGTCTTGGACCTAACAAGAACATCCACTCATCATCATCACTATCTGCACTTGCCTTGCTGTAAGTAACATTTAGGGCATAGTATCTATTTTAGATATAGATAGAATATAGTAAAGATTAGTTTAGATGTTTTCTGTATTTATTTGAGACTGTCCTGCAAGGTTGTTTAAAATATTTCTTGTGATTTTGAACTCTGAAGTTACTGTCTTGATTAGCTGAGTATTGTCTTGTTCTTTTATTATATATTATTAAATATATTTAAGCCTATCTTTCTGGCTGATATTTGTGAGACATATTTAAGGTCTTAGAGTACTTGCATATGTATTTGGTGATGCTGTTCAGGCCACTCCTAAATATCCTTGCAAGTCTTGGTCAGACTACCATTTAGATAATAGTAACATTACACAGGAGGATTGGACACCCTTTGTAAGAGCCATATAGTAGCTGATCAGTAAGGGTTGGTGGCAGGAGAAACTACCTTATAGTCTGGGCAGAAGGGGACAAAGCTAGTAAATCTGTACCAGCTTTCCTCATGTGTGTGTGTGTGTGTGTGTGTGTGTGTGTGTGTGTGTGTGTGTGTGTGTGTGTGTGTGCTTGTATATAAATAAAATCTCAAAGTGTGTGTGTAGGTGTCAGCTACTTGGGCAGGGACACAAAGCACTGGTTGGACAGAGATGATGCTGGAAGTCTTGGCTTGGCCCCTCAGCTGAGATCTTAACCCTATAGCTGTGCCAGTGGGGAGTCTTATTGGGGATCTGGAAAAGAGGGAGAAACCAGCCCCAGTCTGACTGTTATCTCTGTGTGCTCTTAAGGGAAATTGCAGTTTACTGTGTGTGTACTTGTAATCCTCCCAGTGTGTATGTCCCCTAACTGTTGCCAGTGGTGAGGACTGAGGCTCCTTGATTACTGTGCCAGTGCAGGGGCATCACAGCATCCACATGTATTTATGCAAACTATCAAATGGTAGCATGATGTAGTGGGACATCCGTGATGCAGTACAGTCACACTTTACCTGTACCTATGCTACAATCAGACTTCAAGCTGTGCATCACCTTGAAATTAAACCTTGGGTATGAATCACATGTGACACAGAGGAGCTGCTAACAGAGTCATACAACTCTACCTATTTCTCATCATTATATCAATTGTACATCATACACCTATATGTTTACCAGTGGAAATGTGTGGGTCCTGACACCATATATGGAAACATTACAACTTTGGTGGGTGCAGTTTATACAAAACAGTTTAATGACACAAATCCTAGCAGTCACACAATGCTGCTGGGGAACACATGTATAATCATTGTGAATAGCATCACAATAGTGTACACAATTAATTTGCCAAGGATGCATGTGAATCTCAGAATGTCTTATGTTTTATATATAACACAATTACAACATGTTGATGATCCCAGGAGTCCGTGCCTATGTAATCACTATGATATAATATTGCTGTATGTCAGATAAGATATCCAGATGTTAGGTATACACATGCACACCTGTGCCATATTGCATTTGTCACTCTGATGGTTGAATGAGAACTGTGTAGAATGGGGATATACTGCACTATTATATCACCTGCCTTACTAAAGCAACAATATACACAGCATCATTACATGTCCCCAGTCCTCAGGAGGCATATTACTACATCTGTTATGGAAGTAACATATAATCAAATGTCATCAGTGAGCATCAATACAGTAGCTTAAATCCCAGATTGGAATAAACCATTGTAGGACTGCAGTATTTATTTTATTTTATTTATTTTATTTTACATTTGTTGACTGGGCTAGTCCAACTGGATAATTTCCATTTTCAGTGGAGGCCCGGGGAGAAAAGCTCCAAGATAAAATGAGGTTATAAAACAAGGTTATAAAAATTAATAATTAAATCATTTACAATAATTACGTTTGTTACATACATTGAGCAAAATGCTTAGATATTAGTCTAGATCAAGTAATAAAAAGTCATATTACTATCCACATATTAAGAGAGACAGTAATTCATTACAGTACAATTAGGTCCTTTGATATACTAGAGAAAGGTTGCAATTTAGATAACTGGGAATATAATAGAAGAAAGAAGAAAGTAGATTAGCCTGGATTTGTACAGGAACAGAGCCAAAAGTTGTTCAGATGTAAAAGAAGTTGTTTTTTGAAAAGAGGAAAGGAGGCTAGTGAGGTGATGTGTGAGGGGAGGTTATTCCATATTTTGCCAACTGAGTTGGAGAAAAGGCAGTTACCTGCTGAATTTGTAATTCTAGTTGTGTTGACCTGTAGCTTTTCAGTGGAGCGCAGCTGTTTCAAGTTATTATAGGGGATTAGGAGGTTATTAAGAGCAGGAGTCTTTAAAGGTTGGTACAAAATGTTATGAGTTATTAAGAGTTGTTGATATTTGAGCTTGTTTGGAAGTTCTAACCAGTGTAAGTGTTTTAGGTTGAGACAGTGGTGAGTTCTATACTGGGATGCTGTGGCAAAGCGAGCTATATTGTGGTAGGATGTAGTCAGTTTCTTTAGGTTGCTTTTAGAGAGATTAGTGTAGATAGAAGAAGCATACATTAGTGTAGAGATGAGATGAGATTGTGCTAAGGTGGTCCGTGCTTCTGGTGTAAGGAAAGGTTTAATTCTGTACAGTGAACCAATCTTTTATTAACTGCTTTTATAGTGTTATTGATGTGGTAATCATAGTTAAGATTATTATCAATAGTAACACCTAGCAGTTTGGTAGTAGAATCAGGGAGATGACGGAGTTGCCACTTGCAGTAACAGTGAAGTGAAGTTGAGAAGATTTATGGGTAGGGGTGAAAAGTAGCAGTTTTGTTTTCTTGGGGTTCAGGAGAAGACATCTTTTTGAGAACCACTGTTCTACTGATGAAAAGGTAGATTGTGTCAGTGACTGGAGTTCAGATTGAGTGGAAGCTGTGCATATAATGGTAGAATCATCTGCATATTGAATGCAGGTTGTGTTCTGGATAGATGACTGGAGATCATTAATAAAATGGAGAATAGGAGTGGGCCTAGTATAGATCCTTGAGGTACACCTAAAGAGATAGGCAGTAGAGTAGATAGAGAATTTTTCCAGAGTACTGCTTGTTGTTGGTTTTCAAGATAGGATGAGAACCAGGATAAGGAAGAGGAGGCCAATTCAAGGGATTTTAGTATGTGTAGAAGAAGTGTGTGGTTGACCATGTCAAAGGCTTTTGACAGGTCTAGGAAAAGAGCAGAGGTTAGTTTGTTGTTGTTGCGGTTAGAGTTGATGGTGTTGGTAAATGAGAGTAGTGCAGTGGTGGTACTATGTGAGGGTCTGAACCCATGCTGAGTGTTAGCTAGTAGATTGTTATGAAGGAGATGGTTAAGTAGTTGTTTGTGTATACATTTTTCCATGATTTTGGCTAGAGGAGATAATAGCTATAGGGCGATAGTTAGAGAGGTCAGTGGATTTACCTCCTTTGTGTAAGGGTATAATGTGTGATATTTTCCAGATTTCTGGAAAAGTACTTTCATTTATAGATCGGTTTATTAGGATAGAAACAGGATAAGCAATAGCTTTAGCTGCTATTTGCAGGAATTCTGCAGGAAGCTTGTCTGCTGAGGGGGTAGTTGGTTTAAGTTTTTGTAAGAGAGATTGTATATAAGAGGTAGGTATGGGTTGGAATTGAAGGGGAAGTAGGGAGTTGTTGATGTTACTTAAGAGGAGTTGGGATGAGTCAGGAGATAGGTGGTTGGCTAGACTTTGTATGGAGGTAGTAAAGAAGGTATTGAAGTTATTGGCAATTAAAGAGGGATTATCAGGGTCTAAATTCTGTGGGTGTGGTGTAACTACTTTGCCTGGGGTGAGTAGGTTATTGATGGTAGACCAGAACTTTTTTGATTGTTTTTTGGTGGTTTGCTGAAGTTCAAAGTAGTAATTTTTCTTATCTGAAAGGATGGCTTTTTTGGTGTTGTTTCTGAGCTCTCTAAAGGTTTGATGATCTGTTGGGTTTCTGGAGGAGCGCCATGTTTTCCAAGCTTTATTTCTAAGTTTGATTTTTTGTTTAGTATTGGAGGTTAGCCAAGGTGCTGTTTTGGTCTTTGTTCTAATGGTACGACTCGGGGCATGTTGATTTAAGATTGCAAGGAATGCAGAGTTAAAATGTTCAACTGCATTGTTCAGTGAGAGGTGTCTAAGAGGAGACCAGTCATATAGTGACAGATCAGTTTGAAACTGTTCAGGATTAAATTGTTTTTTTGAATATAGTGTTCTGTGAGAGGTAGGTAAGTTTACATTAGTTTTAGATCTAATGACATAGGTAAGTGAGTGATCGCTGAGGTCATCAGGAAGGGTGCCAGTATGGTAGGTTTGTAGGGGTGAGTTTGTAAGAATCCAGTCTAAGGTAGTTTCCTTTTTACTTTTATTGTTTATTCTAGTGGGGCTATCAATTAGTTGTTTGAAACCATAAAGGTTTATATGGGAAGTAGGGTTAACATTGTTACAAGTTTTCCAATCAATGTTAAAGTCCCCAAGGAGCAGTGTTTCTTGAGGGAGGTTATTAGAGAGTTGTTCAAGAAGTTGCTCTAAAGTAGGGATGTTATTTCCAGGGGGGAGATATGCACAGATTATATTAATAGCTTTAGTAGTGTTAATTTGAATTTTGGAGCAGGTTATTTCAGCATTATCGTTTTGAATGAAGGTAAGGTCAAGAAGGGTAAGCTTCAAGTATGTTTTATATAGAATAGCTACACCACCTCCCTTCCTGGAGGTACGATCTAATCTGTAAATGTTATATCCAGGTGGGGTAATTTCAATGTCTTTAATTGCAGGTTTTAGCCAAGTTTCTGATAAGCATAGTATATCAAATTTGTGAACTTCTAATAGGGCATGGAGTTGGCTAATTTTGTTACAAATGCTGTATGTTGAGATGGGCCAGAGTTAATAAGTTAGAGGGTGTAGTGGAAGAAGGAGAGAAGGGGATGATATGATTTGTGTGTGTTTTGATAGTAGTAGTTTGTGGGCCTGGGTTGGGGTGTATATCACCATCTTGTAGTAGATGGAGTAGTGTAAGATAGTTTTCAATTATATGTTTTTGGAAGGTGTAAAGTGACTTCTTTAGCTTTGTTTTTAGTAGTTTGCAGTGTAATAGTCTGTGGTATTTGGCAAGTAGGTAATTGGATTGTGAGGGGGTATGTAAGAAGGAAGGAGGTGTGGATGTTGTTGGAGTACTGGTATGCTTTGAAGGAAGTGAGAGAGAAAATGAAATAGAGTGTTCATAGGAGGTTAGGAAGTAGGTGGTGATTAGGAGGGATGTAAGAAGCAGATAGGTAATCTTAGTTGTGAGTGGAGTGTAGTTATGGTCATGATAGTGTAGTTGTGGGTTTGAGTTTGTGGTAGGGGTAGAGGTTTGTAAGGTGTGTTAGTGAGGGAGGTGTTAGGCTGGTTAGAGTTTAGGAATAGGTGTGGCTAAGTGTGGGGTGGTACCCAATTAGTAAGGATGTGAGTATGATTGGGAGGATGAAGTAAGAGGTGTGTCTAGAGGGAAGATAAATGTAGAACCCGGGGTGGGTGGGAATTGGGGGTAGGGTGGGGAGCGGAGTGAGCCAGGGCTTAACGGAGCGGAAGAGCCAAAGCAGAGAAGTTGAGAGGAAAACAATCTAAGAGGTGCTTAATTTGAAGGTAAGTAGTCCAGGGACGGAAGAATACTTGTTCTAAGTAGTGTGTGAGGTAAGGTTGAGTAAGCTAGAGAAAGGAGCAAGGAGGAAGATGCAGAAAAGGCTAACAGATAGTGGGAAACAATAGGAATTAATATGCTGGAAGAAAAGTTTAGAGGGATAAGCAGTTCCAGGTGAAGGGAGCCACCTAGTGGACACAGCAGGTAATTGCTACCAGGATAACTGACTGATTGTGCAAATGTGGTGTAGAGTAGGTAGTTAGGGTTGCAGGTGGTCAAGGGAAGGGAGAGGCTATGGGTGGCTGCTGGCAGTTCTTGCTTAGAGATAAGCAATACTTCAGGGTGCAAGAAGCATACATGTAGTGATTAAAAACCTTTAAGAGTTTGTAGGACGTACTTTCTTGCGTCTTTCAGGAGGAGTCTATCCAAGAATATATAGTGTAAAATACGTAGGTAGGGTAGGTGACTGGAGTCTTTGGTAGGTTAAACAAACCCAGACCTTCAGGTGGTCAACAGGCTTCAGAGTTTCTTGCGTCTTTCAGGAGGAGTCTATCCAAGAATATATAGTGTAAAATACGTAGGTAGGGTAGGTGACTGGAGTCTTTGGTAGGTTAAACAAACCCAGACCTTCAGGTGGTCAACAGGCTTCAGAGACGTTAAGTCTCCAGAGGCAGGAACGCACAGCAGCCAGGACGAGCTAAGGGACATCCACACCTTAACATAGCACATGTGCAAGACAACAACATTGACATGTGCAATGTTCATAGGGTCATAGCAGATCACTAGGCTAATGGCCAAGAGCTCATGCAGTCCTAGCCATTATTATCATGTTTAAACCCAAATTGCTATCTCTAGGTGAGGGAAGATAGTAGGGGTATGTGCGTATATGTCTGATTTTATTACAGACTGCCTCTGTCCATATGGGACATGGGCACCAATCCATGAGTGAATTAGCAATCATGCATCCAGTGGTCTGGAGATGGCTTGTAGAGGGTCATGGAGGGGCTCTGCTTCACCATGTGTGTATGCGGGTCTATATTAGAACATTGAGGATTAAAACCTTCGAAGGTTCTAATATCAAACCCTACAGAGTGAAAGCTTAAAATATCAAAGCAACAGAAACCCGAATTCTTTCCTAGGGAAAGATTTTGGTTGTCCGTTTCTGTTGCTTCGGTATTTTCAGCACTGTGGTGGAAAGTTACGGGTCAGGTTCAGGTAAATGTGCGATTGTGTGGATGTGAGGGTTAGGGTGGGTTAGGTGAGTTAGGGTTAGGGCACGGATTAGGTATGTGCGTGCAATTGTATGGACTTGAGGGTTAGGGCGGGTTAGGTGAGTTAGGGTTAGGGAGCAGGTGAAATGAGTGTGTGATAGTGACGGACCGTAGGGTTAGGGTTTGGGTTAAGGTAAGTGGATAGTTAGTGGTGTGTGTATAGTATAGTGTAGGGTTAGTTGTAAGATTTTAGGTGTATGTGTGTGGATTGCTGTTTGTTTGGTATGCTTGTGTTGTATGTGTTTTGGAACAGCGATTTTCTTCCCTAGGAAAAAAATCACTGTTCTGACAGTTCGAGACTGTAAGCTTTCACTTACATAGGGTTGATTAATCACCGTTCACTTCTTTAAGCGGTCGGTGATCTAATATAGACCCGTTTATGCATCTGTGAGATGATGACACCATCAGTGTTCCACAAAAAGGAAGCTATGTGGACACTGGGGGAAAAGGGGATGCTGGAGTCAGGGGGCTATGTAAAAGGTTCTCAGAAGTGGGAGCCAAATGTGAACAGATTCAAAACTGCATACAGTGACCATAATATACCACCAACCCACACACACCTGTTGACTGAGGTCAGATTTAAACACCATACCTGTCTAAGCATGCAAGTTAGATTCCGTACATTAAAAGACTTGCACCACTGCAGAAGTCTGACTTACACTTTGTCAGATTGCACCTGAGATGAGATCAGTTTATGCTGAGAAGAAGATGTTGGAAGGAGAGTCTGACATAGCTGTGGACTCACATTCTGGTGTAAAATTGCCTCCAGACTGATAGTTGAAGGAAGACGCACAAGTTTACTGCTGTTAGGTTAGAACCCCTACTTATCTAGTTACACAGGCTAGAGAACACTGTATTGTATGCCAACAGCACCACATGAGTCTGATGTAAACTGTGTTAGAGTGCACTTTATAGAAAATTACATCTTCAGTGTATGCTAACAATAAGATATTGGGAGGAGTGTCTGACACAGCTGTAGACTCACATCCAGTGTAAATTGTCCCCAGAGTGATAGTTGAAGGAAGACACACACACACACACACACACACACACACACACACACACACACACACACACACACACACACACACATTGATAGCTGTGAGTTTACACAAGCTAGACAGCACAGTATTTAATGCTAGCACCACCAGAGAAGTCTGCTTTAAACAATGTCAGAGTACATTTTATAGAGCATAGCTCTCAGCTGTACAGATTTTTGCAGAATGTCCAGATTGTTTAGCCATATTTTGGTCTGTTTCTAATAAAATTGTGTTTTTTCTGGCAAATAACTGACAGACCATTGAGGGCTGAAGTCAGAAAATAATGGCAGACATTTGATTTTCAGACTTCATATCCTTCAGAAAATTCATGCTAATGCAAACCCTATTATTTTATCAACTTTCTATGTTTATAAGAGCAATATTTAAAAAAAAGTGTTCCCTATTTTTGGACCTTTGTCCCGCATTATTTATGGCTTTGTCCATATTTCTTGCTTTAAGAGGCTGAGAAGTATGTAAAAAATGACATCATCAGTGTATGGTGAGAAGATGCTGGAAGGAGTGTCTTACATAGATGTGGACTCACATACCTGTGTAAAATTGTCTCCAGACTGATATTTGAAGAAAGACAGCAGGATATAAGTTTATGCTAACATGAGTCTGTACACACACACACACACACACACACACACACACACACACACACACACACACACACACTGCTGTAAGGTTAGTATCCCTATCTATCTAGTTGCAGAAGCTAGAGTACATAAGTAATTAATGTTAGCACCACCACTAAATTCTGACCTTAACAGTGTCAGAGTGCCCTTTATAGAGGATGACATCATCAGTGTATGCTGAGAAAAAGATGTTGGGAGGGCTGTATGAAACTTCTGTGGAGTCATGTAGCAGTGTAAAAGTATGTCCTGAATGCTACTAGGGTGAGGGCAGCAAAACCTGGATTGAGTCAGACATAGATACACACACACACACACACACACACACACACACACACACACACACACACACACACACACGTTGACTGCTTTGAGATTAGATCCCCTACCTATCTAATTACACAAGCTAGAAAGCACAGTACTTAATGCTAGCACCACTGAAGAAGCCTGACTTTAATACTGTCAGATTGCACTTTATAGAGGATGACATCATCATAGTGTTGCAGGTAACATATAGCGTTATGATACTTGAATGCAAAGCCAGGATTTGTGATATGATTGTATGAGAACAATTTGCAAAAGTGCTTATAAATACGTGCTATTAACCTATGTCAAATAAGCTGTCATGAATGCATCTTGCAGAACAAAAACAGATATGTACCTGTTTTTCAGGAAGTTGTCTAGATGACACATGCATACACACACACACACCCACACACACAACTGGGAAACATTAGTAGTACAATGATGGAGTTATGTGTCTTCATATTCAGATGGAGGTATGTCCACACTAATACATGTCACTGACAATATCAATGGAATATGGTCATGCATGACCAATGTCCACTGTCACTATAAATCCATAACAAATGTAACAATGCAGTTAGGTTATTCTGGAGTCTGACAATGGCCCAGGTACTGATATATCATTTGCAAGAACATTATCAGAAAGCATGGGTTCAGTAAAGCACACGTCACTGCCCTTCTCTTGTGTTTATGAATGCTTCCATGTATCTGAAGGATTCTAGCTTAGTAACCAGAGTTAGGTACGCTATAATCCTCTTCACATAGTGCATCAGCGAGAAGCTGATTTGCGTGGATGATGGTAAAGTATTTGCGCATGCGTGATTCAAATTTCAGGTGAAGAAACACTGCCCACTGGTGCTTATTGCCAAACCATGCACAAATATAGGTTTATGAGGATGGACATGGGATAGGCTATGGCATCTGCTGTTATCTGAAGGAATTTGAATGGTAGGGTGTCAGCAGCTTGTGTGGCTGGTTTGAGTTTCTTACGGAGCTTGAAATAATTTTAGTGGGTACAGGGTGTATGGAAAAGTTGGTGGTATTGTTTTGAGTAGTAGGGTGGGTTTGGCTAGCACCTGGTATAGGGCTACTAGTGGTATTGAGGGCATTGGTAAGGGTTTGATGATTTGGTAAAGAACTTGTTAAATTCTGTGGGAATGTTGTCATGGTTGTTTGGTAGTACTGGTGTTGGTATGGTGGCTTTACCTGGGTGGATTATGCCATTTATTGTAGCACAAATTTTTCCTGCATGTTTTTGTAGTAGTTACTTTTGTCTAGTTTGATTTGTTTTTTGGCTTTGTTTCGAAGTTCTTGGTAGGTTTGCCTCAGATTACTAGTTTTGTTCTTTTGATATTGACTCCAGGCCAGATCCCTCTCTTTCATTGTAGTCTTAGTATCTTTAGTTAGCCATGGGGTATAGTTAGCTTTTAGTCTTATAGTTCTGGAGGGGGCATGACAGTTTAGGATTTGCAGGAAAGTTGAGTTAAAGTACTAAGTCACTTATATAGATATAATTTTCACATTTTCTAAATATCTCAACAACCAAGTAATATAGACAGAACTCCTTAGCCTCATATGAAAGATCTCAGCTAGATTATAAAAATGTTGCTGACAGTATGCGTGTAACTTGAATGATTGCAGAGATATTTAAGTTGTTTATAAAATACTATAAATGTAATAGTAACTGTGTTTACTGTGACTTATAAAAATTGGTTTAAAACCTAGAACCTAAAGAATACTACCACTGTAAAAATAGTTTGTGTTAAAGAGTTTGTCATGTATACTTCTTTCATAACTGCTGTGGTTCCAGTGAAATGAACATTTATTTGAAATGTGAGGACATCATTTGATTCTGTCAAAAGACTTAGGCTCCCCCCATTGGAAATTACAGTGCAAATTTCCTGAGCAACACTGGAGTGAATGAGTTAAAGAAAACAGTGAAAATTTTAATTTAGTATGCCTTTCTTTGCACAAACAAGCTCAACGATGAAGTATGGCTGTCTCTGGACAGTACTGTTTGCAGAAAATGCACCTGATGTCTAGCTTTCTCTGTGCTCGGAGTGTAGAGAAGTAAGCTCCTTTTCAGAGCACAGTGGAGAAAGGCTTCAAATCCAGATACTTCTCTCTCTTTTTTTTTTTTTTATTTACAAATGGGATGAGGATGTCACTAGCTAATTAAATGTGATCAGGACTGCGAATGTAGCCATCAATGACTACACTAAAGCATGTGTCTTCCCCATATTGTATCAGTAATGCCTACCGCAATACACTTCGACAACCAGTATCTGTTTTGCAGGTCTCACTGCAAATAACAAGTAAACTTTACAGTGGGCCACAAATGATGTTACTGTAACACTATGATGATGTCATCCTCATTAAAGTGTACTCTGTGTGTCCAACTTGTTACAAATGACAAGGGGTGGTACATCTTTTGAAATGATTAGTATGACTCAGCAGATATGCTAAATATTTGAGCAGGGCTGGATATCCTGAAAAGCATGTGCACTATGCTTCTTCACAGTAAGGACAATTTACACATCATATTAGATCAACATTTCATCCATCATCCTACTAAAGATGCTGCAGTATATTCTTATGAGACTGAGGAATTGATGACAGACCAGGGCTGTAGAGGCAGTGGCGGCTGGTGACTTCAAATCAAAGGGGGGCTGCAGGAGACAGCTGAATGGGTGGGGTCAATGGGAATGGGTGTGACCAACTAGAAAGGGGAGGAGCTATGCTCAAAACCACAAAAACTTTAATTAAATAAGCTGCCCTGCATGCCAAACCATCATTATGGGAGTCCAATCAAGACAAAATGAAGTGTAGAAGAAAAAATATTTCAATCCATTAGCTGCATGACAGCTTACTTAATATCTAGATGGAAACAAAAAGGATGTGAGGCATGAAAAAATAAATTACTTTTTAAATACATTACTGGAATGCCAGTCAAAATCAAGTTTAAGAAAAACAAGCAGCACTTAACTCAAATCACTTCTCCTTGCACTCCAGTTCTAATTATAATTTATATTCAGCTTTATTAAAGTACCAAGTAACATGCTGAAAGTAGCAATCTCTGTGATACCCTCACTTGTAAAATGTTTCTTATCCAAAAAAGACCTGCTGCCTGACAACTATCTACTTGTTTCATGGGAAAACATGATCAAAGTAAAAAATGAAAAGCAAACAAGAAACAAGCTCAACATATATTGCTTAAAGGATTACTGCACAGGATATGGACCACGCATGATACATTGACATTCTGTTTAGTTTTCAGGTAAAGCCTGTAATGAGCTTAACATAATCTAATCCTAGCCTTTATTACAAATACTGTCATATGCATTTCAATACCCAAGGCTTATACATTATCTAGTTATGTAAGTATTCTCTGCATGGCAACAACAGAAAGGCTTTCAATGTTGGCAATACTGCTTATTAAAACTTACTTGCATCTTACAATATCAGACAAGCTTACCTGATGGTCATTAAAGCACTGCTACTTAAACACAGAGCAAAAGGCACTTTCTGAATAATAATAAGCATATATCAACAGTATAAAAATGACAGAAACCAGAACATTCTGCAAAATCAATGACAGATGGAAAGCCACTGTAATACTTGTGTTTACCTTGGATGGGGGGGAATAGTCTGCACATTTACACTGCATAACTGCTCCTTGCCTTGCTTGAACACACCCAGAGACACTACATGGGGGAGTGGGGTGCAACAAGTTTGCCACAATTTGAAATGTCTCTGGCTGACTGCGATGGCCCTGACACATTTGTCATACCTCTCAACCTCAGAGCAAGAAATCTGGACAAAGCCATACATAGATGTGGGACAAAGGCCCAAAAATAAGGACAATTTTTAAATATTGCTCTTATAAACTTAGAAAGATAATAGAATAGTAGGTCTTGTATTAGTATGAATTTTCTGAAAGGTACAAAATCTGAAACTCAAATGTCTTTCATTATTTTCTAACTTCAGTCTTTAATGATTTGCCACTAATTTGCAAAAAAAAACACAATTTTATGAAAAATGGACCAAAAATGTGATGCAAAAATATAAAATAGCCACACAATACAGCTGGGAACCTATCATAGAAGGGACACTTTTAATATTAGTACTGCTAACTTGAGCAGCTGACAAAATAAAATAATCTACATGCATTTCTGAAATAAAAGTAATCTATAACTGATTATTACAATTACTTATTAATTGTAAACCCTCCATGTTTTCTTCCAAAATTGCCATTTTGCAGCGGTATTATTAGGGGAAGAGCAACATTTTGAGCCAAAATCGGGAACAGTTGGGAGGTTTAGATATGCCTAATTCTATAAAGCAATTTTATTTGCACGTACCTCTCAACCTGTTAATGCAGGAAATCTGGACAAGGCCAAATATACTGGGGGAACATACAAACACTACTAAAAATTGCTCTTGTATAAACTTAAAGACAGTTGATAGAATAACAGGTCTTGCTTTAGCATGCATTTTTCTGAAGGTTATGATGTAAAACTCAATGTCTGTCATTTAGTGACTTCATTCCTAAATGATTTAGCGTTGTCGCCTCATAGCAAGACGTTGTCCTGTTCGATTCTCAGCTAGAGCGTCTTCTGTGTGGAGGCATACGTGAATGGGGCATGCCTTCATTGAAGGTTGTGCATCAGGGCTGGTAACCCAGTACGTAAAAATCCACTACCAATCATTAGCGGACCGGAGTTCCGCTGTGGCGACCCTTAACCGGGAAAAGTCAAAAGACACAAACAAATTCCTAAATGATTTGCCAGAAAACCACACATTTTATGAGGAACAAACCAAAAATAAGAAGCAAATATCTATTCATTCTGCAAAAATATGGACAGCTGAGAGGTATAGTTCAACCAGGGCTGTCTGAGTTTGCTGCCCTTCCCCTCTCAAAATCATGGTAGATTGGAGCCTCCCCCCTGCAACCATTCCAGTGTCCCATTTCTTGGTTATTTTGCCCCATTTACCATAAACACTGTAATGTGCATACTGCTTTACTTCTGTGATGATTTGGATTTCATTTGAAAGTTTTATTTTGCATTTTTACAGCACAAACCCCAATAGATATTTGCTAAACAAAGCAATGCAGTCTCACAATGAAAACAGACTTAGCATTAAAACTTCTCTGCCCTTGAAACTCACATGCATTGAAACAGCACTGAAGCCCACATTCAAAGAAAATACATTTTGCCAGTGGCAGATAAAGATTAACTTTGGGCTGTTTTCAAATCATAGGCCCCTTGAACACGAAACATACACATGCTCTTTGATACACCTTCCCGATTGCATTAAATTGTATTCCTTGTACAATACAGTACAGTTGTTAGAGGGCATTTTAAATGTATTGTTTTGAACATTAGTAAACAATGAAACAAAATGCATGCACCAATGACATAACTACCCAATTCAGAACATTTCCATCATAAAAGTCTACTAAGTTATTCTTCAAAAAAGCTCTTCTCCTAATCTTGAGTGCATGTTTCACTCTCCATACAATCATGCTTGTGAGTGTGTGAGTGTGAATATATCTACATATATATATATATATATATATATATATATATAAAAAATGCTCACACTCTACCCCGACACATGCATGCAGAGCTGTATGTTAGTATGTTATACACTTCTGCTGTCATTTTATAGGTTCATAGGTTGGTACTAGGCTATCGGCCCTAGGGCCTATACAAGCCTAGCCATAACAATTCCCTAGCTGTTTCTTCCCACACTATTTACTTCCCTAATTCCCTAATATTCTATTTATTTGTAGACTGGGCTTGGGATTTCTTTCCAAAAATGCAGCTTTTCAACCACAAGCAAAGGTCAGACCAGAAATAATGTCAGAATTCAAAATGCCATCAGATATAACACAAAAAATACAATGAAATATATGTAATTTATTAAAAAGTTGTTAGCGCTTTCATGCACTTCTTCAGACAACGTTACAAGAAAAAACACTGAATATATATATATATATAAACCATAATTAGGAATCCATTAAGATCAGCTGATTTCTATTAACTTTTAAAGAACCATTCCATTCAAAAACCTGCCATTTGTATATTCTTAAATGTTTAGCAAAAAAATATATACTAATATTATTTTAAGCCAAGATATACAAAAAATTCATATTCAACTATAAATTCAAGAAGCTACTTAAAAAATCTTACTAAAAAGGATATATATAAAAATACAATCCCTATGAAAGTGTTACAAGGCAACTTCTCTACATAATACAATCAAATCAGCAAATATGCAACAAGTTATCTGTAATGGTTGCTTTAATGTGTTACTAACACCTGTGCAGCTCATTAGCATCTAACAAAGGTTAACGCACCACCTTATGGCAATTTTAACACAAAGATATAGCTTAGATATAAGTATAGCAATAATTTTATTTCAACACAAAGATATAGCTTAGATATAAGTATAGCAATAATTTTATTTCAGCACAAAGATATAGCTTAGATATAAGTAAAGCAAGCATTTTATTAGTGCAGTTAACAGTCTAAAAATAACACATTCAAAGAGTCTCACTTTCCAAAAGGTTTCATCATAGCTACAGCAACTGAACTTGCAACATACAGTATTACAGTACTTTCCCATACTTTTCTACCATACACCTCTTGTTCTTCACTGCATGCATGGAGAATGCCTTCTCTTAGTAATTGCTACCATTGTCTGCCTACACCGTCTAAATTAATATCAGTAGTACTGCTGGCAAATAATTGTGTTTTTCCTTAAAGCTGCCCTGAGCCACACTCTATCACCCACCCGGGAACTGTTCTGAACTGCTGCTTAATGCTTCTGTCTGCTCTCACATGTTGCACTCATCTGTAAGCTGTCACATTTCTTAGAAATGCCTTAATCAGTACACAGAAGTATAAGGTTAACAGAATCAAAATAACAAAACAAAATGTTGTTATACCACTAAAAAAAATCTTCAGTGAGTGAAAAAATCAATCCCTAAATATCACTGTAATAAAGAAAAAATATGCAACAGCAAATAGAAGTCTAAAAGGTGATGTCAACTGCACTAGAAAATCTAATGTATAAAATATCTGTCACTCTGTTGGCATGCAGGGATAAACTTTCCAACTATAGCCAAGGTGATCTAAGTTCATTTTCCTACTTGGATGTCTGACGGAGCAACAGGGAGGACAGGCAAACCTACCCAGGGAAGGGAGGGGAGAAACAGGATTGGGCATCATCCAATGACCCTGGCAGAGGCATTGACTTAAAGGAACTGTGGCCTGAGGTGGTAGAGGGACAACAGAAAGGCATGACCCCTCGGAACACACTCTTGGTGTGACTTCCCATTGCCTGCCCAGCCCACATAAAGTGATGTTAGCTTGTGGTGACAGGGATTTAGGCCAAAGCAAATCCTCTCACAGAAGGATGATGTCTTCTCCACGCAATTTTCTCATGTGCAACATACCCTGTACAGCCTGCAAGAAGAATAGGGGCCCTTCTCAGAGCAGAAGCTCTCCTAAAAGGGAGAACCCCCAGCAAGGGAACACCGGGAGTCCACTGGGATAAGACTTGCAGGCGGAGGCATCTCTTCATATCCAAAGACTGTAGAACCAGTTCTCTCAGTAGAATGTCATCTTTGCACAAAGAAATGTATGTCTTAAAAGGAAGATTCATTAAAGGACCTGGACTATACCCATCACACTAAAAAAGTCCAAACTCACACACACACGTCCTAATCCCTACTAAACAATAAACACACCAGTCCATTCAAATAGACATTCATTCACACACACACACGTCCCAACCCCTACTAAACAATAAACACACCAGTCCATTCAAATAGACATTCATTCACACACTTCCCTACCATTCTAGACTAAATTAATGAACACACTTATGTGTCCTTGCTGCCCATTCCCCATAACGTTAATCCAAATGCCCGCGCAATACTCCATAGTCCCGCGAGATTCCCGCGATCCAAACCCTAATCCACAGTCCCGACGCTGACTGCTGCTGTTGCAGTCCGGTCCCGACGCGTTTTCCCAGCGAGTCTGTGCACTTTAAAAGTGCACAGATGTCTCCTATATTTCCCTACCTGGATTGCCGGACTGCTGCGAGCATGCGCAGTAGACTCCCAGTAGTCTGGACTACTGCGCATGCGCGGAGTCCGCGAATTTTAAAAAATTATTTTTTCTTTTTTTTTCTTTTTTTTTTTTGGTTGAGGGGGCTGCAGTCCAGTAGCCCGATAGCATGGGCTGCCCCTGTGTAGAGGATGTAGGAGGTACTGTCCTGGCACATTCATGAACACCCTTATGGTGTGTTGGTATGTTGTGTCTTCTCAGTCAGAGTGGTTTTTGTTCTGTAGCCTGAATTGTGTGAGATAAGGACAGAGGAGATATAGAGTGACAATAATTAATACATCTATATAAGTCTGTTTGAAGAAGATGTGGAACATCTGAAATATAATGGTGCCATGTGGGAACTAATTTTCACAGTTACGTCAGTTCTGGCCCACTGTACGGTTTATTTCATTGGCAGATGTATCGTACTTATGTAGGAGAAGGGGTAGACAGATGGATAGGCAATAGATATACAGGAAATTAACCTCTGAAAACAGTCCTTAAGAGCACCCCCCCCCACTGGGTTATAAGCCTTAACAATATGCAAACGTGCATTTATACATCTGATCATCACCCGAACATAATACAAAGGGAATCCTACAACAGATTTTGAAGCATTGCACACTATAGAAACACTGATAACCTATTGAAGCAAGGTAACATGTTGGTATTATTTGTCAGCAGAGTCAAGACAGTATGCAGAAACCATGAGATGACCTTTATATTCATCAGCCTAATAGATACACACACGTACAGAGAGCTGGGAGTGAAGGGGTGAATACAGGGACAGATGGACATACACATAATGTTTGGCGTAGTGGAACATTCATGAACATGTTTTTAGTGTGCACTCATTATTAATGTGCCATGCTCTCTAGCATAAAATAACTAATATAGTGGTAAAGAAGTGTTTAGAGAGGGATAACAGGGTTATGACAAGCAAAACAAGGTTGAATAAATATCTCATTATTGTGGAGATGGATGTCACTTCAGATACTCTTTTTAACCAGTATTGAATATATCTCCATGAGAACTCATAACTCTTGCAAATGTTAAGATCTGGGTGATTAAACATATCTTAGACACATATAACTTCACATTAAGAAATGATATAAGATGCATCTGGAATCGAACCCTTGATGCTAAGAGCAAAAACAATAGTCAGTGAAGTGATTTATGTCACCACTCCACACCAGAAGTTTCGTTTTATTACATCCAACAGTTTGAGAACTGTCAGAGTAACATTTTCAGAGTACTACTTTTACTCTATTTTATGCCTGTGTTTCTGTAGCTCAGTGAGTTTAAGTAGTATAACATGGAAATAACCAAATTAGTGGTGTCCAATAGCAAAAACTCACCAGGGTTTGCCATAGGACATGAACAGCCATCCAGTGCCACTCGGCACTATTGCATGATGCCAAACTGTGTTCAAAGGCAGAGGAAAAAAGTGAAGGCTTTTTTTAAGGGCCATTTTGACCAGATTAAACATGTGAAAATGGGATTGATAAGAAAGTGATGAAATGGGGTAGCAAGTAGAGGGAAGAATAAGGGGGAAGCAATACAAGCATTTGTAGGAGGTGATTGGCACAGGACCATAGATATCAACTTCCTCAACACAGTAATGTATACAGGTAGACAAAATTTGATGAATTTCAACTGTCACCACAACAAGGATGGGTGACAGCAATGCAATAATGTTGTATAGCCAATTGGACCAAATCAAGTGTGTTGAGAAGACACATATGGAAAGTGGAGTGCTATGTATGGGAGAATTTGTTTTTTGTGGACAGGTGCCTATATTTTTTTCAAAAAGTGAGGAATAGTGAGGAAGGCTAGGTAGGGTAGATGAGGAAGCAGGTGCAGACAGACAGGACATACAATACATGGTGATGTGCACAAAATGGTTGGTGTACACCACGACTGGGGATAGGTAGAGGACATTGTAGGCATATGTACATCAAGCATGGAAACAGTAAGAATCTAGTCTTCACCCTCAGAAATGTCATCACAGTCCCCTTCCTTAGTTGCCAGTGAGACTGCTTAATGAGGGAGTCTTTTTGCAATTTTTAGAGGCACTTTCTCCACTCAGCTGATATAGACACCAAGAAGACTTTCTATCAGACCTCACACCATCTCTTGCAGCTCCCGGTGGGTGACATAATCACTACCTCCACCAGTACTCCTAGAGGGTACCACTGCATCACCACCTGGGGCACTGCTACCAAATGAGGATGGACCAGGTAGGGTAGGGGGTGTGCAGGCAGTGCTGCAGGTTGCATTCCAGAAGTGCTGGATGTTGGTGTGACAGCCAATGGGGAGTAGGCAGGTCAAGCCATAATGGTTGGCCTACCTCCCTGTGCTGAGATGTATTTGTTTTGCTGGCAGAAAGGTATGACAACAGAATGGTGTGACTCCAGGTAACTCAAAAAAATATATATATACATTATTAGGCCTGCATGTGTGTGCATTCTCCATTGTGATGCAGGACTAATGTCTGACAATATATTAGAAATGGATAGACTTGCATGACTTTAGTAATAGAGTTTGGAGTTATGCATACCTCACAATACATTCTGTTTTACAGTTATACTGGGGTTATGGGAGTGGTCTAGATGATTGTCAGTAAACTACTATGTCCATAAAAGACATGCAACTGCGTTTTTTATTACATAATCATCATTGTCATGTTAAACCAGTTACACACATAATCAACTGGGTTCATATGTCAGTCATTAATGAACTATGATACCTACAAAAGTTTGTGTATGCAAATAGTAATAATACTTTTCTGTCAATCAATCAACCTACTATGCATAGCTATTGGTTTGTAGTATTACCATTATAATCAAAGTTTTGGGAGCAATGACAGTATGACACCCTTACTAAGATGGAGAGTCTGTTGGATTTGAACCCCAGCTAATTTGTGTTCTGATCAAAGCTTAATGCACTTACATCTGGTGCCAAAGGGAAAGCAAACCAGCAGGTCCATTTTCTCCACTGAGTACTGTCTAGAGTTCTGATGAACACGCATCACCACCACTGGGCCTATTTGCATGGACAAAGGTACACCAAATTAACATTTTCACATTTTTCCTTCAGCAGTAAACTGTGTTTGCACTCTGTAGACAACACACAAATGGAAAAGACAATTCCAAACAATATTAATTATGTAAATACTCATTTAGACCGCTCAGAAAAATATCTACTGTGGGACTCAAACCTGGCTTTACCGCTGTTCTGTCTTTTTTAGCTTACCATATTTGCACCTTGCACCAAACAGACTATCAACTAGCAGGTGGAATTTTTGCATCATTACCATCCATGGTGCTGACCATCATGCAATGCTGTGAAGCATGTTTGTACTTCATAAGGCAAATGAAATTAAATTCTTCACTTTTTCCTTAAGCAGTGAAACATGTTTGTGCTATGCTGCACACTGTGCACATGGTAAAGGCAAAAATAAAAATAAATAAATAAATAATAAATAAATAAATAAATAAATAAGGGGGAAAAAAGGTGAAACAAAGGTTAAACAATTACCTCTGAATTTCGGCCATCAGATGATTGCACTTACACAACACAGCTGTAATGTTTTTTCTCTCTTTACCTCAGATATCTTTGTGATAGCAATCAAATAATGCACATACAAGCAATTCATATTTTATATCCAGTATTAAACAGCTCATACAGTTGAACATTCTCAGCAGTGGAATGAGTGATCACACACGTTTGCAAAACTGCAACTCTGTCTTCTCTTTGTATTCTGTGAATCCTTCCCTTATCTCTGTTTTACTATCAGATATGCAATCTCCAGTGAATATCCTCTCACTTTTCTTTCAAGGTATAATACAAATACATCGCAGTGAACAGCATTTTTCAGCAAAAACAGGAAACTGCTATCATGGCAAAGAAATATGCATGTGGGGTGTTTGTTTTTTTTAAAGCTCACTACAGCTAGTTTCACACTTTGTCAGTGTATACTCACCAACACACTCACTTCAAGGAAGCATGTCTGTGAATTGCTATGTTTCAGTCAGACTAATAATTCATAGTCGTAAGCCATTAGCACGTAACAAAGGTGTAGAGGTTACACTGTGTTTACATTTGCGACATGAAGTCAAACATTTCGTAGTTGGCAATTTTAACACGTTCATGCCTCTTTTGCATCTTCTGTGCTCAGAAAGCTAAATCTACACTATAAAAAGGTAACTGTATAGCTAGGGAACGTCAAGGAAAGGAGACTGTTTTGAGACAGAGAAGATTATGATTGCTATTTCTTTGAAGGAGATTTTTTTCTTCAAAGATGCATACATTTTGCTAAAGTATGTTTCTCTTATTCAAGTACATTTACATTCTAACATTAGGAATATATTTATAAAGGCATTAGAAACAATAAAGGTGTTGATCTGTATGCCCTTCTTATACTACACTGTTGGCATAAGCAGTTCTTACAATACTTTACATTTGTGAGATGGGAAGTTTATGTTTACACCACAGTATGTCTTTTTCCATTTGCTTTTGCAATTTCACCTGGTCTTGGAAACAACCGTATTTTGTTTTTCATCCAATGCAAGGGGTTGTACATGTGGATAAGTACGGTGTTAGACTTCTGAGATGTCCCAGGGCAACTTCCACAACACTGGTGGGCACAGTGAAAATTAACTAGCATTCTACTTTGCGTTCTTTACTGTTTATCAATGATAACTATTATCCAGTAATCAATGACAGAACTGTAGTCTTAAGTTATACCTCTCAACTTCTCAGTACAAGAAATTTGGACAAAGCCAGAAAGAATGGGGGGACAGTAGCCCAAAAACAGGGACATAATTTAAATATTGCTCCTATAAATGTAGAATGCTGCTAAAATAACAGGTTTTGCATTCTTGTGTATTTTCTGAAGGATGCAAGGTCTTAAACGCAAACGTTTGTAATTATTTATAGGTTCATAGGTTCATAGGTTGGTACTAGGCTATCGGCCCTAGAGCATATATACAAGCCTAGCCATAACAATTCCCTGGATATTTCTTCCCACAAGATTTACTTCCCTGGACCCCTGTCTAGTAGGGTAACTGATCTAATCCCCGGGGTGAATTTCCTATCTCCCATCCAATCATCAAGGTTCCTTTTGAAGAGGGCTAATGAGGTACTCTGCTTGACATGTATGGACAGTCCATTTCAGAGTATGGGGAGTCTCTGGGTCAAGAACCTATCCCTCCAGCATGTTTTGTTCATTGTGATGACAAGGTTTAGATCCCTGGAGTGTGTGGCTCTGAGGAATTTGGATTTCTTTAAGTGGAGCATGTCCAACAGCTCAGGGTTTGACATGGCCTTGTATGTTAAGCAGAGATCGCCTCTGAGTAGATGATATGCCACAGACTATAGCTGGAGTTGTTTTAGATGGTCAGCATAGGGCATCTGCTTTAGGCCTGTGATTCTTTTAGTGAGGTATTTCTGCAGCCTTTCCAGCTGTTGCAGATGTCATGTGAGGTACATACCAAACAGGGTGTTGTACTCTGTAATGGGTCTAATGAGGGATGAGTACAGTGGGACAATGACCTCCTTTTTTCTGGATGAAAATCCCTTAGTGATGAGATGTGCCACATAGAAGGATTTCCTGACTGTTGTTGCGATGTGGTTATTGAAGGTGAGACCACTGTCCACCTGTGTCCCTAAGTCTATCATCACACTTTTGGTGTTTAGTGTACTGCCACCTATGTGGTAATTCATGGGTACATGGTTTTTCCCAAAGGAGATAACTATACATTTCTTGGCATTAAGCTTGAGCCCATGGCTCTGGCATCAAGCATCTGTTTCTGTAAGGCCCTTTTGTAGAATATCCACATAATTTGGGGATTCAATAATGGCTCCCAGTTTGCAGTCAACTGCGAACTTTGTTAGCCAGAGTCCCTTAGTGTTAGCCTGTACTTCAGAGAAGTCGATGCCAAACAAGAGACGTCCCAGGACTGAACCCTGAGGTACTCCACTTGTCACCTGACTGGAGCTGGATTTGGAGTCGGCTACTTTTAAAGTCTGGGTTCTGTCAGTAAGCCAGTTGGCAACGCATCGAGTGACATAGGAATTTATGCCCAGCTTAGTAAGTTTATCTATGATTCCAGAGTGGGGGATGGTGTCAAAGGCTTTGGCGAGGTCCAGATAGGCTGTGTGGACTGCCTTACCCTCGTCCACAGCTCTGGGAACTGATTTGAAGCAGTAAATCAGGTTCAGGAGACAAGATCAGCCCTTCATGAACCCAAATTGAGTGGGGTCCAGTGTTTGAAGGTTGCCAATGTCTTTGTTTATAAGTTCCATGATAATGCGTTCCATGCCCTTGCAGATCAGGCTTGTCAGACTGATGGAATGGTAGTTCCCAGGATCCAAGGTGGATCCCCCCTTGTGGAGTGGGATAACTGTAGCTGTGCACCACTCAGTGGGCATGAAGCCAGAGGTGAGGCTATAATTAAACATGACACTTAGGTGAGGTGCCAGTTAATTGTTTAGTTCATGTAGTACACAGCCCGGGATGTCATCTGGTCCCATGGATACTGTATTTTTAGCTTTGAAGAGGGCAGTTTCTACCTGTGTGGCTATGATTACCGGAATTTGGCAATCTTTTGGTATTGAGATGGGCTCTTTAGGGGGTGAGAGGGGGGGGTGAAGTTGACATTAAATCGATCTGCCAGGATATTGTCAATATCCTTGGGATCAGTATATTTAATGCCATTCTGCTGTGGCTCAGAGCAGATCTGAACATTGCCATTTAGATTCTTGACATAACTATAGAATACCTTGTGTTTGTCTTTGGAATCTTTGGCAATTTTATTTTCGTAACTAGCTTTGGAGGATTTTATGAGGGATCTCAGCTTCTTACTGAGGCTGGTAAGGGAGATTTTTGCATCTTGGGATTTTCCCCCTTTTTTGCAACAGTTTCTTCCTTCTGTTGTATAGTTTGTTTATGGCAGGGGACCACCAGATTGGCTTCCTTTTTTTAGAGGAGAGCATCTTGGTTCTATTTGGGATGGCACGATTCATGCATGAGTGGATGTCCTCGTACAGTGCCTTAGTGTAGGATTCAGCAGTTGAACTTTCAGCTCCCGTCTGCATGGGTGCCATGAAGTTTGTCACTTCTGACTTGAGTAGCATGAAGTTCGCTTTGGAGAAGTTTTTAACAGAGGTTTCCTTACTGGGGGTGGAGGTGGGATGTGGATGTCAAGGGTGATTTGCTTATGGTCAGATCTGACCAATGGTGGGGTGAACACTGGTGTGGAGCATCTATCTCCCATGTTGGTAATGACCAGTTCTAGGATATTGGATCCCCTTGGTGGGACAATGGATTAGTTGATCCAGGGCATTGGAATTTATGAATTCCAAGAACCATTGGGAAAAGGTGTTGGTACATAAGTAGTTTTCCCAGTTAATGTCAGGGTAGTTGAAATCACCCAGTATTAGGGTGTTTGGTTGTATCTTAATATTTTCCAGTATGTTTAGAAAGGTGTAGTGAGAACCTTGGGGCATGGTGGGGGATCTGTAGCAAGCTACAATTTGGATTGCAGTCTTACATGTTGTTAGTTGCACCTGGAGAATTTCAGATGCATTGTGTTGGGCAACTAGCCTGGAGGTGGGAATATCCTTGGCGAATATGGACACTCCTCCACCTTTAGTGTTTCGGTCTTGGTTTGATGGCCAAAAAGTGTGGTAACAGTTGTAGCCTGGTATTCCAGGGGTGCTCTCTGGAGCTTTGAACCAGGTCTCAGTTACTGCATAGATATCAATGTTCTCCATTTTTAGGAGTGCCTCGAGAGAGTGCATTTTGAGGTTTAGACTTCTAGCATTGAGTAGCATTGCCTTCAGATTTTGCATTTTTGTATCTGTTATGGTGGTGGTTTTCTCCTTTGCACCTTGCCTAAAAAAGGCACTATGGGGTGGCAAGAGCTTTAGCCAGTAACCTGAATCCCAGGGGTGACAGGTGCAGACCATCTCTGGCAAAGCATTGTGGTTTGTCAATCATGTCATCCCAGGCAGACAGATACTGGATCCCCTTTGAATGACACCAGAAGCTTAGCCAATTGTTGAAGTCAGTCATTTTGCCCTTATACTCTGGTATCATTCTGGGCGAAGGCAGGGTGCTACTCAGGGCTAGGGTCATACCTGCCTGGGCCACATGATCCAAGAGCTCTTCCATGTCTCTTTTCATGTAGTCCAGGGAGGTACATCTCAAGTCATTCACTCCAACATGGAGAATGACAGAGTCGTATTTGTACTTGTTGTGGAGTGACTTGAGTGCATGCGTTATGTGGCGGATCCTGGCACCCGACAGGCAGCTGACTGTAATTTTCTCCTTGTTCAGCCTGATAAGTGGGACATCAGTGTGCCTGATTATAGAGTCACCTATGACTAAAGTGTTGGGTACGTTGTCTTGCCTTAGGGGCTGTTGTTGGGTGGCACACTGGTGTTGTGAGCTATGTGTCACTTTGGTTGTGACTGGTGTTTGTTTGCGTTTCAGCTTTGGAGGTCCTTGTTGCTTGGGCAGGTTAATGTTAAGGGCCTCCGCATATGTGGGTTTAGTGTTGCTATGTGTGGGTGTTGATGGTGTGGGTTTTGAAAGGCTATGTGTTGCCTGAGGTGTAGTGCAGGTGTTAACCTTCTCCTCTTGACTGTCTAGCACAATCTTGGCTGGAGAGAGCTTTGCTTCCAGTTTGGTTATGTAAGTGCATCTCTGACAGGTTGTAGTGTTGGGTGGTAGGAGGAGAGTGTTGTCTGTGTACACGAGGCAGTTGTTGCATTGCCTCCGTATGCCCAGATTCACAAGGTGGACAGGAGAAATCTCCAGAAGCTGACCCTTGGACATGCCTGTTTAGGTGCTTTTTTGTAAAGTATAACAGCTGTTTTCCCTTACCTTTGCAAGGTACTTTGCAATTATAGGCTGTTAGGTGTCTAAGATTAATTTCTCCTTATTAACAAGGAGAGTTGAGTGCTTGTATCAGTTTAAGGCTTCCTAGTGCTTTCCAGCAGGTTCTAGAGCAAGTGCTAGTCACAGGGGTTTAGATTTTAGTGCTACTACTAGAAACCAGCTAGTTCCAAGGGTAAATTTGAAGAGCAGACTTTCTGGCACCTGGTATAGTTTAACCGTAGCCCGGCAGTGCTGCACAATGCGAACAATGCACAAACACACACGTTTTTAAGCCAGAAAGTTGAAAGGGGTAGAAATCATCCCAAAATTGCTAATAAAATTACAATTTCAGAGCTGGAAACCACTCCTCTAGTGTTAGATAGGCAGTACAATGTTCACCACTCCAACTGGTAAGCAGTAGGACTTCCTTCTACCACAGCAAGGTCTGGATAGCTCTGAACACAAAAAATAAAGTCCTGAAACCAGCAAAGCCTGGGATCTGGACTACACTAGCTAGGAAAGGTGGGAGACAAGCAAACACAATAGTATTTTTTGTTTTTTTAGGGAGGGGGTTGGTTAAAAGGGTCTATATTATATCTTCGAACGCTTAAAAAAGCGAATGCTGATTGATCGAACTTATTTTCGCGAAACTGCAAAATATCGAAGCAGCAGAAACTCTAATTTTTTCCTAGGGAAAGAATTCGGTTGTCCGTTTCTGTTGCTTCGGTATTTTCAGTGTTATGGTGGAAAGTTACCGGTCGGATTCAGGTAAGTGTGCGATTGAGTGGACAAGAGGGTTAGGGCGGATTTAAGTGAGTTAGGGTTAGGGAGCGGGTGAGGTGAGTGTGCGATAGTGACGGATCTTAGGGTTAGGGTTTGGGTTAAGGTAAGTGGGTAGTTAGTGGTGTGTGCATAGTTTAGTGTAGGGTTAGGTATCAGATTTTAGGTGTATGTGTGTGGATTTCTGTTTGTTTGGTGTGCTTGTGTTGTGTGTATGTGTTTTGGATCAGCGATTTTTTTCCTTGGGAAAAAAATCACTGATCTGACAGTTCGAGATTGTAAGCTTTCACTTAACTTAGGTCAATCAATCAGCATTCACTTTTTTAAGTGTTCGATGATATAATATAGACCCGGTTAAAACAGCTAAACAATGCAATAATACAGTAAATAAACACAGAAAAGGCTAACGTACTTAAGTGTGTAACCCTAAACAGTAAATGCAGTAAAAACTCTACAAAATTAGCAATTTAAAACTTTTTACATGAAGCAAGACAAGTGCACAGCTGAAAAATTATTTAAGAGGCAGTAATACAGTAGAATAGGTAGCTAGTCTACATATACAGAAAAGTTTATATATACAGAAAAGTAGCTGAAACACACTAAAACAATTGAGATGCAGTGCAACCTAGAGCACTTGAGTTGTAGCAATATTAAGGCAAATACAGTTTTAATAAATGCACTAAAATATACTCTATATTTCCAAAATGTTTGAGAAGCACAGTCAGAACACAAGGAGATTCAGGCATTTTTTTAGTAATATTCATTGACTTCAATCCTCAATGATTTGTCAGAAAACAACACATGTTATGAGGAACAGACCAAAAATATGAGGCAAAAATCTGAGCATTCTCTGAAAATCTGTACAGTTGAGAAGTATGTCTTGAGTAAAGGAATGTTAAAAGAATGGTTGTTTGTCCAGATACTTTTGTTTGTTTGGAGATTTGGAAGGGAGGGCAACCTATCATTCTGTTTTAAATGGAAAGTGTGTTTCAAGTGCTGTATGTCGACAGTGGTTACACAGCCTGATTTTTTTTTTTGGAAAACATACATTACTATGTGCTATTTTGTGGGTTTGCCCAAACATTTTCATTTGTATTGGGGAGGCATAGCATTCAGGAACTGGTATATAATCCTGGATGCTGATGCCTGTGACACTCCCTGAATGTCCCCATGGGTCTCTGAAATGTTCCTGTAGCTAAAATTCTAAGTGCTACACATGCCTTGGTCTCCACAGTTATTGGCTCCCCTTGGTTTGTCCTTGGTCTCAGGTGTGAATGACAGAGGTTGCAGAGTCCCTGGGATGTGTTTCTATTCACCTGGTACCACTCTACTATTTCTACTTCATACAGACCATGAAAAGTGCCGTGGTGGTACGGCAGTAGCGTTGTTACCTCACAGTAAGAGGTTCTCCTGTTTGATTCTCGACTGGGCTTGGGAGTGCCTTCTGTATGGAGTCTGCATGTCCTCCCCGTGGTTGGGTAGTGGTCGAAAGACATGCGTGCGTAAATGGGCGTGCCTTCGTTGAAGGTTGGGCGTCGAGCTGGCACCTCGGCATTTCACAAAAATCTACTGCCAATCATTAGGGGACCAGAGTTCCGCTGTGGTGACCCCTTACCAGGAAAAGCTGAAAAACAAACAACAACAACAACAGACCATGAAAAGTTAAATGAGGTCTAAATGCCCTTCTCCTCCTTGCTCTAGGTCTATCAGTAACAGCAGCAGCAGACACATAGACTTGAGCCTGCTGCACACACACATGAACAACAGCAGCTGCATGGCTGCACAAAATGTGCACAATTGCCTTACAGTTTACTGAATATCTCTGCTATCATGGATTGGTTAATTAGCATATGATTCAGCAGCATATGCACTAATTAGCATGCCACAATGTTTACCTGGTTTGCAGAGCCATTTACTGAGTATAAATCAGTGTGCTATTGTGTGCAGGTTATGACACAACATGGATATGGCATAAGCAAGTCATGTAGGGTTTACTGAATCCAGCACATTGACTAGTTTTTTTCATTTCTGTGACTTGCGATTCAGCCTTAGTTTTTGTATGTTAGTTTCCAGATGTAAGCTGTCATGAACCCATTCTAAATGCATGTGTACTTAAAATAAACACTAATATGTAAGGTTTAAACAAGCACTCATTACTCAGAACACATTATCCAAGGTACAGTAAAAGGTATTTGAGAGGCAGGATAGTAAGCTGGTATTAATGAGAAAGAGAAAGAGAGAAAGCAGATATTGTTATTAAGGTAACAGTGGTCTGATTGGACCTAGAAGTGATGAAGTCAGCAAGAGGGAAGTGTAGTTTGTTAATTATGCCACTGTTGAAGAGTAAGGCTGATACATTCTCATAAGGAAAAAATACATTTTTTACCAATTTGCTAGCACGTGATATGAAGTGAATATCAGCTAACTATTATCATGGAACAATATGTACTGAGTCTGGTTATTAAGTGGGTAAAGAGCATGGCCTTCAAATTTCTTTTTTTTTTTTTTTTAACAAAAAGCATCTTTATTAAATTATCACATATGACATAGGCAATTTAACATTTATATAAATGAAAAACAAACATTGAAACCACTTTAGTTGCAAACATTATATATCACAGACACCATTGAAACAACTGTATGCCCTTGAAATTTCTGATGTTCATTATTCTTAAGTCATTCATTAGTAAATTCCACATTGTTATAATGACTGAAAAGGCTTTATCAGCAACAAGAATAGTATAATTAGGCAACTGAGGAACAGAACTCTCTTCTTTATCTGGATTGCTTTCAGATTGTGTATAATCTGAGACTGAACGCAGTCGAAGCCTATGGTTTCATTCAGGATATATGCATCCTGAGATCAGAGGGGAGTATGGACTTTTTACAGTACAACAATCTCAGCAGATGTGTAATGAAGCTTTCCTTTTATACTTCACTGTGTTGATTGCATGGTCACAAAACCTATTTTTTTAACATCAAGCCATATGTAATTCCCCAACTATAAACTGTTTTTTTTTATTTACTCAGAGACTCCATGAGCAGTTAGGCAACAGCCCGGCAGAAGGCAAAGCCTCATGGATGAGACTCCACAGAAGGCCTCATAACAGGAGGAACTGTTGCTCTTTAAGCCTTCTTTTGCCTCACATATAATGGAACCATGATAAGGGTGCATCAATTTAACTGCATATCCTTGTTTAATACATGAGAACATGCATAAGGTTGTATCCATGGAGAAAAATATCAATGCATCTACTGTCTTTTTGTTTATTTTATTTATTTGTATTTTGAATTTGTTACTCAGGATAGAGCTCTGATCCCACTGGACCCACTTCTGTCTCAGCGTGGGGAAAACACAATAGATACATGTCATTATATACAGACTGAATAGAAAATGCAGTATATACATACATTATATATAAAGTGAATATCATAGTTGACTTGAGGGTAAAAAGGCATTAGATAAATTACATTATATAAAGAGAGAATGAAAAAACAAAACAAACAAAAAAATATATATATATATATATATATATATATATATATATATATATATACATATATATATATATATATATATATATATATATATATATATATATATTATATATAGACTGGCATCAGAGTTGTCATGCTGAAAGAATCATAATCAAAAATAGAGTCAGAGCACCATATGTAGACAGAAGAAGGGAATGAAGAGGTAAAGTTAAATAACCAGAGAGATAGCAGTTGTATTTTCCTAGAGTCTCAAAATGTGCTTTTGTTTGTGAACAGAAAATTGGGTAAGAGGAATGATCTATAAGAAAAGAAGGGAGAGATTCCCACAGTTTGGGACCAAGGACTGAAAAAGCAGGGTCTGCACAGGAGCCTACTTTGGGGGATTTGGAGAAGACATGAATGGTTAGGTTCTGTATGGTTCTATGTTGGTGCATCTCTGAATATTCTGGAAGCTAGTGGAGGGAAAGTGTCATTCTTAATAAGTTTAAATAATTGAAAGGCAAGTAGAAAGTCAGCACATTGTTTCCCAGGTAGCCAGTTAGCTTTTTCAGTGGTTTTGTAGTGGTGTTCATATCTCGGGGGAAGAGTGATGAAATCTTCAAACGGTATTTGAAATAGAATGAATGGTGGCTATATTTCTTTTAGAAACTGCAGCAAGTAGTGGGAGAGGA
Organism: Protopterus annectens; assembly: GCF_019279795.1. NCBI lineage: Eukaryota > Metazoa > Chordata > Ceratodontiformes > Protopteridae > Protopterus > Protopterus annectens. Next base: position 292,205,355 of record NC_056744.1, read on the forward strand.
TATTCTAGCTGAGCCACTAAGTTACATTTACCTTTGGCATGTCTACAGGGTCTGGATAGAAAAGGGGAGATTGTTCACAATATCAGACAGATTATCATCCTTTCCACCAAACAAACAAACAAACAAATCCAGCCTTTTGTTCCTAACAATGGTCTGTGCAGTCACCTTTGGCTTTTCACAGAGCCATATCACAAGCGATATGAACAGGTGTGCTTCCTCTGCACCATGACCTGGCCTGAGTGCATGTAATAAAGCTGAAAAACATGTTAAAAGGACTAGTATTTCCTTTACATGTAACTTCATGTGTGGGGTATTCAGCCAATAGGGTTTAATATTGTATCTCTGTGCAGTAGGATGAGCAATATGGAGAGTGTAGTATGAGGTAAGGGTGAATTAAACTTAAAATAAATCATTGTTATATATTCAAATTCATTTTCTAGGAACACACTGGCATGTTTCTTTTTATTAAGACTTGAATTATAAGATATACTTTGATAAAGTTCTGGAACATTGAGGACCAATGTTGTCACATAATTATTTGTTGTGAACAGTGTTTTACTTTTTTAAAGACAACTCTGAGGTCAGAAAACTATATTTTGTGAAGTACCTTCTCTCTTACTGCTGTTTGAAAATCAACAGTATGGTGACAAGCACCAACAGTGGGGTAAGCAAGGAGGTACACCCCCCATAAAATACTTTTATTTGATTTTTTGTGATTGGTTTTGCTTTCGTTTTATGTTGACATTTCAGTGTTGTTTAGTATTGTTTTTATTAGGTTTTAATGACATAAGATGTGTTGTATTATTCTTAGCCTGCATTCTTTTATGACAGTGATGACGTCTTGTGAAAAGAATAATGACTATATGATCACATTTAAAGAAATCAAATGATATTTATCTGAACAATTCCTTGTGTTTAGAGATGAGGCAAATAAATAATGGATGGCATATTTAGATGGAGTATAAAGAATGATGTTTCTATTCTTATGAGTGAATAATCACTCTCTGAAACTAGTACATTCCCTCATTACTGGGGACACCAGCAGCATTTTGATTCTGGTCGATAGCACCTGTATGAGATGTTGGTCTTTGTTACTCTGGAAAGCCAGTAAGTTTCTGTCATTACTTCCTGACCTCATTTTGAAACTACTTTAATTCTGAGGACCAAACAGAAGCTTAAGACAAAACATACATGAGCTACTGTGATTCTGTGCTTGTAATTTTCATAACATCTGCTAACAATCTCAAAAAGAAAATGGGGTCACTCAGAATAACTTAAACAACTGTGGCCATAAATATGGCAAGTATATATAGCTATGTGTACCTCTTAATTTCTTTGCATAAGAGTTCTGATCTAATCCAAAATAATGACAGGATAACAAAAACAGGAACAATTTTTAAATATTGCCCTAATTCACTTCAAAAGTTAATAGAAGAACAGTTTGTGCCTCAACGTGCATTTTTCTGAAAAAAAGAAGAAGAATGAGGCTCACTTATTTGGCATTATTGACTGACTACAATCCTCAGTGATTTACCAGAAAGTCAACAGTTTTACTAGGGACAACCAGGGCAAAAATATTCACTTACTCATCTACCACAGGACACAGGACACATACTTACTGGTCTGATTATAGAATGCAATGTCTACATTATACTTGAGTTGTGTGTTTGTTTTCCTGCTGTAACAAATGTTCTTATGTTTTCTTGTCATTGCAGGTGTTGTCATGGCTGTGGCAGCAATCTTTCATATGTTTTGGTACCGACTGTATTATACTAACATCACATTTGGAGTCAATGATTGCCCACAGTCTGTAGTCCTTCAAGCAGCTGTTTGGACACAGGGTGTCTATGTCATCTGTGATGCCCATCACTTAAATAATGGAAAGGAAAGGGCCTAACAGACAGCCCTGATGTACGGAAGTAATCACTGGGCCTGAGATACAGGCCGCTTCACACATTTAAACATAGTGATATACCACTGATGTGACACACTGGTCTACCCACTTGTTGATTTAAATGTTTATGGCTACATCTGACAGTGTTGATTAAATACTTTGGTGTGGATTTGTGGCTTGGCCCTTTACTGTTTGGAATCTATTTCTCGACAGTTCAGGGTAAAGTATAAAGTTTGCTGATTCTTACATACTGGGTACAATTACTGAGTCCACCAATGATGATAACATAGTACAGGAAGAGCCAACAGACAAATGATTGATGATAAAGCCACACAATCTACAAATACCTGCAGAAATGTGTCTTTATTGTGTCCTTCTGAAAAGTGGAATTCCATGCTAAAGATTCCTGGGACTTCTTGGGACATCTCAAGAATAACATTTGGAGGAAGGATTTAATATTTTTAACTATTGATGTTATGGACCTCTTCACTGTTATCACTAAAAATGAAGGGCTTGAGTTGTTTCATGACACTTCCATAAATTCTCCTCCCTATAAAAAGAAAAAGTGACTTTGGTGGTGAAAATAATGGCTCTCATTTTAGAAAACAATTTCATCTTTTTTGAAGGGATTTTTTTTTTTCATCAAACTCCTGCACCCCTGTTTTTGCCATCACTGTTTTGCTAGGATGGGAAAACCAATATGTTTTTAATAGTAAGCTTTCCAAGAATCTCCACTTGTATTAGGGTTCCTTGATGGCATCTTTATTTAGTGGGATGGTTTTGAGGTGGAGATTCACTCTTTTGTTGAGTTTCTAATTAAAACCATTTTTTTAAGATTTACTTATAACTGGAAGGGAGAGGATAACTATACTGATACTGTTGTATCCACAAAGCATCAGGATTTAAATCAAACGCATATAGAAAAAGAGACATTTTATAATTCTTATTTACATTTTATTAGCTGCCACCCCTTTACACAAAAGAAAAGGTTAATGAAAGGTCAAGCAATTAGGGCGGTGATGATGACATCCCAGTATGATGAGGTCTAGGATCTATTGTTTAAGCTGAATGAAATGTTCCTTGTGAGATACTACCCAGAGAACTTAGTTAGTGACTTGATTAAAAAAGTGTTTAATGAATGGGGGGGGGGGTAGATTTAAACCCCTTCTAGGATTAGGTCTTGACAAGTCACCAACTGATGAAAAGGAGGTCAACTATGAAAAAACACTTATCATACAGCGCAAGCAATTTTCTAAAGAGATAAGTGAGAGTTAAGAGAAACTGGAATATTTTTAAAGTGAATGTGGACATAAAAAACATGGTAGTGATGAACCAACCTTTAAAATGAATACAGCATCCAATTTTAAGTATCTATTTGAAAACTAAAGGCCTGAGGTTTCATCAGTTGACAGGGATACTATCCCCTGCAGATGTTGCAAATAATGTTCTTTTATAATAAAGACACAAACCCTGGTACTTGATAACATCCTAAATAGTCAAATACATTTTCAGAAAGGGAAGTATTCCACAATAAGAGCTGTTTATCTGGAAAAGTGTGATAGTTGTCCATCCTTCTATTTTGGCAAGACAGACCATACATTTAAAACACACATCTATGAACATCTTTATGATATAGCCAACCATAAAGAAAATAATGCCTTGTATAATCACTCAACCATTTCTATTGAATTTAGAAGATTCTTCTTTGGAATTTTGGAAGACATTGGTATTAACCCCAGGGTGGAAGACTGGAAAGGATGGCTTTGTAATAAAGAACTAATGTGGCAGCTTAGGTTATGCTAGGTTTTGCAGCTGGTTTAAATGAACACATATCAATAGCACCAGTTTTGCATAACAGGGCTAATAAAGTGTGATTTTATATTTTTATATGTAATTTGATATGTATATACATGAAATCCATACTTTTATATACTGTGTATATATCTTTACATGCTGTAAGCTTTTAAATGTATTCATATACCTTAAATAATTGAATTAATGTGGCAATTATACAATTAACTTAATTAGCCAATAGATTATCCCAGAGGACAGTATAAAATAAGGATTTTTTAACTGTTGGCTATTCTGATGAAGCCTTCTCAGTGGGATGAAAGTGCTCAATTTTAAAAATATTATGGCTTTTAAACCATTTTGGATCCTGGGTGGCATTATTTTACTTGTTTCTTGATTACTTTTATAATGCTACATCATTGATATTGATTACAGCATTGACAACATTCCTACCATGGTGAAACTCAGTGACGCAAGCACTGGGAACACATGTAGATAGCGAGCTGAACTTTGATTACCAAGTGTCCACACTGACATTGAAAGCCTGTGATGTGCACATCATAAGTCATGCCATCATATTCAGATCTTAGGACTGTATGACAGCACTGTGCACAAATCTCATCAGAACACTAATAGAGTATAATGCTCCTTTTTGCACGTACCTCACTAGACACATGCAGCAGCTGGAGAGACCACAGGGGTTTCTCATCAAGGAAAACACAGGGCCTACAAACCATGCCATGATGTATGTGGATAGACTGAAAGCCATGTTACTGTAATCTGTATCATATAGGATGCGGTGAATTCTGCCTGGCCTCCAGGTCAGTCTCTGATCCTGCCCTGGTGGGAATAGTGCAGATCCAGATATAAGATATAGCTGATGACATCAGAAGTGTCTGTTGAGTAGAATATGGAAATAACAGTGTCCTACATGCTGGCGTAAAAGATTGTCTGTAATGTCAAGCAACAGTAGAAACACACACACACACACACACACACACACACACACACACACACACACACACACACACACACACACACACACACACACACACACACATACACACACACACAGTTGACTGCAGTGAGAATAGAACCCCTACCTATCTAACTGCGCAGCTTATAGACCTATGTATTTAAGGCAAGCACCACAGCTCAAGTGTGACTTGGAATGTTTCAGACAACAGTTTATAGCTGATGACATCAACCGCGTCTGTTAAGGAGAATATGGCAATAACAGTGTCCTACATGTTGGTGTAAAAGGCTCTCTATAATGTCAGGCAAGAATGCAGACACACACACACACACACACACACACACACACACACACACACACACACACACACACACACACTTGACTACAGTGAGCGCAGCACCCCTACCTGTTAAAGTGCACAGACTACAGGACTCAGTATTTTATGTGAGCACCACGGCACAAGTCTGACTTTTACAAGACTGCAGGTCAAATTATAGTGGATGACATCAGCAGGCCATAATGGAGAGAAGATGTTGGACGGCCTGCATAGGTTCATAACTTCATAAGTTCATAGGAGATTACTAGTCTAATGGCCCTTGGGTGTTTACCAGCCTAGCCATGTAAAATCACAAGTACCCTTATTGAGCATATTTAGATGGTCATTGTAAGCAGAACAATTGTGTGATCCGCACCAAATGACCCTGTCCATGAGGGACACATGCACCATACTAGGGATGAATTTACAGTCACTCATCCAGTTGTAAAGGTTGCACTTGAATAGGATCATTGAAGAGTGCTGCTTCACATGAAGTGGGAGCCTATTACAGAGGAGTGGCAATTGCTGGGAGATATTTCTGTCTCCCCAGCATGTCTTGTTTATGTCACAGGCTAGGTTGAGATCCCTGGAGCAAGTCATTCTTGTCCCATTTGATTTGCAGATGTCCAGCATTTCCAGTATGGCAGTGTCTGTGACTGCTCCGTAGGCCAAACGTAGGACACCTGTCAGTAGCCTGCATGATACTGAGTGCAGTGGCAGGACTTTCAGTCTTTCTATGTATGTCATGTTTGGAGGACCTGGATTCTCCTAGAACAAACTTCTCTGTTTTCTCCAGTTGCTGGAGGTGCTGGTGAGGTACAGACAGAAGGGGGCATTGTACTCAATTGGTGATCTGGTAAGGGTAAAGTACAGCAGAGCTGTGACCTTCCTGGTCTTGGATGTGATGGCCTTATTTATGACATAGTGATTGAAGTGCAGATTGCTATCAACATGTATTCCCAATTCTGACAACACACTCTGTTTGAGCTTAGAGAGGTGTTATGTATATCATAATTAGCAGGGGTACTCCATTGCCAAAGTGGACAATGAGTTGTTTTTTGCATTAAGGTTTGGTCCATAGTTTGGCTCCAGTCATTTCTCATCTGCAAACTTGGTAAACCACAGGCCATCTACTTTCACCTGGACTTCAGAGAAATAGCTTCAAAACAGTTAAGGGCCCAGCACAAATGCTTGTGGTATTTAACTGGTAAGTGGTGTAGTGGTGGAGGTACAGTCTCCAACTTTGACAGTGTGTTTTCTGTCAGTGAGCCAGTTGGCTATCCACCTAGAAATGTATGGCTTAATTCCCAGATGGGAGGCTTTTTCTATGATACCTGAATAGGGGATAATGTCAAAGGCCTTGGATAACTGAGCATAGGTTGTGTGTGCTGTTAAACCTCATCTAGGTCTTTGGGGATGACAACAACACAATCATGTTGTATAGCCCATTGGACCGAATCAAGTGTGTCAAGGAGACACATGTGTGAAATGGAGGGCTATGTATGGGACAATTTTTTTTTTTTTTTTTTGAGACAGATGCCCATTTTTTTATTAATTAAAAAAAAAGATGAATGGTGGGGAAGATACTTAGATATGTCTGGGTAGGTGAGGAAACAATTGCAAACATACAAGACAAACAAGAAAAGACACAGGGATGGTGATGGATACAAAAGGTTGGGGGACACCATGATTGGGGTGAAGGAGGGGACAACACAGGCTCATGCCCATCTAGCTGGGAGACAGTGAGAAGAGTAAGAAAAGTGACAGAGCTAAAAGGCTTTGCATGGTCGTTAACACAGAGACCTTAAGAATGATTAATACATTTGGAAGTGTCATGTCACTAGTTCTGTGGCAGCAGATGTAAGTGTAGGGCTACAGTACAGATGGTCCTGTATTCTAGTACAGGGTGTGCAAACTTTTTCGTTACTGTTGTGACAGTGCAGTTTATAACAATGAACTGAAAAAATAGACAAGTGCTACCTTAACATTTGAATGGCAAGAGATATAAGTGTAGGGCTGCCATACACATGGTCCTGGATTCTAATACAGAATGTTCCTACACTTTTACTGTTGTTCCATTTCCCACTATATTTACTCTCACTTATAACACTTCAGATAGTGGAGCTGATATGAATTATATGTATGAGGGATGAAACATCATTATTGTGTTTTCAGATGTTTGACTGAGGGTATACTGTGTACTATAGTTCTGTAAGTATAATTCTGCTACCTGGCTTGCATGGCCTTCACAATTACATAAGACACATACACAACTGGATCTATATCCAATAACCATGTCAGGTCAGACACATACATGTGTAATAGCTTATACTGTCACCTGTATTAATGTATGATTCCTGACCATGTATGAGCAGCACTTCTTCTGTGTCAAAGATGGAAAATCAATGTTTTGTTCCTTATGTCTAGGTTTGAATCCCACAGTTTAAGAATCAATTTTCTCAGTGTATAAAAGTAAAAACAAATTTGCCAGGTCATTACATTTATGCCCCCAGTGCATGTCTGCAAACCTAACTCAACTAACAGTTACCTTTGAATTTCCAATACGTATTTCCAGACCACATCAGTAGACACCCCTCAAACTAAGGCCAAGTGTCAGATTAACCTTCCAATTGCAATCTTTTAATTCCTCCCTACTTGGCAGTGCTGCTCCCTGCTTAACATCATGCAAACACATTGCTCGGCTTTGCACACTACCAGTAAATGCAATAACTGGAATTGGTGGAAAAGCATCAGTCTCCATTGCTCTATTCTGGCTAGTAGACATGACTGGTGTTAGAGGGGAAGGTGCCAGGTTTAGGGCACAGAAGTCAGGTGTCCAGGAGTGCAGGATATGTATTGGACTCCTGATAAAGCGCCACAGACAAAGGCTTCTACAGTGGAACTATTCTGGCTCCCTGTACAAGTCTGAGGTATGGAATAGTTTGGCTCAGGCTGTATACAGTGCTACTATAATCCCACACTCTGCAGAGCAGTGGAGATATCATTTTAATGACCTATACAGATGTAAAAGAGATACCCTCAACAGTTGGTTAAATTAATTTGAGACTGTGGACATTCCATAGCTGTGTAAGTTTGATCATTAGAGAGTACTTACAATAGTTAGAAAGCTAAATATAGGCAATACTGGTATGTGCAAAGCTCTTCTATTCTTTTCTGTTCTTTTCCTAGCTAATAGCAAATGTGAGTTCAATAGACAGGCTCATGTTGCACGAATGGGGAGACTGAGAGAAGCAAGTGGTATGTATGCAGCATAAGAGAAGTGTTATTGTAGCTTTAAAAGTTAAAGATACAGATTTTTTACACACTTGTAATAAATTGAGCATGCATATCTTAACTGTGAAAGCAAGTATGCATGCATTATTTTTTAGCACAAACTAGGAGTCAAATATTAGACTGTAGTCAAAGGTTATGGTATCAAATACCAAGAATCACAACTATGCAATGCTGCATTTCTTTAATAATATTTACATTAAATTAAACTCTATACAAAAGTGGCACAAATGCCCTGCTGTTAACTGTAATCCCTATAATTGGAACAAGTATATGTGCACTATATGCATATTTCAAGGATTACCATCAGCAATCTGTAGTTATAGTGAGTATTTGTTAGGGAATATACTTAAATGTCACACTTCACACAAAATAGTTGCATAATTGTGTTAATGGATTGTATGTCACATATGATGGTACTAATGTTATCTCTTTTTTTCTCTCACCCCAACACTTATCTCTCTTTTTTTATTTTCTATTATGTGTCATCAAAATGTCTCCATATCATGCATCCATCGCTAAATGCTCCATAACACATTCAGGTAGGCCAGCCCCAGTGAATCAGATGGGTCTATATTAGAACACTGAAGTTTCACAACTTTGAATGTTTTAATATCGACCCCTATTCAGCAAAAGTTGAAAATAGCACAACGACAGAAAACCAAATTTTTTCCTAGGGAAAGAATTTGGTTGTCTGTTTCTTTTGCTTTGCTATTTTCAGCGCTGTGGTGTAAAGTTACGGGTCGGGTTCAGGTAAGTGTGTGATTGGGTGTGGGTTAGGTGAGTTAGGGTTAGGGCGCAGGTTAGGTGTGTGTATGATTGTGTGGACGTGAGGGTTAGGGCAGGTTAGGTGAGTTAGGGTTAGGGTGCGGGTCAGGTACGTGTGCGATTGTGTGGATGTGAGGGTTAAAGCGGGTTAGGTGAGTTAGGGTTAGGGAGCGGGTCAGGTAAGTGTGCAATTGTGTGGACATGAGGGTTAGGACGGGGTAGGTGAGTTAGGGTTAGGGCTCTGGTGAGGTGAGTGTGCGATAGTGACGGACCTTAGGGTTAGGGTTTGGGTTAAGGTAAATGGTTAGTTAGTGGTGTTTGTACAGTTTAGTGTAGGGTTAGATGTAAGATTTTAGGTGTATGTGTGTGGATTGCTGTTTGGTGTGCTTGTGTTGTGTGTATGTGTTTTGGAACAGCGAATTTCTTTCCTAGGAAAAAATTTGCTGTTCTGCATGTTCGATGTTGTCAGCTTTCACCGAATAGGGGTTAATATTAGAACATTCAAAGTTGTGAAACTTTGATGTTCTAATATAGACCCAATCAGCTGCACCAATGCCCAGCACATCTGAGATCCAACCTGGCAGTACTGCCTCTGCTGCCCCTGTACTACATGTGCTCTCAGGTAGTACTGCCCTGGAGGCTGGTGCAGTGGTACTCTCTGGGACCAGTGAAGGGGATGGGGATTTCATCACCTACCAGGAAGTGCCTGGGCTGGTGCATAGGAGAGGCTGCTCTTCCTCATGGTCCATAGGAGGAGAAGACATCAAGCACTCCAGCCACCAGTGGAGTAGGTGTGCATTGATGACAGTCCAGTGGGTGAGGACCTGATTCTTACTGTCTCCAAGTTTAATGGGCATGAGCCTAGGTTATCCCCTCTCCCACACCCCAGTCATGGTGTCCCCAAACCTTTCATGTCCCTCACCATCCTTGTCTCTTGCCTTGTTTGTCTTGTTTGCTCGCATTTCATTCATCTGCCCAACTTACCTGACCTATGCATGCCTGTATCCATTACCCATCTCTTACTGAATTAAAAAAAAAATGGGCACCTGTCCCACAAAAAAAAATCTTTGCCACATACATAGTTCTGCAATTCTCACATGTTTTTTCTTGACACATTTGATTCAGTCCAATTGGTTATACAACATGATTATGTTGTTGTCACCTTTCTCTTGGGAGGTGACAGTCCAGACTCAGCAAATATGGTCCATACATTATCACTTTTTACTGTTGAAGAAATGGATAGCTGTGGTTCATTCCCACCTCTTTCCTGCACATTCCTGTATTGCTTTCTCTTTGTTCTTCTCCCTGCTTGCTCCCCATTTCACCACTTTCCAATCCATCCCATTTTAACACCTATAATCTGGTCAAAAAATAGAATTACACACAACACATATAAGTAGCAGAAAAAGGAATGGATCCCTTCACTTTTTGGGGTCTATGTTTGTGTGGAGTTTGGCATCGCACACCACTGCCAAGCAACAATGAGAGGCCCTACAATGCTGTGGTTACCTCAGCTCAATGCCACTTAAACCCTCTGTGTTATGCCCTCACACAGCAACGCACTTATTATAAAGAACTGATGTCATTGCATTATCACTGTTTATTTATAACTATTAGATACACCTGGATACAAACCCAGTATCATCTAGACTCAAAAAGAAATGTGTCAATTGTCCATTTACACCTGCTGCCACAGAGTCAGTTAAGCACCAGGTGTGTTTCATACACTCAGTACTAACTGTCAGACTTTAGCGATGTGGCTTGCATTTCTGAACTGCTTAACTATACACAAACAGTGAAAATAATGGAAATGTGTATCTCACATGTGCAAACACTTTGCAAACCATAGTGTAAACCCACTGCTCACTGCTGTGCTATGCAAAGCCAAATTTAACATGTATTACTACTGGTTACTGTCCATTTACTCTCTATGCCATGAAACTAAGTGTGGAAACTTAAAATGAAAAATATGTCACATATTTACAATGCAGCCATGTGTTGCCTACCCCAGTCCACTGCAACCCTGGTGTCTCCAGTACATTTTCACAAATATATCAAGTACACTACATAAATTAATATCAAATGTTGTGTGATATGCAATGCAAGTCAATCTGGGAGCATGCAGAACTAGAACTATCTTCACAGTTGAATATGCCTGCACATCCATCAACTGACCCTGAGATATAGATGTATTGAGCCATAAGCCTAAACAGTCTTAAATGCAAGGCTATGGAAAGATTCATCAATGATCTTATCCACAGGGACATAGGTGACTTCAACACTCTTGGCCTGATACATATTGGTTTTGTCAAGGGTAGATCTTGCTTATTAACCCTTGCGTACTTCTTTGATAATGTCCCCAAAGCCCTGGATGAGGGAAAACAGGACATACCACCTATCTTGATTTAGCCAAGCCCTTTGACACAATCCCCATTCGGGTATCATAGAGAAATGCTCCCATCTGGGGATTAACCCATACATTACTAGATAGGTAGCCAATTCTCCCACTGACAGAATACACACTGTCAAAGTTGGGGAGTCCACCTCCACCAGTAGACGATTTACCAGTGGAGTACCACAAGGATCTGTGTTGGGCCATCTACTGTTTGGAAACTATTTGTCTGAAGTCCATGTGAAGGTAGATGGCCTGTAGCTTGCCAAGTTTGTAGAGGACTGTCAACTGGGCACAATCACATAGAGTCCTCCAATGATGTTAACATATTACAGAAAGGCTTGACCCAGATAAATGATTGGTGCCAAACTCACAGACTGAAACTTAACTCAAGAAAATGCCTCATTGTCCCATATGGCAAAAAAGTATACCTGCTAATTATATTATGCATGGTACCCCTCTAAGTTCAAACTCAGTGGTGCAAGGCTTGGGAACAAAGTCTGATAGCAATCTACACATCAGTCACTGTGTCCATAGTGGTAAAACACACATTTTACATTGTCCAGCTCATAACTAAGGGCATCACATCCAAGACCAGGGAGGTCATAGCTCTGCTGTACTTGACTGTAATCAGACCACTAATTGAGTACAATTCTCCCTTCTCTATGTCCTACAACAGACACCTGCAGCAACTGGAGAAACCACAGATGTTTCTGACAAAGAGAATCCAGGGCCTCCAAAACATGACATACATGGAAAGACTGAACGCCCTGTCACTTGTACTCAGCATCATACAAGCTGCTTAGAGGTGACCAGGGTCTGGCCTACACAGCATCTGGGACCCTGCTCTAATGTAAATGCTGGACACTTGCAAATCAAATGGGACAAAAATAATTTGCTGCAGGGATGTCAACCTAGCCTGTGACATAAACAGTACATACTGGTGAGACAAATATGGCTCCCAGTGATTACTGCTCCTCTGATTTAGGCTCCAACTGCATGTGAAACAGTACTCCTGAATTACCTTAATCAAGAGCAAATTTGAAAACTGGATGGGTGATTATAAATTCACCCTAGGGGTGGCAACTACGTCCCTCATGGACAGTGCCGGTCAGTGCTGATCACAAAATCGCTCTGCTAACAATGAACATCTAACTATGCTCAATATGGGTGCTTGAGTTTTTACATGGCTAGTCTAGTAAAGGCCCTAGGGCCATTAGCCTAGTAACATCCTAGGAACCTATAAAGCTATGGACCTGTACAAGTCTCCCATCATCTTCTCTCCTACAGCCATTGCTGATTTCATCCAGTATAAGTTGTTCTGCAGCCTTGCAAAAAAATCAGGCTGGTGCCGTGGTACCTACATAAATTACTGAGAACTGTAGTCTGTGTACCTTAAATAGATAAGGGTTCTGTTCCCACTGCATTCAACTTTGTGTGTGTGTGTGTGTGTGTGTGTGTGTGTGTGTGTGTGTGTGTGTGTGTGTGTGTGTGTGTGTATAGTGAGAAACAGTTACCATTCCAATATCATGGATTGACAGTATTTGGTTACAGCTACTTTGAGTTTAACAGCACATACTGCCAAACAAACGAAGTGGCCATGGGTTGCTGCCATGGCACCGAGTTATTCAAATATTTCTATGCATGGGTGAGAAATGACACACATTTAAAACAATGTGTATATGAACAATATTCTCTTGTATAAACACTTTATTGATGATGTATTTTTGGTGTGGAGAGGCAGCATTGATGAACTTGAAAAGTTTCATAGGCACATCAACAGTTGAAATTCTTTTCTAGAATATACCATAGAATATTGTGACACCAGTATAAATTATTTAGATGTGACGATATCAAAAGAAAATGGTAAACTTAGCAGCAATATATACAGAAATGAAATACAAAACAATTATTTTTTAGATTATCCTAGTATGCATCCCACCAGAACTAAGCAACATATAGTGGAGGGACAGTTAATGAGCGCAAGCAGGCTCACTAAAAAGGATGGAGACTTTCTGAAAGAAAGTGAGAGCATATGCAACAAATGTATCCACAGAGATTATCCAGTGGAGATGGTAGAAAATAAATTGAAAGAAGTATGCAGTAGTAGGAAAATAATGTCAATGAGAATGTGAACAACAACAATGTGGATTACTGTTTGGTTATGCAAGTAGCAAACAGTATAGAGTCACTAGAGATTAAGAAAATAATCAGAAGAAATTGGAATATTATTAGCAGTTGTTCTGAAATAACCAAAACAGTTGGCACCAAGCCTATATTTGTACAGAAAAGTGGCAAGAGTTTCAAGAATTTTTTTTTTCACAGAAAGTTTGGCTTACCATTGAACAGCAGTGTAAAAATAGGGATGTGCAAATATCTCAACTGTAAAATTTGTAATTATTTGTACATTGGAATAGAAGACATAAGGGTGAGCAACATGCGGATTAAAATCAGAGACAGATTTACCTGCAAATCTAAGTTTGTTGTATATTTAGCTCTATTTATGCATTGTCAGTCATTTTATGTTGGTAGAGAGAGCTTTACAAGAGAATATATGAGCACAAATATGCAATATCAGCTGGCAATGACAAAATGGTTTAAGCAAGCATTATATTTCATCCAAATGTAAAGTGGATTTTAAATTTATGCATTAGATTATGTTGCAAGGTATGACAATAAGTTTAATTCTGAGGAAGAATTAGGGTAGAAATAATATTTATGACAAGAGATTTTGCTACTTACCTGAAACAAAAAGGGTTAAAGCACTAAATTATTTTAATCACGACTAGGAATTATATAAATGTTTGGTGATGCTAAATGTATTCAGTCTGAAGAAGTCTCAATGTTAGAGATGAAAGAAATAACTGGAAACTTGGTATTTTATTGTTTTTATTTGTTGACTCTTAAATAAGTTCTGGGTTTTCCTATTCAGCTGTTTTTGTTTTTTCATGTTTTGGTTGAACTACATTTCTAAGTTTAAAAGAGAAAATATGTAAAATATGTCCCTATTTCTGGTCATTGTCCCCCATTATGTGTGCTTTGTTCTGACTTCTTGCACTAAGAGATTGAGAGCTATGAAAACTATTATCTGTTAAGCCCTGGTGATCATTATGACATGTTGTGCAAAACTGCAAACCTTCTGTGACCTAAAGAGGATTGCTATACATGCCAGTTTACATGGTTTCCTGGCCAGCAACACTGTTCCCAGCCACAAAAAAATGGGCTTATTTATGTTTAAAAGTGGTGAGTACATGATTATGCAATGAGAGCTGCTGGTCACCATGCACCACCATGCACACATGTAAACTCTGTGTAAGTTTGTGACATACCAAGTCATACTTCCCAAATGATACTGATATCAGGATTGTCCCTGATTAACTCAAAGTGTAATTTTGTCCCTCTCACTTCTTCCTAATAACACTACCAGAAAGGTGGTGAATTGAACTTAATAAATAATGACAATAAGTTGAGATATACTCTTCCATAACTTCGGCAAATGTACATTACTTCACATTCGCATATTCTGTCACTGTCACTGATTATAGAGCTAACACAGAAAATGTTTCCCTGATTGTCACTGAATATTTCTGGTTTAGTCCCTGAATATGTTGAGGTGTATCCCTAATTGGTGGAGAGCTATGTTCCAAATGTGCAGGTGAAGTATACCTCTACAGTCAAAGCCTTACACATACAGCTATATTGACACAGCTGTGCTTTTTTCAGAAAATGTACAGATAATGGATATTTTCATATCCATAGTAATCTAATAAATGCTACAGGTGTACACATGTAAACAAAGTAACTATATACATGAACAAGCAAGTATCTGTACAATCAGTTTCAATAACACAGACATATCAAAATGCAACCTAAGCTACCCCCCACATGGATCCGAACCTACATGTATCCATGACAAATGGACATTGGCCTCTTGCTTAACAGGTTGAGTTAAGAGACAGGAAAACACCATCCCCATAACAAACTACCGTTGGATCTGTCCATAATCCTGCAGATAATAGAGGAGTACACACCCATCCAACACATAAGCACTATAGGCCTTCATTCTCTACACACATGATTGAGATGTGTAACAGCCAAACTGCATTATGTTTAACAAAGTCCAACATCTAGTAGACATGCCCACCTGCAGTGTTCTTACATTCATGACCATGTGTGTACCAAACATATTTAACTTTATGTGCATTATCTAAAGCAAAGAGGAATAATGTAGTTCTGTGTGACTCAGCATTCATAGATACAGAGGTATACTGTGTGATGGTCTCAGAATATTATGGATAATGTAGAAATGCATAGTCATCCATGGCATAGGTGCTATAGGTGTCAGTGAAACATGGAATTACTGGATGTGTAAAAAGATGCACTGCATAAATTGCCAAACAAACACAGGTCTAATGTTCAACAGTATGTACATGGCAAACACCATTTAAGAAAAATCTGCAAAGGGACTTGAATCTATAAATAAGGAGGAACAGTCCCTTTGTCTTAATGCTTAGCCATATGAGGTAAATAATAGAACAGCTAAGTAATGACTCCAAAAGGAATATTTACAACATATGAGTCACACCTATATGTGAGATGTCCATAGGAATGCACAGTTAAAGTAAATATTTTGACTTACTGTATCCATCAGCAGGCTGCCTTCGCACCTCTGCAACCATCCATTGAATATCTTGTACATCCCTCCAAAGCACATCGTCAGAGCGGTAAAATCTTGCCCTCCAGTCCAGGAGATCCTTATCCATTGTCAGTGTTCCTTCATAATCTGGTTTCATATGTCAATCATCTCGAAGTTCCTGGGTCATGTTAGCATACATTGTTCAAGCCCAGCATAGAAAGTGAGCATCAAGGTGGCCTCCTCCTCATTCCAGTTCAGTGCTGGGACACCCCAAAGCCTTTTCAATGTTGCTATCCCACTGATGCATTTCAGAAAAAAAGCCTGCAGAAAATTGTTCATTGAGGTCCCACTCAATTTGCAGGTAGCAATGGATGGTAAGAGCAGTAAATGTATCAAAATAACATTTTAAAAATGGTACTTATAGGATGGTACTACATTGTTGTATGACAATGGACAAGTGCTACAGATAGTTCTGTTTAATGATACCTACTCGACAGTTTCACCAGACGGATAAAGAAACGTAATACCAACAAGGCATATGGAGAGAACATTTAAAACCTTTCTTCAACTAAGAAGACCAGGTTTTAACAAATAGAAGTAAGAAATGAAGATGACATTTTTTATATTCAACAAAAGTCAATCCCCCATTACAAAAGTCATCCAGGCTGGGGAGTAGATATCCTTTGAATCAACAACACATTAAAAATGTGACAAAAAACAACAAGGAAATACAACATAAGAGTTTAAGTATACTGCAAAATCAATGGAGAGGAGTGGGGAGAGTCAAGGAGCCCAGAAATTCAATTGAAGGTTCCCATATTTAATTCAAGTAAATTTCCTTTAGCTGGGACTTTGACCGCATTACTTTCTAAAGATATGTCTTTTATCCCAGCAAAAACAGTAAATTCAGTAAATACTTTACTGGAACTAAAAGCTTTTGCCAGAAAGAAGAATTTGAACTATATACTCACTAATAACAGTAAAATGACCATGACTGATACTGTAGTTTATAAAAAGAAGTACATTTAAACCTATTATAAATTCTACTTTAAACATTTTCATTCAGCATTGCAAAAGAGATTTAAGAACTTTATTAGCGCAGAAAAGTAATTTTATATATTACAATAAATCAGCCGCTGAATTTAAGAAATTGTCTGATTTAATACATAAACGCAAATGCAGGTGATGAAAGCAGACAAAGACAGTGGTTTAGTTTCAATGAATCAAGAAGATTATGTTAAGGAAATTAACATTTTGTTAACAGACTCAAGTTTTTATAAACAAGTTTTGATATAAACTGTTTATTATAGATCTAAGTTTATAGATATTTTATTAGCTTTCTTACACCAAAAGTATATACATTTATAACTGTATAACATTTTAGTAGCAAAACTACCTAGATTAAGACAATATTTTGGTGCCAAAAAATATGCAAAGACAATGAAAGACTTCCATTTTATCCAATAGCTGCAGGAAGTGACTACAAAGCTGAATATATTAGTATTTTTAGATAATATTTTGATCCCAGTTACACAAAATATTTTGGCATCTATTAGAGTTGCCTTATAAATTTAAAATCAAAGCAAATGAGACTATGGTCTATACATTAGACTTGGTTTCTTTATATTCTAGCATCCAGCAGGAAGAAGGATTAAAATATATTAGGGACTTTTTGAGTAAGAATTATGCAAGCATCTGTTGTTTGAACAAAATTTATTATATGATTTATTTTTTATTTGGAAAAGAACTGAAAAGATGTTTAAATAATTTTATACAGCATTAATCATGCACAACATTTCTTACATTCACATTGGGAGAAATAGATTGTAAGGTCAATTATTAAGATGTTATAATTATGTCGGATAAAAACAAATACAAGTTCAAAAGTAGGATTTAATGTAAACCCACTTTTGTTAATAATTCTGTGCATGCAAGTAGTTTACATCCTAATTTTGTGAAAATGGGTATTATTAAAGGCCAGTTAGTCAGAGTGTCAAGACTAGTTACTAAAGATGAAGAATATTTGGAAGAAAGTCATTATTTGGCAGAATAATTCATTGATAGAGAATATAAATCACATAAGATGTATAACTTAGTAGAGGAAATCATTAAGAGGGCAGAAAGCCACTTTTTTTCCTATTTTAAGAGGAAGAGCAAAAGGAAAAGCTAAGAAAATTTTACAAAAGAGTATTACTAGTTTTAGTTTACCAATGAGTGTGGACAACAAGAGTATACAGAACACAATGGGCTGGATTCCATAAAGTTTACAGTATCTGGTGCATTTCACCAATTTCAGCTCAAAAGTTGCAGATAAGCCTGTAATATGTAAATATGTCTCAGTGAACATAGAATAACACAGTGCATAACAGAGTTCAGCAGCAGCTAATGTCGCACTGCATGTTAGTCACAGCTACTTCATAAGTCAGTACAACCGTTTCACAAAATGTGATGTACATTAACAAAGTTACGGAAATATATCACAATCTACCACAACAACATCTCTCCAGTAAGCTTAGAGTCATTTATTAATAAAATATTCTTGCTTACACTTACACATTCCAATGGAATCTGCAAAATTTCTAAAATAGATAAATGAATAAATATAATAAAGGGGAAGGGCAATTATAGCCACATCACCACAGCTAACAGTGGCTAACAATGGGTGGAGGACATGTGTGTGAAACATATGTAACACACACTCACACACCCAAGGAAATAAGGAGACAGAAAAGCAGAAATGGAGCATAGGTGACCAAGAGAGACACACATAGGGTATGTTGGAACAGAAAAATCTGAGGGACAGGTAGATGGCATGGGCAGGGTCTTTTTTTCTTTTTTTTTAAGAATATAAGTAACAGTAAAGGCTGGGAAAAGGGAGGAAAAGGCCAGGTAGGTATATCCATATAACAATTATAACAACACATGACAGACGAAGGTCAGAAATAAACACTAAGAAGAGGTAAGTTACACAGATAGCACACTGCACAACATAGGCAATGGAATGTTGAGAAACAGGGTGAGAATGCATATCAGCCATGATGAACTGTAGAAATACAATACATACATATCTATGCATTTCTACATTATGACATGTTGTAAACTGTGTGGCAGTCATATCTGGATGTGTATGACCAATGGGAGTTATGTTTTGTAGGGTAATAAATAGGAATCACAGTACACATTGGATAAATACTCCAATATCCACGCAGTCTCTCACAGTGCAAGTGTAAGCCAAGAAACATCACAGATAAACAGTGGCAGCCTCTGGAATGCCAGAGAATACTAACAGAAAACAGAACAGAATCTATGACCATACATATGAAAGGTAAACAACCAAGCACAGTGCTAAATAGTAGTATTATAGCCAACAAGCAAACTGGATGCTACCTACACAAATAGGTGTACACAATCCAAACATGTCACATACATATGTCAAAGGCAACACACAGAGTTGTATGCATATATATATATATATATATATATATATATATATATATATATATATATGTGACTTTCATTGGCCTAACAGAAAATTATCTTAAGCAATGGTAATAAACATACACACATAAATGGCACATAATAACAATATATTGTCACAAATCTACAGTTAATGCTATATAACCAGTATCAGGTTGTGCACATTAATATCAACAACATACTCTGGTTAATATGTAACATAAAAGTATAACAACAACAAGGATGTATTGCAAGCAGTAGCCATCAACTTGTGTGCACATGTGCTGCATCTGTATAATAACCATAGGGATGGCACATGTTGACCATGCAACAAGACAGCAACATGAAAAGGGATGAAAATTCCAAAAAAGGTGAACATATATTCTGCATATGTGCAAGATATATGACATAAATAAAAAGGTGGAAGGGAGGTGGACAACATGGGCCTACATCAAGTAACACATGGCATCAAACCGCCATAGGCAAACAATAAATCTGAACAACAATATGTAAGGTGACACACTGCAAATGCATGTGTACTCCACATAGGTTGGTCTAATTTTCAACCCAAACTACAATGAAGTGAATGGCCAATGTATGTCACATGGCACATAGGCAGACTGCTTTGCCGATGTCAACAAAAATGGACATGCATAAATCACATACACTGTACTGTTCAGTCATATAACAGCAACAGACATAGGTAAGCAAGCTAAGAATTGGTATCACGTACACATATATATTGTCATGCCAATGTAAAACAACATGTGGAATAAATATCTGCAGTTATATGTTACTGAACCTGGTTATAACTGAGCAAAGTACAGTCCTGTGAGCAACATTACAGCGCATGACATGAAGTTACAAGATACAATAGTGATTCTCTGTTGATCAGAATATGCACAGAGACATGTACATAAATATTGCATTTGTATACCATTGCTAAAATGTGTGAATGTATGTGAATAAGTAATAAATGTAGAAATGTAACACAGGCCAAAGAAGACATTCTGTAATGTTACTGAATAAATTATCATTATCACAGTATATAAATAAATGTTATATTGGTGGTCTATGCATTCAATAAAGGAGGACTGGCCATATGTATCAAATACATTCATATGACATGACATGGTATCAGCATTTCCCACACATGCTGCACACAATGCCAGTATGCCAGTGTGACAGCAGGACAAGTGCCATCCAAACCACAGGGGAAGGACAATACTTACAGTGGTGAGTGACCAGCCTGATGGGGATGAGCATCACAAATGATTTCCTGGGCTATTTCCCTGAATGAGTTCCTCATAGCCCATAACATATCTTTAATGAAATTCTCCACCATGTTCCTCATCTGTATCGAGAAGACATTGGTCACCACCCTCCTGGATGTGCTCCCAATAATAATCTTGTTGGGGTGTCTAGGATCATCTCCTCTGGGGTGCAGCAGGGATGGTGATATTGCAGGTCCAGCTTCCTTGTCATCATTCTCATGTCTATCATAATCATTGTTATCATTGAAAGACTCTGGCAGTGGTCTGGCATGTACGCATCTCTGACATCTGATGGGTAAGTGTCCACTGGTGCCATGCTCTGTCAGGGTGAATCACAAGACAGAAAGTACATATGTATACCTGTTACTACATGACTACATAACATACCCAACGTGATACAATGAACTGGCAGAAAACAGTCATGCCATAGTCAACTGGTACATATGCGATGTATGTCAGTAGTCAAACAATAACAATGAAAACCAAATGTCTATCAGGTCGCACATTCCTGTAAAAATCATAGCTGTCATCAAACTGAAAGTGATATGCACATCTGCAATCTAACAAGACATTAATTAACATTCTGTTGACATGTGATGTCTGTATATGACAATAAAAATATATCAGCACACATTGCACGTCATTAAAAAACACATTCTCAGATTAAATGGCCTAAAATTATTATGTAGGACAAGTATAATAAACAAATGTATTGCTAGCTAATGGCTCATCATGCATACAACACATTCTCTATGTTCTATTATCTATATTTATGGATGATTCCAATAACGGAACATGTCAGGACCATTCTATCCATCACACAATATGTGCAGCTTACTCCAGGCCATGCCATAGCATACATAACACAGCTTAACAGAAATCCTGACATTACTAAACACTTGCTTATTGGCCATCATTATGCATGACAAGCATATACAAAGCCAGCACACTTACATATACTGACATTGAAGACAAGCATAGGTTCATAGGTGTGTACTAGGCTAATGGCCCTGGAGCCTATATAAGCCTAGCTCAAGAAGATTCCCTGTCATCATGCTGCCCAAAGTTAGTTCCCAGTGCCCCTGTCAAGCAAGACCACTGAAGTTATCCTTGGGGTGAACTTCCTATTGCCCATCCACTCATCAAGATTTCTTTTAAAGAGGGCCAGTGAAGTGCTCTGTTTGACATGAATGGAAAGTTTGTTCCAGAGTATGGGAAGTCTCTGGGTTAGGAACCTGTCCCTCCAGCATGTTCTGTTTATTGTGGTAATGAGGTTTAGGTCCCTGGACCATGTGGCATGTAGGGATTGGGATTTCTTTAGGTGTAGCATATCTAACAGCTCTGGGTCAGACACGGCATTGTAGGTCAAGCAGAGATCGCCTCTAAGTAGGCGATAAGAGACAGAGTATAGCTGGAGTTTTTTTGAGTCTGTCCATATAGGGCATATGTCTAAGGCCTAAGATCTTCTTAGTGAGGTATTTTTTGGCCTTTCTAGTTGTTGTAGGTGTCAAGTGAGGTATGTACCAAATGGAGCGTTGTATTCTATAATAGGTCTAATGAGGGATGAGTAGAGAGCGATTATGACCTCTTTCTTCCTGGATGAGAAACCTTTTGTAATGAGATGTGCACATAGAAGGACGTTCTGACTACAATGGTAATGTGGTTATCAAAGGAGAGGTTGCTGTCAGCCTGTGTCCCCAGGTTTCTTATCACACCTTCAGTGTTTAGTGGACTTACCGCCTATGTGGTAGTTCATGGGCACCAAATTTTTCCCAAAGGGAATGACAATGCACTTTTTGGCATTGAGCTTAAGGCCATGGTTCTGGCACTAGTAGTTGGTGTCAGTGAGGCCTTTTTCTAGAATATCGACATCAGTTGCAGAATCAGTAATGACTCCCAGTTTGCAATCATCTGTGAACTTGGTCAGCTAGAGTACCTTTGTGTTGGCTTGAACTTCAGAGAAATAGATACCAAAAAGGAGAGAACCTAGGACCGATCCCTGTGGGACACCATTTGTAACTGGTCAGTAGTCAGATTTGGAGTCTGCTACTTTCACAGTGTGGGTTCTATCAGTGAGCCATTTGGCAACCTCTTATGACATAGGGGTTTATACCTAGTTTAGTGAGTCTATCTATGATTCCTGAGTGTAGAATGGTGTCGAAGGCCTTGGTAAGATCTAGGTAGGCTGTGTGAACTACCTTGTCTTCATCCACAGCTCTGGTGACAGACTCGAAGAAGTCTATCAGGTTGAGCAGGCATGATCTACCTTTCACAAACCCAAACTGCGTGGGGTCCAGAGTTTGGAGATTCTCTATGACCTTATTTATAAGGTCCATGATGATGCGCTCCATAGCCTTACATATCAGACTTATCAGACTAATGGGGCGGTAGTTCTCAAGGTCTGTAGTCACTCCCCCTTTGTGGAGTGGGATGACCATAGTGGTGTGCCATTCAGTAGGAACAAAGCCTGAAATGAGGCTGTGATTGAACAGGGTACTCAAGTGTGGTGCCAGTGCACTTTGTAATTCATGTAGAACACAGCCAGGGATATTATCAGGTCCCATGGAAGCTGTATTCTTGGGTTTGGATGGTACATTTTTTACCTTTGTAGCTGTGATAATAGGGACTTGGCATTCTTCAGGTATTGTGAAAGACCCTTTAGGGGGTAAAAGGGGGGAAAAGTTTGCACTGAACCTGTCGGCCAATATGTTGGCAATACCAGTTGGCTCTGTATATGTATTGCCATTGTGCTGTAACTCAGAGCAGATCTGAGTATTGCCATGTAGATTCTTGACATAACTATAGAATGCCTTGTGGTTGTCTTTAGAATCTGAAGCAATTTTGTTTTTGTAGCTAGCTTTAGAGGATTTGATGATGGATCTCAGTTTTTTGCTGAGGCTGACATGGGAGTTTTTCCAGTCTTGGGACTTCACCCTTTTCTGCAACAGTTTTTTCCTTCTGTTGTAGAGTTTGTTTATGGTGGGGGACCAACAGGTTGGCTTTCTTTTTTTGGAGGAGAGCATCTTAGTTCTTTTTTGGTATGGCCCGTTCCATGCACTTGTGTATGTGTTCATATAGTGCATTGGTGTATGATTCAGTAGTCATGCACCTATTTTCCATTTGCATGGGTGTTGTGAAGTTAGCAACCTCTGTTTTTAGAAGTCCAAAATTGCCTTTGGAGAAGTTTTTTATGGTGGTTTCCTTTGGGGGGGAGTGGGATGTGGATATCCGTGGTGATTAGCTTGTGGTCAGATCTGACCAGGGAGGAGTTGATTACTGGTGTAGAGCAACGGTCGCCCATGTTAGTAATGACCAGGTCAAGGATGTTTCTACCCCTGGTGGGGGTAATAATGAGTTGGTCCAGGGCACTAGAATTAATGAATTCCAGAAAATGTTGAGCAAATGTGTTGGTACATGAGTAATTTTCCCAGTTAATGGAGGGGTAATGTCTCCCAGTAAAATGGTATTTGGTTGTACCCCAATATTTTCCAGTGTGTTTAGGAATGTGGAGTTGGACTCCTGGGACTTGGTGGGAGATTTATAGCAGCAGCAAAAGAGTCCCTGCACATACGGCAACTGCACAGCCCCAAAAAGCAATGATCCAAGACTAGAAAAGAGGAGCCAGCAAGCAATGGCAAACTGTTTAATAGCTAAATATAGCTAAAATATCATGTCAAACTTTGTGTACTGTGTGTGTGTCTGCTATAAGAGGGGGTGGTGTTATCACCTCTTTGTTATCTGATATTTAATAGCCTAGAGGGATTCCTCTGTACTTTAAGTGCTAGCCACAAAGTTTGAGAAAACATTTTATGCTCAACTTCTGAGAGACTTGCTTGGCTACAAGCATCTGCATTAGAAGCTGAAGTTAAGTAAAACCTGCAGTAGTGTATTGTAGTCTTCTGTTTAGTACAAACTTGCAGTTTTAAAAGTGCTGTATTTTGATTTTTTTCTGTTTCCTAATTGTGTGTTTCATTGAACAGTGTGCTGTGTGTCTCTGCAGTTAGTTCCCCACCCTCCCTGTTCCTGTGTTGGTATTAGTGTTGGTGGCTCTGGAATTGCCCACCCCTCCTGTAAGTCTGTATTAGAACACTCCTCCTGGGTCCATCTCATTTGCTCACTTAACCGAGTACAGTGAGATCATATTCTGAGACTAGTGTTCCCTCGACTTAATACAGAGAGAAGATTTGAGAAGGCCAACTCACTTAGGTTCTTCCTTCCTCTCTCCTTGCACTTAAAAAAATAATTTGCACTTTATTCATCTGCTTTTACTGTATTTGTGGTTCCTCCTACTTTATTTTGCTTTTCTTAAAAGTACTCAATTTTATTTATTCTGCTGCATTTATTACTGCTTGGTAGTAGCCTGATTAAATTGTAACTGTTATTCTAAGTCTTTTGGTTTAAGCACTTGGGCTTCATACCAGTTGTTTTACATTAAGAAGGTTTGTGGTCTGCACTGTTGTGGCAGGACAGGTAGCTTACATCCTTCTAAGCTGGGAATTGCTGATTGAAGTTCCAGTGTCTGCTATTCTAAAAGTGTATTAGTTCTGGCTTAAGCACTTGGGCTTAAGGCCAGTTATTCTACATTAAGAGGGTTGTGGTCTGCACTCTTGTGGGAGGAGAGGCTGGATTCTGCCCTTCTGAGCTGGGAATTTCCGGTCACAGGCTTATTGAGCCTGCTTATTTGAACTGTTTCTTTCTGAAATTGGTGCGCTTTGTTGCTGTAGCATAGACCAGATTCAGGCCTGCTGAATCTAGCTTTGTTTGTATAACTTGAGCACTGATCCAGGCCATTTTTTTAGAAGGTTCCCCTGCACCCTAGTAGCAGGAGTGTGCAGTTAAAAGTTGTCTGATTGAAGACTGCTGGAACAGGGCTCAGTGTTGAGCTTTTTTCTGGTTAATTTGGTAACTTGTTTAAACCAGTTTGTTCATTTTCTACTGTTTTACACACACACACAGATATATATATATATATATATATATATATATATATATATATATATATATATATATACATATATACACTTTCTTCCTGTCTTTCTAAGCTAGTATAGTCCAGTTTTCAGGTTAGTGCTGAATTCAGGGCTGTGTTACAAATCTCTGTGTTTGCCCATACCTTACTTGGATAGAAGGAAGTTTCTTTGTTCACCTGTGAGAGAGGGGAGCTTTGAGCAGCCTATCTGTCCCTGGAGGAGTGGTTTCAGCCCAGAAATTAGTAGTTTATTGGCCATTTTTGGGCTAATTTCTATCTCTTTCATTTCCTTGCTATATATATATATACACTGGGCAGCACCCGTCAGCTAGGGTAAAACTATTCCCGGCTCCACAAAGTCTCTTCTTCAATTTTTCTCTTGGATCTAGACAAACATTCAAGTAAGCACTCAAGCCATTTATTTCTCAGCCTGGCACTTTCTCAAAACTTAAAGCAAGCACTTATAAACCCTAGCACTAGACCCTCCTGTACTGTACAGAAGGACAAGGCTCTCTATTTGACCTTACCAGCCATACAGTAAAACAGTTCACTGTACCTATCCAGGCAGGTCCAAAGGGCAGTTTTAGGTGTACTCTCCAGTCCAACTGGTGAATCTGGGCATTTTGAGCCAATGTTACAACTGCCTCATGTACACAGACATCCCTCTCCTCCTACCACCAAACATTAATACATGCGAGAGATGCAATTATACAGCCAAACTGGAGGCTAAGCTCTCTCAACCCAAGACTGAATCAGACAATCAAGAGGAGAAGGGAAATACTTGCATCACACCACCAGTCTCACACAGACCCATTAAACAGTGCTGGCAAAAAACACACATAAATACATGAAAACATACTCGGAGGCTCTAAATAAAAATCTGCAAAACCAACAGAGTCCTCCAAAGCAAACAACTAAGCAACCTCCACACCCCAACACAAACCATGAAACACATACTTCACAAAACCAGTGTGACATGCAATCACAGCCCTTAAGGCAAAATAACATACCCAACATACTAGTAATAGGTGACTCTATAGTCAGGCACACTGACGTCCCACTCACTAGGCTGAATAAGGAGAAGGTTACTGTTAGCTGCCTGTCAGGTGCCAGGATACACCACATAACACAAGCACTCAGGTCACTCCAGAACAAGTACAAATATGACTCTGTCATTGTCCATGTTGGTGTGAATGATCTGAGCCATACCTCTCTGGACTACATGAAAAGAGACATGGAAGAGATCTCTGATCACGTAGCCCAGGCAGGTATGACCCTGACCCTGAATAGCATCCTGCCCTCACCAAGAATGATACCACGGTATAAAGAAAAACTTCTCGATTTCAACAATTGGCTAAGTTTCTGGTGTCATTCAAAGGGGATCCAGTATCTGTCAGCCTGGGATGACATGCTTGACAAGCCACACTGGTTCACTAGAGACTGCTTGCACGTGTCACCCTTAGGCTTTCGAATACTTGCCAAGGCTCTTGCCAACCACATAGTGCCTTTTTTAGGCAAGGCTCAAAAGACAAACCCACTGCCGTAAATAGCAAAAGTAACAAAAAACTGAGGGTAACGCTACTCAATGCCAGAAGTCTAAACCTCAAAATTCGCACACTCAAGGCACTCCTCAGTATGGAGAAAAATCAATATATGTGCAGTAACAAAAACCTGGTTTAAGGCTCCAGAGAGCACCCCAGCACTACCAGGCTAAAACTCATACTATACATTTCGGCCACAGACCCCAAACCGAAATACAAAGGTGGGAGTATATCCATATTCATCAAGGATACCCACACCTCCAGGTTAGTGGCACAGCATGATGCTTCAGAGATCATCCACATGCAACTAACAACAGGCAAAACTGCAATTCAAATTGTAGCTTGCTACAGACCACCCATCATGTCCCAGGACCCCCATTCCATGTTTCTGGAAACACTGGGAAACATAAAGGTCCTACCAAATACCCTAATATTGGGTGATTTCAATTACCCAAACATTAATTGCTAGAACTACTCAAGTACTAGCTCCCTTGCCCAACAGTTCCTAGAATTTATAAACTCAAATGCCCTGGTTCAACTGGTCAACACTCCCACCAGAGGTGGCAACATATTGGACGTGGTCATCACCAACATGGGCGACGGGTGTTCCACACCGGAGATCAACCCCTCGCTGGCTAGATCTGACCATAAACAAATCACTTTGGATATCCACATTCTGCCCCCATCCCCAGACAAGGAAACCACCGTGAAAAAATTTTCAAAAGCAAACTTCACGTTACTTAAGACCGAGGTGGAAAGTTTCAAAGCCCTCATGCTGAAGGATAACTCTGTCCAAGCTGCAAAACCCTTTACTAATGCATTCTACGGGCACCTACAAGAATGCATGGATTGCGCAATCCCAAGCAAAACCAAGACTCACTCGTCCAAGAAAAGGAAACCAGTCTGGTGGACTCCTGCCATGAACAATCTATGCAACAGAAGGAGGAAACTAGTACAGAAAAGAGTAAAATCCCAAGAAGGGAAGACATCCATGATCAGTATCAGCAAGAAACTACGATCCCTCATAAAATCATCCAAGGTGAGCTTTGAAAGAAAGATTGCCAAGGACTCCAAAGATAATCACAAGGCATTCTTTAGCTATGTCAAGAATCTAAGTGGCAATGCTCAGATTTGCTCGAAGTTAGTGCAGAATGGCACAAAATACACTGAACCGACCGATATCACCAACATCCTGGCAGACAGGTTCAGCACAAACGTCAGCCCCCTCTCACCCCCAAAAGGGCCCATAACCATACCAAAAGAATGTAGAGTCCCTGAAATCACAGCCACTCAGGTTAAAACAGCCCTCTCCAAAGCCAAAAACACAGCATCAATGGACTGGACGGTGTCCCAGGCTGCGTCCTACATGAGTTCAAAGATGAACTAACCTCTTACCTAAATACACTGTTCAGACTTAGCCTCTCCACAGGCTATGTACTCATAGAGTGGTGCACAGCAATGGTTATTCCGCTCCACAAAGGTGGAGCCACAACAGACCCAGGAGCTATCACCCTATAAGCCTGACTAGCTTGGTCTGCAAGGCTATCGAGCGCATCATCATGGAACTCATTAACAGAGAAATTGGGAACCTCCAAACACTGGACCTTACCCAGTTCGGCTTTGTTAAGGGCAGATCATGCCTCCTAAACCTGGTGGACATCATTGAGACAGTTACCAAAGCTATAGACAAGGGAAAGATGTTAAACACAGCCTACCTAGACCTCGCTAAGGCCTTCAACACCATTCCCCATTCTGGTATTGTAGACACGCTCACCAGCCTCAACATAAATCTCTATGTTACAAGATGGGTTGCCAACTGGCTCACAGACAGAACCCACATGGTGAGAGTTGTGGGAGCTAGGTCCAACTCTAAACCGGTTACAAGTGGCATTCCCCAGGGCTAAGTCCTAGGACCCCTCCTGTTCGGCATATACTTCTCAGAGGTACAGGCAAGCACAGGAGGACTATGGCTGACCAAGTTCACAGACGACTGCAAACTAGGGGCTATAATTGACTCTCCGGCTGACACAGACATCCTCCAAAAGGGTCTCACTGAGACAGATACCTGGTGTCAAAATCATGGCCTCAAGCTAAATGACAAAAAGTGCATAATCAGCCCCTTTGGAAAAAATAAAGTACCCACAAACTACCACATAGGTGGTAGTCCCCTAAATATGGAAGACGTAATAAGGGATCTGGGGGTCCCAAGTAGATAGTAATCTCACCTTTGATAATCACATTGCCAAAGTGGTTAGAAAATCCTTCTACATGGCCCACATAATCAAAAAAGGGTTCACATCCAGATCAAAAGAGGTCATTGTGCCCATCTACTCATCACTCATCAGACACATCATAGAGTACAACGCCCCATTTGGGATGTACCTTACAAGACATCTGCAACATCTGGAAAGACCACACATGTACCTCACTGAGAGGATCACTGGCCTCAAACAGATGCCCTATGCAGCTCAACTGAAGAAACTCCAGCTGTACTCAGTTGCAGACCGCCTACTCAGAGGTGATCACTGCCTGACATAAAAGGCCATGTCCAACCCAGAATTGATGGACATGTTCCACCTAAAGAAAACCTTATCCCCTCGAGCCAATCGCTCTAGGGATCTAAACCTCACCACAACAATAAATAGGATGTGCTGGAGGGATAGATTCCTGTCCCAAAGACTTCCCATGCTTTGAAACAAGATTCCAATCTACATTAGGCAGAGCTCCTCGCTAACACTCTTCAAATTAAACCTTGATGAGTGGATGGGAAACAGAAAGTTTACCCCGCGGATCACTTCAGTGGCTCTGCTGGACAGAGGCACAGGGAACTAATCTAAGGGGGCAGCGAAAGGCAACACATTCTGGCTAGGCTTATAAATGTCTTCGGGCAGATAACCTAGTACCTACCTATGAACCTATGAACCTAAACATGAAAATAGAGATAAAAAACAGGCCAGTTTTGGCTAAAAAAGACAACATAGTCTTCATCGGTCTTATACAGATCATAACCCCAATTACTCCATTTTATAGTAGACATGTAAATAATCTGTGAATTCATTGGTCATTCAAAGATGCTCATTAAGTCCCAGTGGGAATAACCCACCTAATTTGCTGATCCATTTCTTTTCTTTAGTATTCAACATGGTATGCCATCCAGCTTTATTCAACCTATTGCCCATAATTTTGTCAATAACAATAAATCTGAAAGAAGCATTCTTGTGTACCATAGTATGTTTATAAAGAGCATTGCTGGTCTTTTTGGTTCTAATGTCACTAAGGTGTTCTGATATGTGTAGCCTTAAAGGTCTAGATGTCTGGCCTACATAAAAAGCAGAACAGGTACATGTTGCAAGGTAAATGACCCAGTCTGTGCCACAATTTGGAAAGAACCTAATGTCATATACATTCCCAGTATTATTACTGGTGAATTCTTTGGAGGTGGTCACACTCCTGCAATGAGTACAAAGGCCACAAGGGACACCACCCACAAGTAAATCACCCGTCAAGGTATTCTCAGTGGAATCAGGTTTGGTCCTACAAATGTGTTTGTAATGATTAAGCTGTGAGCCTAAATCCCTACCCCTCCGAAATGAAAAGAAACATCTGTCTTGTAAAAAGCTGAGAGATTGGCATCCACAAGAAGAATGTTCCAGTGCCTCTGGACACTGTTTAATAGAAGATCAGTGTTTCTCTCATAAGTAGTTACTAAACAAACCAATGATTGATTCACTGGTTTCTTTTCTTTGTACCTCAAGAGGTCCATCCTGTTGACTGTAGATACCCAATTACTAGCACTGAGGATGTTACCCTTTTTGTAACTCCTATCCCTGAATCTTAGTTAGATCATCCTTAAAGTGTTCATAGGTATTCAGATTTGAACATATACATTTCATTCTTAGGAATTGGGATTTAGGAATATTCCTGCAAATATGTGATGGCTGAAAGCTGAAAGCATGAAGAAGGGAGTTATATTGTTGATATTTTCGATAGACCTTTGTTTCTAAAGTGTGGTCAACATTCCTAGTGATCAGGACATCTAAATAGGTGATCTGTTGAGAGCTGTAATTGGCTGTGAATTGGGTGTCCCATTTATTATCATTAAGATACTCCACAAACTCCATTAAATATTCATCATCAGATCTCCATACCATCCAGCAATCATCAAGGAGCCTTCTTCAAATATCAGTCTCGTCTAGATAGATGTTATGTGTGTTATCATAAATCAAGAACACCTACACATATGCCATAAATAGGTCAGCATAAATGGGGGCAAAAGATGCCCCCATTGCTGTGTCCTGAACTTGCCAATGCCATTTATCCTGATAGAAGAAAGCGTTCTTGGTTAGCACATGTTTCACAAGGCAAATCAAGAAAGTATTAAAGCCTGAAGGATAGAGTTCTGACTTATTTAATCAGTATTCAAGTGCCTCTAATCTCGTCCTGTGTGGAATGTTCTTATACAGTACCGAGACATCCAGAGTGCATAATAGCCATCCAGGTTCTAGATGCATGTCTGAAACAATTTGGAGAAATTCTATGGTGTCTTGAATTTTTGAACGTACCAATCTGAGTAGGGGCTGTAGGTATAGTGAGAGGAACTGTGAAAGGGGTTCTGTGATTGAGCCCCTGCCTGAAACAATGAGCCTGCCTGGTGGATTGTTATGATCCTTATGTATTTTTGGGAGGAAGTAAACATATTGGCTCATAGGATCTAAAACTGTCAAGTGATATAAAGTAGTGTCCAAGATGATACCCTCCTCCTTAGCTGACCACAAAAACTGATCAATCTGCTTCTTAAATTTAAAGGTAGGATCTAACAGCATGCAGGTATAATATCGCCCATCACTAAGTTGTCTGATTGCTTCTGCATTATATTGTATCCTATTTATCACAAGAACAGACCCACCGTTATCAGCAGGTAAAATGACCAATTCCTTATTGTTTTCCAATTCTTGTAAAGCTTGAATTTTGATCTTTGAGAGATTATTAGCTTTACACTGGAATTCCCTTGAGTGAAAATGTAAATTCTTTAAAATAGATGCTTGAAACATTTGTACATTAGAATGCATAGGGGGTGTAAAGTTTGATTTGTGATATCTGAAACCCCCATTATGTTCAGAGTTATCAGATGATTGAAGAAATAACCTTAGGTTAAGCAATCTATAAAAGGATATAATATCCTGTGCAAGACTATTTTCAGAGACAAAGAAGCCAGGTATAAAATTCAAACCTTTATTCAATATTTTTATTTGGATATCTGACTGAGGTACTGTAGAAATGTTCAACCCATTGTTGTTAGTACTTACTTCTGGATTATCAATTTGAGTAGTCCCTCCATAGTTTCCACTCTTGGAATGTTTCCTCCATCCCCTCATCTGTCTCACCCTAAAGGGGTTTGTGTATTACTTCTTTAGGACAATGGGGAGTCTGGGGCATGCTGTGTGTCAGGATCAGTCACTAATGAGGATTCTTCCCCAGATGTATCATAGTAAATGAGGTAGGTCTTTTTTACGATCAACCTGGGTCTCTTCTGTTTGCCCACCTTCCTACCATCATTTTCAAACCTAACTTGTTTATTGTTTTTCCTAAATGGGTTACCCCTATCCTAATCAGCTAGGTCTCTCTGGAATTTCCACATTTTCCTTGCCTTAAGTTGTTGTTCAAGATTAAGGAGATCTTTACTAAGTTTGTTAAGGCATATATCATACAATGGTAAGCCTTCAAATGTCTTGGTTTCCTCACACAATCTAGTTACTTCAGCTGTCTTTCTCTATAGTGCGGTCATAATAGGAGGCCAAAACCTCCACAAACCCCATGGAGGCTTGCTGCTGAGCCATGGCCCATTGTTCCAATAATTCAGTATCAGTCTTACTCACCAGAGGTTGTATGCATACCCTAAGGCCCCTAGGCACTATTCCCTTAGTCATATATGCTTTGAACAATTTGGAGTGCCACACATTGGTCCGTAAGGACCTCATATGTTTAGTTAGTTTTTGAAAGTGGGCTTCACAGGTATCCTCCAATGTTAAGAATTCAAACTATTATTACGGTTACTGCTTTGGCCCAAACTAAACACCCCCAGATCATCTCAATCTGCTGATAATCCCTGTAACATGCTGGTCAAATTCATGGGGAATAGATGGTATATATGTTGCACTGCGGTGGTGGTGCTGCGGTAGCGTTGTCGCCTCATAGCAAGACGTTGTCCCGTTCGATTCTCAGCTAGAGCATTTTCTGTGGAGGCATACGTGAATGGGGTGTGCCTTTGTTGAAGGTTGTGCATCAGGGCTGGTAACCCGGTACGTAAAAATCCACTACCAATCATTAGCGGACCGGAGTTCCGCTGTGACGAGCCCTAACCGGGAAAAGCCAAAAAGACACAAACAAACCAACTATATATATGTATATACAGATATAGTATATATATATAAATGTTTTAGATATCCCCGTATAATAATAAGTTGATATCCCCTTGGATAAATTTGGGGGTGTAAACCACCAAAGGGTATAAGATTGCCTGAGCCCAGAGATGTATTGGTACTTGGAAATATATGTAGATCAATAACAGTAAATAAACAAGGGCCCAATATATGGTATCAGCCACTAGTAATTGGGAGGCACATGAACCAAATCCTATTTTAGGCCCCCCAATCAGAATGATTATAGTTATTCAAGCCTGTTCAAAAAGATAATCAAAAACCACAGCGATGCTACGTTCATTTAGGTAAAATGCACAAACCTTCCGTGATAGATTCCAAAACCTACGAAATGGACAATAATAGCCTTTGCTATTTGGTCCTTTAGTAGGAATCCATTTCATAACACAATGAATTACTGTATTTTAAATTGTTATAACTATTAAGAAGAATAGTATAGCAATGCTATGTCCATTTCATTATATTTAACCATTCAAACTGCTTAAACGAACAATAATAGCCTTTGCTGTATAATAAGCAGCATATAGTACCAACATACATAAGGCCCTTGACCAAACTCCTAATAGCCATCATAAAATAAGGCCAACATGTCTGTGTTCAAGCAATAACTTCCTTGGTGTTATACGTCCTATAAAATAAGTCAATATCACTGGGTCTGTTTGTTATACATATAGAAAACATAGCCATATAGTCCACCAAACCCCTAAATGTTGATCAATTGATTTCACAATAAATATTAAGGGATAAGTAACAGATCCCATATATCCTATGGGTCAGTTTCTTGAAAAATGGTCATCAGCTCCATCAACCCCCTAAATACTGATCAAATACTTCCACAATATATATTGAGAATAAATAGCAGATCCTATATGGTCAAGCTGAAGTAGCTAGATTGTGCGAGGAAACCAAGACATTTGAAGGCTTACCATTTTATGATATATGCCTGAACAAACATAGTAAAGATCTCCTTAATCTTGAACAGCAACTTAAGGCAAGGAAAATGCAGAAATTCTAGAGAGACCTAGCTGATTATGATAGGGGTAACCCATTTAGCAACAACAATAAACAAGTTAGGTTTGAGAATGATAGCAGGAAGGTGGGCAAACAGAAGAGACCCAGGTCAATCCTAAAAAGACTCACCTCATTTAGCTATGATACATCTGGGGAAAAATACTCATCAGCCACTGACCCTGACCCACTGCATGCCCCAGACTCCCCATTGTCCAAAAGAAGTAATACACAAACCCCTTTAGGGCAAGACAGACGAGGGGAGGGAGGAAGCATTCCAAGAGTGGAAAATATGGAGGGACTACTCAAACTGATAATCCAGAAATAAGTACTAACAACAATGTGTTGAACATTTCTACATTACCTCTATCAAATATCCAAATAAAAATATTGAATAAAGGTTTGAATGTTATACCTGGCTTCTTTGTCTCTGAAGATAGTCTTGCACAGGATATTATATCTTTTTGCAGATTGGTTAACCTAAGGTTATTTTTTCAATCATCTGATAACTCTGAACATGAGGGTTTTTTTCAGATATCACAAATCAAACTTTACACCCCCTATGCATCCTAATGTACAAATGTTTCAAACATCTATTCTGAAGGACTTACATTTTCACTCAAGGAAATTCCAATGTAAAGCTAATAATCTCTCAAAGATCACATTCAAGCTTTACAAAAATTGGAAAACAACAAGGAATTGGTCATTTTACCTGCTGATAAGGTTAGGGCTGTGGTTGTGATGAAATGGATACAATATAATGCAGAAGCAATCAGACAACTTAGTGATGGGCGATATTATACCCGCATGCCGTTGGATTCTTCGTTTAGATTAAAGAAGCAGATTGATCAGTTTTTGTGGTCAGCTAACTAGGCGGGTATCATCTGAGACACTACTTTATATCACGTGACAGTTAAGTTCCTATTAGCCAATATGTTTACTTCCTCCCAAAAATACATAAGGATCATAACAAACCACCAGGTAGGCCCATTGTTTCAGGCAGGGGCTCAGTCACAGAACCTCTTTCCCAAGTCCTCACACTATACCTACAACCGCTACTCAGATGGGTGCGTTCAAGAATTCAGGACACCACGAAATTTCTCTAAATTGTTTCAGACATGCAACTAGAACTCAGATGGCTATTATGCACTCTGGATGTCTTGGCACTGTATACCAACATTCCACATAGGGCGGGATTAGAGGCACTTGAATACTGGTTAAATAAGTCGGTACTCTATCCTCCAGGCTTTAATACTTTCTTGATTTGCCTTGTGGAACATGTGCTAGCCAAGAACGCTTTCTTCTATCAAGATAAATGCTATTGGCAAGTCCAGGGTACAGCAATGGGGGCATCTTTTACCCCCATTTATGATGACCTATTTATGGCATATGTGGAGGAGTTCTTGATTTATGATAACACACATAACATCTATCTAGACTAGACTGATATTAGAAGAAGGTTCCTTGATGATTGCTGGATGGTATGGAGATCCGATGAGGAATATTTAATGGAGTTTGTGAGGTATCTTAATAAATTTACAGCCAATTACAGCTCTCAACAAATCACCTATTCAGATGTCCTGATCACTAGGAATGTTGACCACACTTTAGAAACAGAGGGCTATCAAAAATATCCACAATATAACTCTCTTCTCCATGCCTCCAGCTTTCACCCACCACATATTTGCAGGAATATTCTGAAACCCCAATTACTAAGGATGAAACGTATATGTTCACATCCGAATACCTATGAACACTTTAAGGATGCTCTAACTACAAGATTCAGGGATAGGGGTTACAAAATGGGCAACATTCTCAGTGCTAGTAATTAAATATCTACACTCAACAGGAAGGACCTTTTGAAGTACAAAGAAAAGAAAAGAAACCAGGGAATCAATCATTGATTTGTTTAGTAACTACTTATGGGGGAAACACTGATCTTCTATTAAGCAGTATTCAGAGGCACTGGAACATACTTCTTGTGGTGCAACTTTTTTACAAGACAGAGGTTTCTTTTCATTTCGGAGGGGTAGTAATTTAGGCTCACAGCTTAATCATTACAAACACATTTGTAGGACCAAACCTGATTCCACTCAAAAAACCTTGACTGGTGACTTACTTGTGGGTTGTGTCCCTTGTGGCCATTGTACTCATTGCAGGAGTGTGACCAAATGCAAAGAATTCGCCAGTAATTATACTGGGAATGTATATGACATAAGGTTCTTTGCAAATTGTGGCACAGACTGGGTCATCTACCAAGCAACATATACCTGTTCTGCTTTTTACATAGGCCAAACGTCTAGACCTTTAAGGCTACGCATATCAGAACACCTTAGTGACATCAGAACCAAAAAGACCAACGATGCTCTTTATAAACATATTATGATACACAAAAATGCTTCTTTCAGATTTATTATGATTGACAAAATTATGGGCAATAGGATGAATAAAGCTGGATGGCATACCATGTTGAATACTAAAGAAAAGAAATGGATCATCAAATTAGGTAGGTTATTCCCACCGGGACTTAATGAACATCTGTGAATGACCAATGAATTTCAATATTATTTACGTCTACTATAAAATAGAGTAATTGGGGTTATGATCTGTATAACATTAATGAAGGCTATGTTGTCTTTATAGCCAAAACTAGTCTGTCTTTTATCTCTATTTTCATGTTTGACATGATATTTTAGCTATATTTAGCTATTAAACAGTTTGCCATTGTTTGCTGGCTTCTCTTTTTTAGTCTTGGATCTATAGCAGGCTACAACCTGGATTGCAGTTTTACCTAGTATTAGTTGTACCTGAAGTATCTCTGATACGTTATGTTGGGCTATTAATCTGGAGGTGTGCATATCCTGTATGAATATGGAGACACCACCACCTTTAGTTCTTTGGTCCAGGTTTAGGGGCCAAAAGGTGTGGTATGAATTATAGCCTGGTAGTGCTGGGGTGCTTTCTGGAGCCTTCGAGTGAGTGCATTTTGAGATTTAGACTTCTAGCATTGAGTAGCATAACCCTCAGAATTTGTTTGCTTGTAGCTGTTATGGTGCTAATTTTGTCTTTAGGACATTGCCTAAAAAAGGCACTATAGGGGTGGCAAGAGCCTTGGTCAGTATCCAGAATCCCTGGGGTTACAGGTGCAGGCCATCTCTGGTGAAGCATCGAGGTCTGCCGATCATGTCATCCCAGGCAGACAGATACTGGATCCCCTTAGAATAACACCAGAAACTTAGCCAATTGTTGAAGTTAATCATTTTCTGCTTGTACTGTGGTATCATTCTGGGTGACTGCAGGATGCTACTCAGAGCTAGGATCATACCTGCTTGGGCTACAAGATCTGAGAGCTCATCTATATCTCTTTTCATGTAGTACGGGGAGGTACGTCTCAGGTCATTCACACCAACATGGACAATGACAGAGTCATATTTGTACTTGTTGTGGAGTGACCTAAGTGCGGGTGTTATGTGGCGAATCCTGGCACCCGACAGGCAGCTGACCGTAACTTTCTCTTTATTCAACCTAGTGAGTGGGACATCAGTGTGCCTTACTATTGAGTCACCTATGACTAGTGTATTGGATAAGTTGTTTTCCTTTATGGGCTTTGGTTGAGTAGCACACTGTTTATGTGAGCTATTTGTCTCATGGTTTGTGCTGGGATGTCGTGGTTGTTTGCGTTTCTGCATTTAGGTGGTCTCTGTTGTTTGGGCAGATTTTTATTGAGAGCCTCCACAAAAGTAGGTGTGTGTTTTGTGTTACTATGTGAGGGTTGTGTTGTAAGTTCTGGAGGGCTATGTGTTGAATGTGGTGCGGTGCAGGTCTTCTCCTCTTGACTGGGTAATCCAGTCTTGGCTGGAGAGTTCTTGGCTTCCAATTTGGCTATATATGTGCATATCTCACAAGTCATAGCATTGGGAGGTAAGAAGAGATGGGTGTCTGTGTACATGAGGCAGTTGCTACATTGCCTCAGGATGCCCAAATTCACAAGGTTGACAAGAGAAAGCACAGGGAACTGACCTTTAGACATGCCTGGATATGAACTCAATATATTAAGTACGGAAGCCTTTTACAGGAAAAATGTCAAAGTGTCTGAGTCTGTACAGAATACTGCCAAACACTTGAGGGCAAACTAATACATAGACCCTGAAAATTTAAGGATGAAGTATTTAGCAGATATTCTAAAGTTAGGAAGAAATCAAGCAGTACTTACTGAAAATAAAGAATCAGCTTGTCAAGAATGATGAAAAGAGGGAGTCACATGAATGGCTACTGCCTGGCTACTACTAATGCTGGTCTCACCACAGCTTCACTCTGTTGAGATACAATACTCCTTTGTTTCTTCTCTCACCAAAAGCAAAATGTTAGCACCAATCCCAAGAAGAGAAGCAGGCCACGGCCTGTTTGGTGATCCGCAGTCTTGCTGAAGATGTTGCAAGGGTCTATAGGTTTGTAGCCTCTTTCTGGTAGATGCCTCAAATAGCAACCAGACCAATCAGGTACATTAAGCACAGACACTCACTTTCCAACCAGAAAGAGTCAGAAATCAATGCACTCTGCTCCTACTCTCATCAGGATCAGAATATAAGCACAGATTCCAAGCTGTCACCTATAAAGCAGTTATTAAGCTTTCTGGTGATTAGCAGTCTCCAGAAAATAATGTAACTGCACTCCTTCTCTCACCAGGAGAAAACAGAAGCACTAATCCCAAGATGACTACTGAGAGGCAGAATGTGGGCTGTCCAATAACTGGTGGTCTTGCAATAGATGCTTAAATGTAAGATGAAAAAAATGGTTTATCCTACACACTGCAGTATGCACTAGAGGAGTTAGATGCGATAGTAGGTAACATAAGTTTTACCTGTCTAAAAAGTTAACTTTTAGGGAGACTCACTATTTTTAAAACAGCAAGATAGATTGAAAGGGGGTGGGCACTTTTTTTTATTCTGGTACTATGGAATACAGTAGGATGGCCAATAAATGTAAATAGCTGAAGGGAGTGATTTCACAAAATGATAATTTTGTGCTTACTCACACCAACCAGTACAAGCAGAAAGGAATGAGATATATGGTCAAATTAACATAAGGGGCAGGCAGCTAGAAAGACAGTGGTGTTTCTGTCTGACTCACAGAGTCAGGGCTGTGGTGTCTTTTCAAGTTTTAATATGCAGTTAAAAGTAGAATACAAGTAAAACACGGTATAAAGAAAACAAATTACAGTATACAATATAGAAAAAGGCAATAAAGTAATGGAGAATACAACAAATAAAAAAGCAAACCAACCTTTCCCTCACAGCAAACTGCAGCAGACTCTGGGTGAGCCTTGTGAAACTGCATCATGCAACATTCATGAGTCTCCCTTGCAAAACAATACTATGAATATAATACTTGCAATATATGCCTCAGTAAAATCGGACAGCTGAGAGAGAGAATATTACTGTTTTCTCTCTTGTATGTATGCCCTGAATATTAACGTTGGTGTGTGAGTGACAACTATACTGCAGATGTCTGTGCATGTAATAAGTCATATGAGCAGCCACCATTTAAAATATTGGTATAATGAAGATAAAGTGAGATGACAATCCAGTGGGAAATATAAAAGCCATATGCAAAAGAGATGAGCAAGGCAACATGGGCGGTAACTGACCAAGCATCCATTTTTTGATTACAACACAACACACTTGTAATAATGTGCAATCATAAACTCAGTGACAACCTGTGGCACAAGAACATATGGTATATGTCATAAAAACAGTGTTGTCTGTCTGTAAATGTATATGTCTCATACATACATGTATTAGCAATTACTACCCTGTAAAATGCAAACAGTATGATGTTGCTTGCTGATGATTTAACTGAGAATTCAAAATGTTGAACAGGAATCCTTATGTACACAAGTATCCCTAAACATGGGAAACAAGTATGCTTTAACCAAATCATGAAAGGTGCTGTAGGCAGATGCAATACCCATGTTGAACTGAGGGGCATCCCACACAGTCTGCCAACAGCAGTGTGAAAACTGACACAGCAGACACCCATTCAGTATGTAAATAGGTAGGCACTGTGCAACAGATCAGTCACTGTGAATCACAGCATTACAAACAGCAGGCAAAGCACCATGAACTTGTTAAGTGAAACATCGCAATGAAAAGCATTGTAACACTTAGGTTGTGGCCTACACCTGAAAACCTATCTTCAGCAAACATGGTTTGCTGATAAATGATATGTAAATATAGTTTTGGGTAATTCATACTTGTAATCACAGTTATCGTCTGACTATTGCACTTACCTTAAGAGAAAGTAATCAATATACCTCTCTCCACGTGCTGCTCCTCCAGTCTGTGCATCTGCTCTATTCACAGAACATGATTATGAGTCCATTCCTCATCACCTGCCAATAGTAAAAAGCATGTATGAATGATGTAAGTATTAACTTTGATATATGTTGCTCAGCTCATGTTACCCAAATTTTAAATATATGAACATTATAGAATTTCTATACACACAGCCTTTTATATATTGGAACAGAACTGAACAAACCTGCACCTCTAAGCTATGCCCGCATTCTATCTCTGCCACCTGTCTAGCTAATCCATCTTGCTTTAGATTGAATGGTGGAAATGCAGTTAAAAGACCTGAAGGTATGAAAGTGCAGATACAGTGTACCAATAGGATGACAGCTTACGCATTAGAAGAAGTACAGCATTCTATGCATTTATGGAAATAAAATTGCAAGCATAAATGCATGTCAGCATTGTGGTCACAACACAAAAACATAACTGCAAACTTTTATACATTAAAGAGTGGAACACTGTCATGTAACATAGCTGCTGTTAACAGACAACTACAAATTGCTGTACATCATGTTCACAGTAATGTATTTTACGTGTGAGGACAAAAATATGTACAAATATGTGCAAATTATAACTCTAAATTATCCCTGATATTAGCGGGTGTCCTTGTGCTACAGTTCAAATGTATATCTGGGAACTTATTCCCTCCAAATATAAGTATGAGAAAGGTGTTGAATTCAAATTAAAAGCAATGACACAGTTAGTTGCA
The DNA here is from genome assembly GCF_019279795.1 of Protopterus annectens. Taxonomy (NCBI): domain Eukaryota; kingdom Metazoa; phylum Chordata; order Ceratodontiformes; family Protopteridae; genus Protopterus; species Protopterus annectens. Next base: position 292,247,166 of record NC_056744.1, read on the forward strand.
AGTGTTAGTATATTCCACATTCTTTTTGCATAAATATACAAGCATGTTCAAAGCTTTGCAGATACAAATATAGTAAAAGAAGTGCTGTTGGAAGACTATTATGGATTACAGAGATATTCATAGAAATCCGATGAATAAATGAGGTACTTGTAAGCATGTTCAAAATAACCATTAATATTAATAAGCAAGTACATATAGCAGCATTTCAGAATAAAATGAGAGCTCTTCCCTACAAGGATTTGAATCCACATTAAGCCAAGATATATGCATAGTGGGTGATTACTTTACAGGCTGAGCTAACAGCCATCACACTTTGTTCTGAAAAAACTACTATTGTGGGTGTATCCATATTCCTGCAGATAGATGAATATGGAAACATCTGACATATACATGTTATAGGCACTCGTGCACCATAAAACTGCCAGATATCTAGTTTTATAACATAGAAGATATGTTCAGGCAGTTGGATATGCAGTGCTCTTCTGTTAAACAAACATGACTTTAATAATCCTGCAGATACTGTATTTACTGCCTGTCCAAGGAGTCTCTGCCCATGTTGATGCAGAGCATCTATTATAATTTCATTTTCTTGTGGGGATGAATTGCTGTCCCTAGGTCTTTTTGCCATCTGAAAGACAGTTATATGCACATGGTTAGATTCATGTGAGGGATGACATATGGAGATGATTATAAGGACAGCTTATGTCAATTTAACTTCTCTGCAGTGCTGTGCAATGTCAAAAATCTAGGAATTAGTACATGTGCCATATAGTACTGTGAACTATAAAATCATATATGATATGAAAACAATGCATGAATACTTAACTTTTAGAACAGCAACAGAAGTTGTGATATCTGACAGGTTGTCTATGGAATTTGAACCCTTACAGTGGATATCATGGACGTGGACGTCCAAACACAACAGCGTTGTGCTGCACAAACCACACACTTGGTATTCAGTTCACATTAACATACTACAAATGACATGTGTAAAACAGAAATGTGAGATGATTGTAGCTGTAATGCATTTTGAGCCTAAACAGACAACCTGTGAAAAAAGTCTGCCATATTAACATGGAATTTTGTACATAGTGAGTTTATATCAACACAATCAGTACTGAGCAGTGAATGCCATCTACATTAACAGATATTATCTGAAAAATTGTCAATTAAACAATTTACAGAAAGCATCACAAAGTGTCTATATCCATAACCAGGCCACAGACAATGCATGGTAAGCAGACATAAACATAGATATTTTGTATTGACTCAGTAGTTCTAATACTTTTTTTAAGAAACATCAGTTAATAAATATCCATAACAGCAATACGACTGCATACTACATATCAACATACAGATAATGTCTGAAACTGTAGGTTTTTGTACATACAGCCCAGAGCAATGTATACAGAAAATCTGTGAATACATCTTTATGTACTGTCCACTTGTGCTGTTTAAATTTGTCTGTACAACTGCATATGGGAAAGTACTGCTTGTTAATGGTGCAGATATACCCAACTGTATGCATGCAGGTCAATCCCACACTGTTCCAATAACTCACAACTATTTTTCATAATGCACACAGTTTTCCACAAATACAGCAATCCAGCCTTATACACATATATTTCTAAGGAGTAATGATAACATAGGTCTATAAGGAAGTAAACATTTCTTAGTACAACAATGCTAGCAAGTGCAAAATTACCTTTGCAGCTAGCAGTAAGTCATCTATAACTGGAAGTAAGATCAGCTATGTGGTGCATCTTTTTAGTCTCATTTGCACCACACATAATTAATGAGGTTCATTAAAATTCAAGGTTGTGGAATTCCATCTGTATAAATAGCTTGGTATATCAGGAAGGTGCTCAGCACAAATACCCAATAAGTATAATTAAATGGGACCATATGTAGCATGTGCCTGCTATCTTCCAATTATCTGATAACATGCAATAAGTGCCACTTTTAAATAATGGTTTTAATACATTTATGGATCAGATCATTGCTACCTGCAAACTGAATGGGACCTCAGTGAGCAATTTATTGAACTATGACCTATTCATTTTATCTATGTTATCATCAAGATGGCAGCTTCCAGAATGTTTTGACATGTTCAGGCATTCAGTTGGACAAAGAAGGAGACCACCTAGATTCTGACTGTCTATGCTGGAGTGGAGCATCACAAGACAGCCAGACCCATGGATCTTTGCAATGATCGTTATATGGAATGGGCATGCGAGGGAGCATTGCTGATGTACGAGAATCTACTTGACTGGAGTGCAGGTTCATCAATGCTATGATGACCTGCATCAGAGGGATGCAGAGGAACTTTGTTAGAGGGTCGCTGAACACACCTCTCAACTGTCCAGATTTTCACAGAATGTCCGGATTTTTACCTCATATTTTTGGTCTGTTCCTCATAAATGTTTGGTTTTCTGGCAAATGTTTGGCAAATTGTTGAGGATGGAAGCAAGAAAATAATGACAGGCATTTGAGTTTCAGACTCTTTACCCTTCAGAAAAGTCATGTTAATTGAAAACCTTTCATTCTATCAACTTCCTAAGTTTGTAAGAGCAATATTTAAAATGTGCCCCTATTTTGGGCCTTTGTCCCCCATTATTTATGGTTTTGTGTAGATTTTTTGCTCTAAGAGATTGAGAGGTATGTGTGAGACTGTTGGTGGATGCCTCCAGTAAATTTCACAATCTTACATATAGCTGAACATTCATAAGGAACTCAGAGATATAGCTGTGTCCCAGATATCAGATACATGCCTTTTAAAACCATTAAGTAGCTGTTCTGACAATTAGCTCATTTGGATAATAAGCAGTCACAATAACTGTTTTTCCTATAATTATGGGTTTGATTCCCATGGGGTTTATTTGTTTAATATTTATCATGTACATAATAATGAGCATTTTAGATAATTCTCTTTTCCAACATATAAGAACATAATTTCACACATCCAGAATGGCCATGATTTACTGATGCCTATAGCACCTAGACCACTAGTGACTGCACATTTCTCCATTACCAGTAATACTTCAAAAGTATTTCCTAGTCTACCTGTCAACGTGTAACTCATAAATAATTTTGTTAGCTTGTTCTGCTTTTGTGTTGCAGCAGCAGAATTGTATCGTACACATGGGTCCACACAGGGTGATGTCAACTAATAAGTTTAATGACATATAGCCATACGACTTCAGTACATACATAGCAGTGCAAGCAACATGTGTAATGCTGTCTGCATTCATTTACACAGGTCCATCCACTTCTGCACAATAGCAGTACATGACAGGTGATTGTCTCCATATACTGTTCCTGTGACCATTACCTGTTAGTGCCTCTGCCTGCTGTCATGCCTGTGCTGTATACTGTCATATTGATATTTCCCCTCATATTGTAAAATACAGGTAAATCACCTGTGGGCATTAGCCATCCAGGTACACCTATAGACAGTCCAGGTATGGCTACACAACATGTTCATAGGCCACAGCAATGTGTAGCAGACCTGTGTTATATGAAACTAAAGTTGTTGTTTTTCTACACAGAGACATGTGGCCAATAAGTGCACCATACATCATGAGGCTATCATCATACCCTGTTACTGTTCATGTCATCATCCGACTATGCCACTGCCTGCTGAGGTGACTATGTTTGCTTTGTCTGTTCTTTTTCACTGCAGGATACCCATTATGACAGACAAACTTACCCCACCAGGAGGGTGTCACTGGTATGCAATTACCTCTCTTTCGTACATATCGTTGCTGTAACTCGCATTGTTGTCCTCCATTAAAACTGTGTCCTTCTTCCCCTGCTTAGAAAAGCCACCTTCAGCATCTCAGCTATAAACAACTGATATCTGTATGAAATATCTATTGTATGTTTTACCTCTGTTGGAATAGTACATGATGGCAAGGATGTCATTAAGAATGTTGTATTTATGTCTTATTTTCCCTATAATAATTACATTGTATCCCTCTCCTGCATTGCAGACTTCCCATGGGGATATGTCAGGTCTGTGTTATGCTTGTATTCCTCATATATGTCATTTGTGTTGTATATATAACATAAATGTCAACTCCCTGTTATATGGGTTCCATGGGCCATACACAGACAAGACTTCCTAGCAAGTCATTATTATCCATCACATTGTAGTGAGACATATGTGGCATATGTCATTAATGATATACAGCATGTGACCTGTGCTATTTGTCTCTTCTTTTAGAAGATCCACTGTCTTTATCCTCCAATAGCCTGTCCACTGATCCTGATGTGGGATCTGGTGTGTCTCAATATGATAGCATGGCTCCTGGCACACATGACACAGACTTGGTGATACAGTTTGGCAAGTCTGGCACAGATGGTGACAGTCATGTGGATGAGGCTGTAGCCTCAGATGTGGAGGAAAACTCATCCAGCCATTCTGACAATGAGGGGACATCAGATGGTGGACAGGATGAGGCCAGTGGACCACAGCCTGATGTTGAGTCTGCTAGTGATATTGACACTTCCCCACAGCACGTCAATACTACCCATCACAGCTGACAAATGCATGCAGATGGTATGCATGGGCACATATCAGAGAGTGTCCACCTACTCCTACAGGCAAAAGAATGCTCCAAGCAATGTCATGGATCTAACATCCTTGCACTTGCCCATGTCATGGATCATGTTTCATACCAGCTGGTGTGCTGCATGAAGGATGGGAGTGCAGACATGGTGAGGACATGGCCTCACTGGCTGCAAGGAGTGAAAGTATGTTATTTGTGATATGGCCTGTTGAATCCCCGGTTATGGCAATACAACAGCCGTGTCATAGTATGAGAATGGTTCTGCATGCCCTGGCTGTGCTGAGCTCAGTGCCACATGGGAGATGCAGGCCCCCTCTCAGCAGACCAATCCTTGCCCTTTGGGCATCAATGTCTATGTTCCAATGTACACACCCTTCTGCTTTTGGTGCATCCAATGTGGACTTAGGTGTCATGAACACAGAGTCAACTCACACTCATGTTCCTTCCCACACTGTGTCTCCACATGCTGACATCACCCTATCAGTCTCCCCTGTGGAGCAACCTGATCCAAGTGTTTCCATGTATGGTAGAGGCAGACCAGACAGTAGTGTCAGCCATCAGTGTGGGTGCCCTAGACTGCATTAGAGTAACACTGACAGTTGATCCATTATGTCTTGTAGTGTCAGTTTCACGTGGTGGAGATGATGACTGCAGTGCAGACCAATAAATATGTCATCTCTCTGTGGTTATTTTGAAGTCTGATGCCATGGGAGGCTGACATTTTTACTAAGCATAGGTGACTGCTTTTAGTACATTACACTTTATCCATACTTTACTTGATATATGTTACTTGTGATATTGGCAAGATTTCTACATTATGTCCTGAGTTGTTTTCCTGTTTGCATCTTTTGATAGTGGACAGATAGGAATGTACTTCACAGAGAAATACTCCTTGTTGTCTGCCATCCACACATACACTATTATGAGACTGTGTGCATACTTGTTTCACTTGTGGCCTGACCTGATGATCTGTACTGCGATTGATGTGTATATGTTCATACTGTAATATGTGAGAATTATGTTGTAATGTCTGATGCTTAGTGTGTTCATCTACTGGGTAATTGCCATTAGATGCAATCTATGCTCCTGTGGTAGGGCAACACCTGAATATCAATGTATAAGCTGTGTACTTCTGTATGTGTGCTTGTCATGACTCAAAGGCATTTGTCAGATGCTGCCATGTTGTCTAGGCCTGGACTTGTGACTGCACCCTCTGTCACCCACGCCTGTTTCTTCTGCCCCATGTCCTCCAGCTCCTCTGATAACCGTGGAATGTCATCTTCAGACATCTGGGGCTCTTTGAATAGTATACCCATACCTGCAACTGGAAAATCATCATGCGTTAGCATATTGTGAAGCATGTGCATACAATTATCATCTGTAGTACCGTTTCAATTGTGCATCACAGTGTGCCTTGGATGTGTCCAGACATTTGAATCTAGCTTTCTGTATATGAAAGACATATTCAATCATTTTTCATTTTGTTGAATGTGCTCTATTGTAGGCCTTCTCTGCAAGGTTTGACAGTTCTCTGTATGGGGTCATTAGACATGGCTCGAGTGGATAACCAAGATCACCTGTTGTGGAGAGTGAGCACACATGTTGTCATCACTGGTAATGTTGACAAGGATGTCTTTAGCTTACATCATAACAGAGGTCCCATATTTAACCAGTAGTATTCCCTCAGGTATTTCACCTTGCTGGAATGCAGCACTCAGATGACTTTCCCTCCATATGGCAGCATCATGGTCACTCCCAGTGTGTTTTGTCATGATATTTGTTATGGTACACATAACCTTTTAGTTCAGGGATAGCCACCCCTTTTTATTGCTGTATCTGCTTGCTTCTGGATGTATGGGGTCTAGGGATGTAGTTGCAGTCTATTTCACCAAGTACATGTAGGAAGTTTGTGAGATTATAAAACTGGTGCATAACAGTTCTCTGCTCCATGGGGTAAATGGAAAATCTGTGTATTCATCTAGCTTGTTGCACATTGTTGCTAGGAATTTTGACACTCTATGACTGTTTGCTGTCTGTGACATTCCTACAGCATCTCCCATGTGTCTTTGGAATGTCCCAGATGCCAGCACACTTAGGCTCGGGTCTATATCACTTGATCAAAACACCAATTCAGCGAATACCTATTCATTGAACCCTATTCAGCGAACTACCCTTTTATCGAACAATCTAATCAGCAAATGTTTTCTCAGAGCACTAATTTAGTAGGCCAACATACCAAGCAATACACACCACAGTATAACAAACCCACCAAACTGGGGGGCTACACCCCCACACAACCCCCCAAATATATATACTAACTCCAAGATCGCACTACAGTGAGGAAAAGGGCAAATTTCCACATGTTGGCCAACTAACTCAGTGTCCTGGGAAAAAAGTTTGCTGAATTGTGCATTTGATAAAAGGATGTTCACTAAATAGGGGTCAATTGATAAGTATTCACTGAACTGGTGTTTCGATCAAGTGATATATACCCCCTAGGCTCAGACACAGTTTTGTTTAGAGAGGGATAGCTTTGCCTCACAATGTCCACACAGATATGTAGAGCACACATGTTGCACACAACCTGTACCAGCAGCATGTTAGGTGGTACCTGTCAATGATTTCTTGATCTGACAGTTGGCTTAGTTGCTTCCTTGCTCTCTGTCTAGCTGGCTGCTTTCTAGGATGCACAGTCAGATCCTTCCCCATAGCTTGCAGTACCACATCCTGCTAAAGTTCATCCACTGCAGGTAGCATTTTTTTTGTATTGTTATGGATTCCATTGGATTCAGTGAGAATAGCTTCCTTTCCTTGCATTGCAGTATGGCATTTGCCGAAGATTTTGGAAGCAGAGTTTGGCATTGCAGTTTGTCACATTTAAGTTGCATTGAGCTTGCATGATATATTTTGCAATCAGATGGGTGTGAGAGGAATCTGTAATTATTCTGCACTGAATAGTTAAGTACCCTAACTGCTTGTGTCATATCTTCTAAAATCGTATTCGCAGCATGTGTGCCAAAGTCATCATTCTGCATGCTGCACTGTCCGCAACTATCTTTGGAATCCAGCCGAAAGACAGTGACTTAGTTTCAGTGACTCAAGATTATGTTAAGGACATTAATATTTTGTTAACAGACATAAGTTTTTATAAATAAGTTTTGATAGAAACAGTTTATTATATATATAAATTTATAGATAAAATTTTTTAGATCTCTTACACCAAAGGTATATACATTTAGAACTGCACAAATTTTTAGGAGTAGAACAACCTACATAAAGACAGCTTTTGATGTCCCAAAAATATGCAAGGACAATAAATGACCTTCATTTCATCTAATAGCTGCAGAAGGTAATGCCATTTCTCTGACACAACATATGTGATTCTAGGTGATCATAGATGGTTCTACATGAATACACTTGCACAACTATTATGACATGTCAACAGTCTATGAGGGTAATCAAGCACATCGTTCTGACACTGTAACATCTGCTGAAGTGTTAGGAGGGACACTGCTATACCTGTATCTGACATTATGATAAATCCAGGCTAGTTGACTGGTGTGCATAGCATATATATGGCAAAATACACACTGGCATGAATGTAACCCATGCCATCAATTTTGTCAAACAGCTATGTATGTACTGTGTGCATCACCAGAGCAGGTATCACACATGCATCTAGTGTAACACCTTGATGGGTAATCTGCACCATCAGACAGTAATGTTTATGTAACAAAGTGAATACTTAAGTACGGCCAATAAGATGTGTGGCAGCTCACTATGCCAAAGGTGTTACACTTCAGTTACACATCATTGGAAGATGTGTAGTGAGGTACATGAAGAAGGGTGCATTGTACTCTTGAAGTGATGAAGGTTGTGAATTATGGAGGTATTATGGCCTTTGATGTGGATGCCATGCACATCCTCAGTAGTTGTGTTACATACAAGGGAGTACTCATTGCTGTGGCCACATGCTGGTGGATTTTCCACATACCATCTACCCCAGGACACAGTTCACATACCAATTGGTCTGCTTATAGGATGTGATGTCTACATTATCCTTGCATTGTTCATTTGTTTTCATAAAGTAATAAATCCCCCCATATGTTTGCTTCATCTCATATGTTCTCATAGCTGTGGCAGCAGTCTTTGCTTGTGTGTTGATACTGTCTGTATTATACTAATATCACAGTTGGGGTCAATTATTGCTCATAATCTGTAGTCCTCCAGACAGCTGTTTGGACACAAGATGTGTATATCAATCTTGGTATCTGTGACTTAAGTAATAGCCAGGAAAGGACCTAGCAGACAGCCCTGATGTATGGACCTGATCACTGGACTAGAGATACACATCACGTCACACATTTCAACATATTCCGATGCCATGTATGTGATCCAGTGGTCTACCCACTTGGTGATATAGGTATTTATGGCCACATCTGACAGTGTTGAGAGAATACCTCAGTGTGGATTTGTGTCAAATGCCTTGGCCTGGTCAAGATCCATAGGATGATAGTGTTGTCATCATTCATGCCCTCGATGACCCTTGTCAGGATATCTAACAGATGTAAAAGACATGGATTTAGCATTAACAACTCACAGATGTCTGCTGCACACAGCCAGAATATTACTAGTGTCCATATAGAAAAGGTCCATGATTTCTCAACACAAAAATACAGGTCCTACAAACCATGCCATGATGTATGTGGATAGACTGAAAGACCTTTCACTGTATTCTGCATTGTATAGGATAAGGTGACTTGTGCCGGGCCTACAGGCCAGTCACCAACCCTGCCTTGATGGGAATACTGTACATCTGCAAATCAGTTATAGCTGATGATGTCAGCAGTGTCTGGTGAAAAGAAAATGTTAATACAGTGTCCCACATGCTGGTGTAAAATTTTCTAATACCCAGTAAGTGAACAAACACACACACACACACACACACACACACACACACACACACACACACACACACACACACACACACACTAGATTACTGCAGTGAGATTACAGCTCCTACTTAACTTAGGCCACAGACTATAGAACTTAGTACTTTATGCAAGTGCCACAGCACACATCTGACTTTTACAAGGCTGTAGGACAACTTATAGTCTATGGCATCAGCAGTGGATTTTGGAATAAAGATGTTGGTAGGCCAGCATGAAATGGATGTGTAGGCATGTGCAAGTGTCAAAATACTGGCAATTCATTTCACTGAAGTGCTCACTGCAGGATACACACTTATGATCTTCTGCATAGATAGACACATGCGCACACACACACACACACACACACACACACACACACACACACACACACACACACACACACCTCCCAGTTGACTACAGTGAAACCAGAACCCCTTTCTAAGTATAAAGCCTGGAAAACACAATACGTGACACAAGTACCAATGCACAAGCCTGTCTTTTATAAGCCTGCAGGACAACTTATAGTAAATGGCATCAGCAGTAAGTGTTGGAGTGAATATGATGGAATGATAACTCCAGAATACACACTTATTCCTTTCTGACTAGATAGACACACACACACCCCTCCCATTTAAATGTAGTGATAACAGAACCCTCTATCTATCTAAGTACACTGACTGGAAACACAGTTCTTTATGCAAGTGCCACAGCACAAATCTCACTTTTCAAGTCCACAGGACCACTTATGGTGGATGACATCAGCAGTGGCTGTTGGAAAGAAGATGTTGAGAGGTCTGCATGAAATGGATGTGTAGGCATGTTCAGCTGTCAAGATATTTCAAGTTCTGCATGTTACCAGACTGATGAGTGTACAATGTGTATTATGTGGTGGTTGTGTTCCAATGTGCAGCTATACTTTAAGAGATAGCTTTACAAACTCCTTTATATATGCAAACAGGTGCCCACATTACTACAAGGTATTTGAAAATATGAATGTGTGTTGTCATTCTAAAGATGTGCATGGTATATCACACAACATTTCTTATTAAGTTATGTAGTTTACTTCATATATTTGTGAACAATTACTGAGAGACTAGGGCTGCAGTGCATGGGAGGAGGAAACACATGGCTGCATTGTAAATATGTGACATATTCTTAGATATGGCCTTCATTTTTTATGTTCTCACATGTAGTTGCATGGCATGAAGACAAATGGACAGTAAATAGAAGTAATACATGCTGTTATTTACTTTGCACAGTGCAATGGCAAGCAGCAGGTTTACTCAATGGCTGCCAAAGTGTTTGGACATGCAAGATACGCATTTCTACCCCTTTGCCTGTTTGGACAAAGTTAAGCAGTGTGCAAATGCAAGGCTCATTACAAAATGATGACAGTTAGTACTGAATGTATGAGACACAACTACAGCTTAGCTGACTTTGTGGTAGCAGGAATAAATGCATTAATGCATTCCTTTTACAGCCCAGATGATAGAGGTTTCAACTCCAGGTGTATGTAATACTTTTAAATAAGTATTGATAATGCAATAAAATTTTACTTTATTTAATTTCCTATGTGTTAGTGTATTTTGACATGGCTCAGGATGTTTACGCAGCATTGTGTGGAGGTAACTGAACCACAGAAGAGCCACTCACCATCATTTGGCACTGGTTCATGATGCCACACTCCATGTAAACACAGTACTCCCAGAGGTTACCACAGCAACAGCTGTGGAGTAGTGTTACCTGAGGGTGCAGGTAGTGCAGTGGTAGCAGAAGCAGTACTGCCAGGTTGGGTCCCAGATGTGCTGGGCATCAGTGCTGGAGCCAGTGGAGCATGGGCAGGCTGAACCCAATGGGGATGGCCTACCTCGCTGTGCTGTGAAGCATTTAGTGATTTGGTACAAATGACAACATGGAGACATTCTGATGACACATAATAGAAAATAGAAAAAGAGAAAAGAGTTGGGTAGAGAGACAAAAAGAGAGAAACTTGTACTATCATATTCATCTGATGTATTATATATAAGGATATGTCCTAACAACTACAAACTATAACTACAGATTAAAGTACTCCTTCAATGTGCATATACTGCAAATATGATTGGCACAATTATACAGAGTACAGTTAACAGAAGTACTTTATGCCACTTATATTGAGTTTAATTTATGTAATATTATTAAAGAAATGCAGTACTGTATAGTTGTTACTCATGGTATTTGAGCCTACATCCTATAACTACAGTCTTACATTTGACTCCTAAAGTTGGTCTTTGTTACAGACTTATGCATGCATGCTTGCATTTAGAGTTAGGATATGTATGCTCCCTTTGCTACTACTGTACAGAAAACAAAACAAAGAAATCTACAATAATGCTTCTCTTGAGCTGCATACATACCACTTGCTTCCAGCAGTCTCTCCAAATGATCATTATGAGTCTGCCAATTCAACTCAACTTCAGAATTAGCTGTGAAAAGTAGAGAAAAGAATGGAGAGCACAATGCATACCAGTCTTGCCTATATTAAGCTTTCTATGTATTCTAATTTCTTTGCATTAGTATATTGCACAGCTGTGGCATGTCACTGGTTTGAATGTCATCCAATCACTGGTTGAGCGTATCCCTCTTGCACCTTTTTAGGTCATTAAAATGGCTCCTTCACTGTTCTCCAGTATGTGGGATATCAGTTGTACTGGATACAGCCTTGGCCACACAATTCCAAGCCTCAGAAATATTCAAACACAACTGAAAAATGCAAATATATAAAAACAAATGACTGACCAAAAATTGAAAGAAGAACTTTAATAAAACTCTAGCGCATTGGCATTCAAGCCTTCAAGGAGTAAAACATCAAAGTTATAAAGACAATAGATATACTTCAAAATATAAACAGATTCCTTGTATACCAATTTATCTTTAAGTGTCACTTAAAAATAAATTGTTAAACAAGGAATCTGTTTATATGTTAGGAAAGAACAAGAAACAGTGAGAGACACATATAACTCTCAGTAAATATGCAGTTTATTCTGTTGCTAGTAAAAATGTTCACCTACACAAGGCTTTTTCAGGCAATGAATTTACACAGTGATTGTGAATCATTTAAATACCATCAGTTACAGTCACATGATCAGTATACTGTTACATGATAAAAAGATCACATGATAAAGATAAAAATACATATAAAAGTTGAATCTATTAGAAATTAAAATATGTAACAATTTTATATATGTATATATATATATATATATATATATATATATATATATATATAAAATATGTATCTAAGTAATTCTTTAAGTAATGATTTTAGATAAATACTACCACTTAATCCAGGAGGCACATGTGCTCTCAGCCTAAGTATCCACAAAAATTCATTCAGCTCTGTGTTATGTATTATATTTACACCATGTAGTGGTTCATAGAGTACCTACAGTATACAAAATTTAAACTATTTACTTTATGTCTGTACAGAGCATTAGTAATTACTTGCCTCAATCTCAGAGATATGACTGACAATACACTGTGACCTTTTTATCATGTGACTATTTTCATCATGTGACTTGGTATACTGATTATGTGATTATAACTAAGGTAGTGAAATGATTCACTATCACTGTGTAAATAGATTGCCTGAAGAAGCCTTATGTAGGCAAAGGTATTTACTAGCAATTGGACAAACTACGTGTTTACTGAGCTTTATGTTTCTTAGTAGTTTTTGTTGTTTTCTTACTGATTTACTTGATACCACTGGATTTATTGCTGTCCTGATGATTTTTGCTGTATATCTTAAAATTTAGCACTTTAATGCCTTTGGGATTAAATACAGAATGTAATTGGAAGCATCTGATTTATTTAATTAATTGATTGTTTTATTGATAATGTGTTTTGTTTTTTATGTATATATATATATTCTCTTTATAACCTTCATGTTTTACTCCGTGAAGACTTGTATGCCGAAGCATTAGAGATTTATTTAAGTTCTTCTTTAAACGTTTGCCAGTTATTCATTGTTTTTATATTCCAAGCTTGAGACTTGTCCTGGGAGCCAAAATAGCCCCCCTGCAGAAGCCTTTGATTGTGGTGCTTTACCAGGCATGCAATAAATATCCTGGTCTGCTGAATACCCCACCTCTGAGCCCTAAATTGGGAACATTCCCCTCTGACACCAGACATGTCTAATCCCAAAAGCAGAACAATGGCAAAAGTTGGTTTCCTGCCAATTCCTTTTAACGGGTTTACTGGTAGAGCACAAACCTGAGAAATTATGCTAATCACTTTGCACAATGTTAAACAGAGAGCAGCAGTGCCAAGCAGATTGGAAATCTATTTTTTAAAATTGGAAGGTTAATCTGACATGACATTAGTTTGAGGGGTGTCTGCTGTATAGCTGTTAGGTGATGTAACTTTGCAGGCATGCACTGGGGGAACACATTTCATGACCTCACATAATTTGGTTTGGCTTTATACACTGATAAAACTGATTTTTGCAGTTTGGGATTCAAACCTATGCATAAGGGACAAAACATTTTCTGCCACAGGGGCAATTTGCTATATTTACCACAGAAAAAGTGCTTTGCAGACATAGTCATGAATCATTCATAAATACTGATTACAGTTTAAGGTGTTAACCATGTATGTGTGTGTCCTGAGAAGGGGCTTAGGTATACATTCATTTGTGTATTTGTCTTATCTAAGTAAGAAGACCGTCTAAGTCCAAATAGCAGAATTATACTTACAGAAATACAGTAGACAGTTTACCCTCAGCCATACATCTGAAAACACAATAAGGCCGTCTTATCCCTCATACATATAATTCATATCAATTCCACTACCTAAAATGTTATAAGTGAGATTGAATATAATGTGAAATGGAACAACAGTAAAATGTCTGGAATGCCTTGTATTAGATCCCAGGACCATGTGTAAGGTAGTCGTACACTTACACCTGTTGTTGCATGAATGTTGAAATAACACTTGCATATTTTTGTGGTCATTGCTGTAAATTGGACAGTCACAACAGAAACATTATGCTGCATTTCCTGTACTAAAACCCATGACCATCTGTATTACAGCCCTACACTTATACCTGCTGCCACAGGAATAGTTAAAAAAACACTTGCATAATTATCTATTCATTCTTAAGTTCTGAGTGTTACCCACCATGCAACGCCACTTAGGATCTTTGCACAGTGCCCAGCAGAATTAATAGAATGTATCTGTTTTAAATTGTTGACTGTCTGCATCCTATCTGCAGGTGTTCGATGGCTGCTGGTGTTGGGGAAGCTAGCTAAGCCCCTCACCATGCAAACACTGGCATTTTTTTTAATAAAAAAAAGAAAATCAGTTAAAATGAAGAAAAGAAATCTATTAAATAAACACTACAAAATTTCTGCTGGTACACATGAAATATTTTTATACAGGTCTGAATTTGAGCTCTCACTCCAATGAACCTTCAAAACACAGTAAGGGTGTCTTATCCCTCTTTGCCACACAAACAGTTTGCATCAGAGAACTGAAATCTTTGTGCATACAACCAACTGCAACATCATCCACAGTACTAACAAAACACATGGCAGTTTTTGTACATGCATTAATTTCAAATGTAGTGCCCTGAGTAATTACACAATCATTTATTACTATTGCTTGCAAAAATGCAGCTCTGTCATATCTCTCTGTTTGTTGCTGATTCTTGTCCTATCTGAACAGTAATCTGAGACAGACATTTTGTATCATTCTCCTTAAAATGTGTGAGGATATTAAATGGCAATAAAATACAGTTGTCAACAATTGAAGGGGATGTTGAATGTTACTGAACAGAAACTGTGAAATGATAGCTGCTTACTTGCATTTAAAATGTTGATACAATTACTTCTACATTTTGTAAGTCTAACCTGGCTGATAGGTAAGTGAGTCTAAACTGCTGTTGTGTTTTCCTTCTCCCTACCAGTAACTCTTCACAGTTATAATCCATTAGTGACAAACACTGAGGGAGTTCCTGCACTATGTTTCTATCTACCCACTGCCAAGTAATTGGGATTTAGCAATTCTAATGAGTTCACACCCCATTTGCATCTTCACTGTGTTCACAGCCCTGCATCTATACCAAAAAAGGGAACTGTGCAGCTGTGGAACCTAAAGGTGAGGAGACCTGTTTATGTGGACAACAAAGAAGAGGATATTACTTGGGGATATATCTGCTCAGAAGACTACTGACCTTGAGATGCTATGCTTGCATTTTTCAGCTATGTGGCTGAAATGTCATTTAAGAAAAATCTGTGTACACTCTTCTATTGTTATTTCCATGAAATATAAATGTCCTATATTGTCAGTGACACTGGGGTGTTAGCCTTCTAGGATGGATTATACACACCTCTAGGTGGTACTAGCTATAGGTAGATATGAGTGGAAATAGTTTAAAATGGCATGTTCTGTGTTAAATCTGTACACATTTCAAGGACACTTTTTAATAGCACTCCCAGCATATCACTGATGGTTTGTTAGCAAAATGTGTCATTTGCTTGTTCTTCTGGGGGTGGGGGAGCAAAGTTCCATTTCTATTTTGGCACAAACAGGATTTCTGCTATTGCTACCCTCATTGTTTTGGATCCAGCCTTTCTTTTTGTGTGCTTATAATATGTTACAACTACACAGTTCATTGTTTTATATTTGAAAATCTTGACCGGTTTATCTTTCTACAGTGGGGAATAGTGAAATGTTTCCTTTTATGTGCTATCTGGAAACAGGACTTTTAGTTATATGATACTTATGTGTATTATCCTTCTGTTGTGTTTTAGGTCACCTAAGACTGTGGCACCCAGGCATCCCAATCCCCAACCCCCCTTCAGTGACCCTGAGAATGAGGTCATCGTGGAAGATTATAGGTGACATGGTACCTTTCTGCTTGAGAGGGGCACATAGAGATATATCGGGCAGAATGCAAATTTGGTAGCAGATAGTTGCAGTACTTAATTTCTGTTTAACCTTAAATTCATTTGGGGAGAGAGGTGTAGATTGATACAGTTAACAATACATTCTGATTGATTACACATGGGCTTAGGATGGACTTGTCATCCAAGTTCTTGTTGAAAGTATTGTTAATGGACATAAAAAGGGTAAACATTTTTACCCCCTGTGTTACTGTTAATTGTGATGATGGTGTCCTAACCTTTTGCTCAACTTCTTCCAGGAATATCATCCATGGGAAGCATAGCATCATCTGCACATGGTAAGCCAAATATTTTAATTTTATTTTTTTCTCAGTAGCGATGAACAGTTCAAAGAAATTTATTTTATTCATATGTGTGATGGGGGTGTCAGGACTTCTGTATATATTGCTGTACTGCCTGTAGTAGTAGCGCCAATGTTAGTTTGTTAGCATGCATTTGACTATTGCAGTGTAGCTATTAATTTATTTCCTGTGTTTATTGGTTATTATCAAAGATGATCCTGACAGTGGAAGTGTAGGACTCTTACCATCTGATGTCAGAGTAATGGCAGGCTCTGATGATGATGGTGGCCAAACAAAGGCACAGTCGGGGGGTGCAGAGGATGACATTCAGCCATCCCCTGTAAATACATTGGACACAGCCAGTAGGCCTACACCAACCCATTCCAGTAAACTATCAGATATTGGACAGGTGGAGGGTGACATACTCGATCAGGAAAGTGTAATTACTGCAGCTTCGGTGCCTGTTGACTCTGACCATAGTGAAAGTGTGGGCAAGGTGCCATTCAGGGGGGTTGTTATGGATGATCAGAGGAGACTTGCTATCCATCCACCACCCAATCCAGATGTGTCTTCCCATGCTACTTGATTTATGGATAGGGTCATCCTGGAGGTGCAGGCATGTTTCAATAGGTCCTCCAGAGAAATGCTTAGGGTTGTAGATGTGGCACACGTTGACATGTGTGACTGCCTCCATTGTGTTGAAGATTCAATGGATTGGATGAATGACCCATTGAAACAGGCAGTGTCTGTGATGGAAAATTTGCTGATAGGGGGATGGCATCTTCATGGGTGTAGGTCAACCACATCATCTGCTGTTAGCTGATGTCACCATGCCTGATCATGCTCTTAAAGTGGCACTACTTCCACTGCTCCATCAGTGGTTGAAGTGTCCACACCCAGATGTGGCAGGACATGAGGTCATGGTCCTGGGCATTCTTGTGAGAGGACCTCTTCTAGCAGATATCAGTCACATTCAGGTAGCAGCTGTGCATCTGACTGTGGGCATAGACATGTCAGTGCAACTCCTGCCAAAGCCAGTTCTCATGGTTGAGTATGACAATGGTGAACTGCCACCTGTACCATACACGGCTCACACCTGTCTGACATACCAAGACTTAGAGCTGCCACAGAGCTTACTGTGTGCCTGAAGACACTCTCACACCAGTCTCACCTGGAGGACCCATACAGACACACACACAACAGTTACATGGTTCAGCCATTAAGCTTAAAGCTCATTTTGTCTCACTGGCCATTAGTTCTTTATCCAAATGTCTGCCTGCTTTTCCTTCTTACTCACACATGCACATTCACTGACCTTTTGTGGAAGCTTAGGTTTCCTGACACCCCACACAACATCCTGTGTAAGTGATGATAACTGTGCCAGATCTTGGTTTTCTATCTTTTGGATTCAGGGATACATAGCATTTGTCTCTGATGCTCATGGTGCGTAGCTTACTTAGCACTTAGTATATGTGCATTTCTAATATTGTTTTGTTAATTGTACGTCTGGCATATTTTGGTGTAAGAAAGTTAGGCAGTTGATAGAATCAAACATTTAATTGCATCAGTATTTTTAATAATCATCTGAGGTTTGTGAAGTCTGAAACTGAAATGTGTTTCATTACATTCTCTATTTAATGGTTTCCAGTACAAATGTATGATGCCAAACTGAGATCATTTGGTGCCTGTCAGTACTTTTGAGAGGAATGAATGAGTAAATCTTTGACGCCTGAGGCCTAGTACTTGATAGAGGACATACATAGTCACATAAGTCTCTGCTGTCACATGTTAAAGTTATTTCTGCACAAATCACCCACATTTTACTTGCTTATATTGTCAATTAACAGCATGCAAAGATATGCCATTCATTTATATTACTACACAATACACTCCAGGTTGAACACTTACCTTGTAAATCCAGCATTTACAATAGTTTTAGTTGAGGGCTGAGTCTGCAAATGCTAGAAGTACGCAGTAATTATATGGATAAGTAAAGGTTGTGAGTTTTGCCTGGCATCAATATCACTATATGCATGTGCCGAGGATGAAGGTTTTAGCCCTTTAGGTGGTGTGTGAATGTGCTATGCATTGCTTCTTAGCTAATATGAGGGCATATTGAGCACACCTACATCTGCCTACACCCACAGCAGCTGCTGGTTTCCCCTCTGACACCTCACCTCACCTATGTGCGGCTCGGTGACCTTGCCATTGGTGGTGGAATGTGTACCCCTTCCCCTTGTTGACCTGCTGAAGCTGCTTTCTCAGGATTATGTTGTATAGCATGGCACAGATGTTGAATATTTCAATACATGTACTTGGATTGTACTGCAGGGCTCCCCAGATGTATCTAGGTAGTGGAACTGTGCCCTTAGCAGGCCAAACACATGCTCTATGATATTTCAGTTTGAGTGTGTGCCTCATTATAGTGTTCTTCAGTGTGTGTGTGCTCTTTTGCTATGTATCATCAGCCATGGTTCCAGTGCATAACCTGCATCCCCCATTAAATGAAGCTGTGATGCCCATGCCCTGGCCCAGCAATCAATGAGCCTCAATCCCCACCACTAACACCAGAGAGGGTGTATCATATATGAGGAAAGGATAACAAATACACATAGTAAAGTGCAATGTCCCTTAAGAGCACATAGAGATCACAGTCAGTCCGGAGCTGGTCGCTCCCTTGATCTTCAGGTCCCCAACAAGACTCTCCACTGGCACAGCTATAGGGTCCAGATCTCAGCCTAGCTGGGCAAGCTAAAATCTCCAGCACCCTCTTTGTCCAACCAGTGCTTCGTGTCCCTGCCCAAGTAGCTGACACACACACTTTAAGATATGTTTATACAACCACACAGACACTCCTGGGAAAGGCTGGCACAGACACTCCAGCTGTACCCTTTTTACCCAGACTATACAGTAGTAATCCTGCCACCACCCAGGTAATATTTATTATCAAAAGGGTGTCCAATTATTACTGTGCAATATTATTATACAATTGGTAGATGTGACTAAGCAGTCAAGGCTTATTAGAGTGACTTGGTACAATAATCACTATAAATATGCACTGTACTCTAGAGCTTCAATTATCTCTACACAAAACCAGCCACAGTTAAAAGATTTTAAAATATTTAATAATAAATAATTAAAACCACAAGACAATACTTTCTACTACACAGTCAGTGTTAGTCAAGACTTCAGAGATCACACAGAAATACTTAAAATAATTCGGTAGTACAGTTCTGACATAACAGAAAAACACTTAGTCTAATCTTTCTAGCTTTTAGCTATCTCTAAAAGAAAACACAAGTCTAAGATTACTTACATGTGAGCAAGTGGCAGTGCTGTGAGTTGGATGATCAAGACAAAAATGCTTAATGCCTTCTGATTCTCTGTGTTTAAATTGCTATTACAGTTCTGATAAACATTACATCATCTTTTTACACTTTCCTGGTGTTCCCAGGCTACACATTAACTACATTTACATTTTTAACAGCTCCTTGTGTTATCTTGCAGCCAGGCAGGAAGCATAGCAATCAAAATAAATTTGCATGTTTAAATCTAACAATTTAACTCTTGGTTAAAACAATAGAAATAATGTCAAGTTGAAGTAGAAACTGTTGATACCACCATGAAACGAACAGGAGTCAATGCTGAAGTATCCAAACTTTTTATTTAACAATAAAACGGGAGATAAGCGCTTTCACGTGCCACCTGCACGCTTCTTCAGATCTAACATTATGAATGAATGATGTCTTTATATACAAAGCCCAATTAGCATAATTGATTCAATCAAACAATTAAAAATAATTAAAAAGACTAAGTGCAAATCGCAATTGAATCCTAACTATTCAGGCAATTAAAAGTGCAGAACCACATTTACATTACATCTTATCCATACAGCGCTTAGTATACGGATGTCTTAAAACCACCCACGCTCATAATATAACCTTCATGCAGACGTAATGAATGACAAATAAAGATCTGATGCAACAAGCAACTGTGATAAAACATATACAAAATGTATATTGAAAAATATATATATATGTGTAGGAAAAAAGTACAAGTGTAAACATGTAAAGACATTCATAAGAATGCAAAAGTAAACAACAACTTTCGTAGAGATGTATATAATAATAATAATATGAATATTGCATTAATGTAACCATAGTTATAAATTATGCCAAAATGGTATGTTTATATGAAACTCTATGGAAAAAGTTTAATGAGTAATTTGTCCCTCATGACATGGAAAAATAAGATCAATAAACCTGTGACAAACTTGATAACAATGTATATTTAACAAAATAGAAAATGGAAATAATACAATTAATATGTAGATAAAGTGTCAAAGTTTATCATAAAGTTTTTCATAATGTTAGATCTGAAGAAGAGTGCAGGTGGCACGTGAAAGCACTTATCTCCCGTTTTATTGTTAAATAAAAAGTTTGGATACTTCAGCATTGACTCCTGTTCGTTTCATGGTGGTATCAACAGTTTCTACTTCAACTTGGCATTTTTCTCCTTTGGCTGTTGATCCCTTGGGAGGTTCAAGATACTTTTTTAATCAGCATTTCCTCTACTTTTAGTATCGTGATCTCCACATGATGGAACCGGTGAATTTAGAACTTGATTATAATCCAGAGGCGAGGATTAATGGTATGAAGTTAGACAATTTCATTCACCAAAATGGTAATCCTTTATTGGCTCTGAATCTTTCTGAACCGGTAAGCACTAGAGTCACAATAAGTAATAACGAAAGTACAGTAGAATTCAACAATTTGACAAGGGAATTGGAAAACGATCTGTATAAACTGCAGCGCTACTCTTGGCAGAGAAAACATTTAGAAGCCTGCCTACATTTCAGAGTTATACCGAGGGGGATGCGTGTTTTGTGCATGCCAACATATGGGGAGCAACATCCTATCCTGCTTAAAAAATGGCAGGACCTCAATATAGAACTCGGTTTCCAACATATTAACTTGTTACTTGAGTATTTTGCTCCATTAGAGCTTGAAGTGCAGAAACGTGCTGAGTCGATGCATAAGGACATTTGTGAAAGGTTCAAGACAGATTTTTGTAGTCGGAGGTTGAACAATATATTGACACAGATTCACATATATATTGACAAGCTCCAACTTGTGAAACAGCGGAAAGTTTTGAGGGACCACAATGATTTTGCATCAGGTCACATTTTTGTTTGGCCAAGAACCGTGAGAGTTTCCGCCACTCCAGGAAGAGGGGTGACCAATATACAACGTATGGATTTCTTGCAGCCATCTGTCATTGGTTCCACACCTACGCCTACCATTCATTCAGATGGAGCTCATGGTTTCAGGAACGAACATCATAACAATGACCCATCTACTACTTTGGTAGCTGACGTCACCAATGCGACCCCGTCAGGAACTCCACCACCTAACCAACTAGCCCTCCATAGTTCCAATGATGGATTGGGACTTGGAGCAGTCCAGAGAACTGGCACTAATAGCAACACGAATGATAGACAGTCTTTTCCTTTTCCGATAAAACAATCCAGGTTTGCGAGAGGGCGATCTCATAGCAGGGGCCCGAAGAAACGGAAGTACTCGCAGGAAAGGTATGGTCAAAAGAGAATGGCTTGGGACTGAACTGTCTGGTTTTTAACTATTCTAGCCTTCCTTTATCTGATTCTGACATTTCATTACTGAATAAGAGTCTGGGATTCATCCCGTCACAACCCAGCAAGTTGAATGAAACTTTTATTGATTTAAGGCTATTTTGGCGTATGGTAGCATTGAAAGTGCATTTTAAGGACTGTGAAAAATCATGCGATAATGTGTTGTTTTCCAGAATGATTAAGCGTAAAAGTACTTTTACACCTATGATACCCTCTGTTGTTGAGTGTTTTATCAAACTCTGCGAGAGAGACTTCTATTCACATTACTCTAGTGGTAATAAGAGGAATAGGTTTTACAATCTGAGTAATACAGAGTTTACCTCCTTGAAAACTTTGCGAATGAATGAAAACATAATTGTTAAGACAGCTGACAAGGGAGGGGGGATTGTCTTATTCGATACTAATGACTACATCAGTAATATGGAATTGCTATTAGAAGATGCTAGCACATATAAAATGGTGAGTGTCAGTGATATTGAAAACATAGTGAGGAATATTCATGACACACTATATGACATGCTGATGTGTAGACAAATTAGCGGTGAAACATATGAATTTTTTCATATTGAGAACCCTTTGATTCCGTGTTTGAAGGGTCTACCTAAGATTCATAAGAATATGTTTCCCATTCCTATGCGTCCGATTGTTTCTGGCAAGGGATGGGCTACTTCAACCATTTCCATTTTCTTAGAAAAGTTACTGAGACCAGTACGGACAATATACCCACCATACTTAAGGATACATATCAGCTGCTGAATGATATTGAACAGTTACAGCATGGTTTATCCAAACAAGACAATTTTTTGTTAGTGACACTTGACGTCAAAAATCTTTTTACTTGCATACCGAATGAGTACGGTATACAGGCTATTAGAGAATTGATTGTTAGTGAGACTACTTTCACTGTTGACAGACAAATTCTTGTCTGTCAACTTTTGGAATTGGTGCTACAGAATAATGTCTTTTTGTTCAATAAGAAGCACTACTTACAGCTATGGGGTGTTGCTATGGGCACCCCATGTGCTAATACATATGCAAACTTAGTAGTGTTCTTTTGGGAGAAGCAATACTTGTTCAATAGTGTATGGTTCACCAGGATCAAGCTCTATAGGAGATTTGTAGACAATGTTATTATTGTGTGGGAAGGGACCCGTTTAGAGTTCCAAGCATTCCTTCATTACCTTGAGTCAACTACAGAGTTCTTGAGATTTACAGCTGAATACTCAGGGGACACTATACACTTCCTAGATGTAAGTCTCATGTTCAATCATGACAACAAATTGGTTTCATCTCTATATAGGAAGCCTTGTTGGAAGAATACTCTACTAAGTTATAGTAGCATGCACCCCAGGTACACCTTTCCGGGTATTATTAAAAGTCAATACATTAGATTGACTAGATTATGTAGAGAGAATGAGACTCTGTTGAAGGAAGCTGATCACTTGGAATATTTGTTTTTAACCAGGGGTTATGACTCTAGTTTGGTCAAACATATAAAGAACAGAACTTTAGGATTATATAATTCTACTGCTGAGGGTGAAGATGGAACTAGTAACAGTTTTCAACAATATCGGAATGTCTCCTATTTTTCACATTGTACAACTAGTGACAATAACAGGTTAAGATATACGATGAAATACACTAATGATGTTATAGACCTTAAGAAAATTATTGTGAAACACTGGAATGTTTTAACTATGGATGATTATATCAGAAGTATAGTGGGAGATAAACCTTGATTTGCCTTTAAGAATTGTGATAACCTTAAGTTAATTTTTAATCACGATGATAATATTATAAAAGACACATCTTCCAGACAGATCAGTCTAAGAAAGGGAGTTTTCCATGTGGCAATTGCAATATGTGTCAGTACATCACAGTAACACAGGCAAACGAATATCCACTTGGTTTTTTCAAGTTTAAATCTAGGGTATATGCTGACTGCAATACCATGAATTTGATATATTTGGCCACTTGCACACGATGTGATGCATTCTATATAGGTTTAACTAAGAGAAGATTTAAGGATAGGATATATAATCACATTTACGACATTAGAAAAAAGAATGAGCTAAATGCTTTGGCAAGACATGTTAACCTATATACAGACCATAGCTTCAACTTCAGGGTACTACAAGTTGTTATACCAAGTTTGAGACAAGGTGACAACATGAATTATTTGGCTAGACTTGAGTTAGAATGGATTTTTAGCTCAGGGGCACATTTACCACCAGGCCTGAACCATTATGTCTCTCTAAGACCTGTGTTAGAAGATAGAGATCATAGATAGGATTACTATTGTTTTATACATTATATTGTTTTAGGTCTATTTTTATTTATGCTTGGTGACAGGTTTGAATGATATTTTATTTTGAAATGGTTCTTCTTAGTTATACATCAATTAGAAACTTGGATAAATACCTTTGACACTTTATCTACATATTAATTGTATTCTTTCCATTTTCTATTTTGTTAAATATACATTGTTATCAAGTTTGTCACAGGTTTATTGATCTTATTTTTCCATGTCATGAGGGACAAATTAGTCATTAAACTTTTTCCATAGAGTTTCATATAAACATACCATTTTGGCATAATTTATAACTATGGTTACATTAATGCAATATTCATATTATTATTATTATATACATCTCTACGACAGTTGTTGTTTACTTTTGCATTCTTATGAATGTCTTTACATGTTTACACTTGTACTTTTTTCCTACACATATATATATATTTTTCAATATATATTTTGTATATGTTTTATCACAGTTGCTTGTTGCATCAGATCGTTATTTGTCATGCATCATGTCTACATGAAGGTTATATTATGAGCGTGGGTGGTTTTAAGACATCCGTATACTAAGCGCTGTATGGATAAGATGTAATGTAAATGTGGTTCTGCACTTTTAATTGCCTGAATAGTTAGGATTCAATTGCGATTTGCACTTAGTCTTTTTAAATATTTTTAATTGTTTGATTGAATCAATTATGCTAATTGGGCTTTGTATATAAAGACATCATTCATTCATAATGTTAGATCTGAAGAAGCGTGCAGGTGGCTTTATTGTTAAATAAAAAGTTTGGATACTTCAGCATTGACTCCTGTTCGTTTCATGGTGGTATCAACAGTTTCTACTTCAACTTGGCATTTTTCTCCTTTGGCTGTTGATCCCTTGGGAGGTTGAAGATACTTTTTTTTAATCAGCAATAGAAATAATGTCTTCATTTAGACGGACTGGAGCCGACTTTAGATCAAAGGGTCACAACAAGCTTTTACTGGGTCAGTAGAGAGCACTGTTGCCACATTTTTGAAACACCATTTTTTTCATTTAAGACAACAAGCCTATGATTCACATTATTTTCCTTCAATTAGGAAAACAAGTCTGTAGTTCAACATTCATATTTACAAATGATAGAAGTATCTATAAAATTATATCTGGCTAGGCTGGCAGCCTTCACAGACTCCATGGGCTATCCCCCCAGTGAGCATATGATATAGTTGGGAGGTGTGCATATGTGTGAGTCATGGTAACTACCTGGATTGCCAGCACACATGTTCAAGATGATTTCCTTGGCATTACACATGGCGTGGCAGTTAACATAGTGGAAGCCTTTTCTATTCATGTAGAGCCTTTCCTGTTCCCCAGGTGGTGCCTTAACTTCCATATGTGTACAAATATGGCATCCAGTATTTCAGAGTAGTGTGCTACAGAGTAGAACTGCATATTTGTGGCCCTGCCCTCAGGAGGACAGGAAAAATATATGTGATCACTGGCATGTTACAGCATGACATTTAGGAATTGATGGAGGATCCTGGATGCTGATGCCTGTGGCATACCTAGCATGTTGCCTGTTGTCTTTGAAAGTTCCTTGAAGCTAAAATTCTAAGTGCTACACATTGCTTTGTCTCCACTGGCATGGGTTTCCCTTGATTTGCCCTGGTTCTGAGTTGAGGATGACAGAGGATGCAGAGTTCTTGTAGTGTGTCTCTATCCATCCTGTAGCACTCTACAGTTTCCACATCATGCAGATTGTGATAAGTTAAACTAAGTTTGAAAGCTCTTTTTCTTGGCCATGGTGTATTAGCAGCAGCATCAACAGCATAGACTTCAGCCTGTTGCACATACACATGAACTAAAGCAACAGCAGCCCCTAACATTCTTTTTGTGTAGACTCCTGTCCATGGCTGTATTCCAAAAGGTTTTGGAATTCACAGGGAAAACCAACACTGAGTCTACACGGTTGCTTTATAGCTTGTTGAATAGCTCCTCCATCTTGGATTGGTTGATTATCATGTAGTTCAACTGCTTATGTTTTAATTAGCATGCCACAGTGTTTACCTTGTTTGTGTGGATCTACAACCATGTACAGCTGATTACTGCATCCAAAACAGTGTATATGGACTGTGTAGGGTTTATTGAATCTGGAAAAAGGTGCGTAATGCAAGAAAGCCACTTTCTTCCCATTTTATGAAGAGAAGCAACATAAAAAGCTAAGAAAAAATTACAAGAGTACTACTATTTTTAGAATAAAGAACATAATGGGTCAGATTCCATAAAATTTGTGGAATCTAGTGCATTCACCGATATCAGCACAAAACTTGGAGATAAGCATGCAATATGTAAATATGCCTCATTGAGCTTAGAATATTGCTGCACATAGCAGGGTTGAGCAGCAGCAACAGTGCACTGTATATCAGTGACAGTAATTCCATAAGTCAGAAAAACTGTCTCCTAAAGCTTTACGTACATTAACAAAGTTATGTAAATTATACTATCCCAATTTAAGCTGCATGACAACCATAAATACATATCTGTAACAATCTCTCTGATGGAATCCGCAAAATTGCTAAGAAAAAAATTGACAAAGGTAATGGGAAATCATGGCCACAACACATGCAAGAGGCATTTTGGAAAAGGAAAATCTGAGGCACAATCAGAGGAGCATGGGCAATCGTTCATGCACTACACTACTAACTCAGCTAGCCAGGTTGTCTATTTTTTTTTTGTTTGTTTTTTTTAAGAGTAGAAGGAAAGGGAAGACGGGGAAAGAGCAGGAGAAGGCAAACCCAGCAGCTATACACATATAATAAATATCATAAGACATGACAGACAAAGGTCAGAAATAAACATTAAGGCAAGGTAAATTGCACAGATGGCACTCTTTGCAATATGGGCAATGGACTGATGGCAAGTAGAAACACATATGTACCGATGAACTATTACATTATAGGCTCATAGGTTCATAGGTGTGTACTAGACTAATCACCAAAAGGGCCTTTTTAAACCTAGCCATGCATCCCAGATCTCTAACAAATTCTGGTACCCTTGATAAGTTTAAGCAGGGGCCTAGGAGATGAAACATTTAGAGGCTGCCTGTGTAGAAACATAGGTGCCAAAACAGGAATGAATTTCTTGTTCCCCTTCCAATTGTCCAAGTTACACATGATTGGGTTAGGGAGGAACTCTGCTTTACATGGATGGCAGCTTGTTCTAGGGAAGGGATAGT
Organism: Protopterus annectens; assembly: GCF_019279795.1. NCBI lineage: Eukaryota > Metazoa > Chordata > Ceratodontiformes > Protopteridae > Protopterus > Protopterus annectens. The sequence continues at coordinate 292,275,057 of NC_056744.1, forward strand.
CTCTGGGATACATACCTGCCTCTCCAGCAGGTCCTAGTTATATTACAGGCAACATTTAAATCTTTAGAATGGGTAATTCTGGTGCTGTTTGTTTGTAGATATGCAGGGGGTCCAGCTGAGTGTGTTCTGACAATTCCTTGTATACCAGGCATAGATCTCCCTTCTACAGCCTGTATGAGACAGAATACAAGGATAGGATCTTAGTGAGGAACATCTGTGGACATTACAGTTGTTGGATGTGTCTGGTTAGGTACATACGAAATGGGACATTGTACTCTATGCCATACCTTTGTTTAAAGTTGCACATGAATTTTGACAATATATACTAGTAAATATGTAACACGCAAGTATAACAAGCAAAAGAATGTACTGCAAGCAGGAGCCAGCAGCTTGTATACACATATCCTGCATCTGTCTAATGCCAATAGAGTTGGCACAAGTTGACCTTCTAACAAAACAACTACATGAAAATGGATGAGAATTCCAACAAAGGTGAACATAATACCATACATATGTGCATGATATATGACATACCTACAAAGGTGGGAAGGATGTGGACATCATGGACCCACATTAAGGAGGACATGGCCACAAAACTACATAGGCAAACAGTAAAGCAGGACAACAATATATAAGGGGATACATTGCAAATGCCTGTGTACACCACATAGGGTGATGTTGAAGTCAACCTAAATTACATTGAAGTGAATGGCCAATGTATGTCTCATAGGCAGACTGCATCACCAATGTCAACAAAAATGGCCATGTAAAAATCACACATCTACAGTACTGTGCAATCATATAACAGCAAAAGGCATAGGTAAACAAGTGACAAACCGGTATCACATACACTTATATACTGTTATGCCAATGTAAAACAACATGTAAAAGAAACACCTGTGGTTAGATATCACTAACCATGGGTATGAATGAGCAAAGGACAGTCCTAAGAAAAACATTACAGCACATTAACATGAATAAATTACTGCTCAAAGTCCCAAGGTACAATGTTTCTGTATTGATCTGAATATGTACATAAATTAGTGAATGTGTACACTACTTGCCAAAATGTTTGAATTTATGTGAATAAGGAATGGATGTGGCAATGTAATATAGGCCAAAGAAGGCATACTGCAATGTTAATGAATAAATTATCATTACCATAGTGTATACATGAATGGTACATTGTCAGTCTATGCATTCAGTAAATTAGAACTGCCCATATGTAGCATACAGGTTTATATGATACAATATGGCATTGTCATTGCCAACACATGCCAGATGCACTGACAGTATGCCAGTGTGACATCAACTGGCATCCAAAACACAGGGGCAAGGGCATGTCCTTCTGCTAAATAGACATGACATGGCAATCCACAAATCATACCCATACCACTTTGATTTATGTGGAATATGGGCGACATGTTGTTTGTGAGTTGCTGTCTATCCCACACATGTATATAGTAGAACTCATGCAGCAGTAGCAGCATGTTAGCTGGCAAAACTCATGGGTAGTTGAATGTTTAATGAAAGTCTAATGTAATGTGTGTCATGTATCCATTGCAGCATGATGCTAAATGTCACACAACAGCTCTAGTGTATGTTTAAGTGTGTATCAAATAAGCATGTCAGCAGAATGTTATGCATGAACAAGTGTGCTTATACAGCCTAATCACTTATATGGCAAGCACCATGGTGCCAGCATTACACATGTGGATCACACAGACAATACTTACAGTCCTGAGGGGCTGCCCTGATGAGGATCAACATCATAAATTATCTCCAGATTATTTTTCCTGAATGATTCCTGTACAGCAGATGCCATATCTTAGAATAAATTCCCCATCATGTCCCTCATCTGTGTCCAAAAGGCATCAAGCATCACCTCCTGGATCTGTTCTCGCTAATCATCTTGTTGTGGTGCTGGTATTGTCTCCAATGGAGTGCAACAAGAGCGATGAAATGTTTAGGTCCAGCTTCCTCATTGTCATCATCCTATCCATCATGGTCACAATCGTCATCATTTTTTGAGGACTCAGCAGTGGTATGGCATGCAGTCATCTCTGACATCTAATGGGTGAGCATCCATGGATCCTATGCTCTGTCAAGGTGAATCACAAGACACAAGACAAAGTACATATACATATCTGGTACTAGATGACTACATAACAAACCCAATGTGACACAATGCCCAGACAGAAAACAGTCAGTATGAAACCTTAGAATAAGGTATGGCCATAGTCAAGGGTTCCACTATACGCGATGTATGTCATTAATCAAAACCATAACAATTAAAACCACATGTCTAACAGGCTGCACTTTTCTGTGAAAATCATAGCTCACATGAAACAGAAAGTACCACCATCCCATTGACATATTATGTCTGCATATGAGAATAAAGGTATACCAGCATACATTGTAGTTGTCATTATAACCACATTTGCAGATAAAATGGCCTAAAATTATTATATAAGGAGAAGTATAATATAAAACAGTATAAGAAACGTCTCTGTGTGGAAGATTTTCAGTCCATATATTTCTAGTTAATCACATTATATTAATCTTATCAGACTATAGTGGTAGAAGTAGTGAACTTAAACTCGTCTTAAGTCAAAACAAAACAAAACAAAAAATTATAGAAAATATATAATTGTACAGCATGCCTGCCTTGCTTGGATTACGTTTGAATACTTAGTAATGCTGTACAATTATATATTTTCTATTATTTTTTGTTTTGTTTTGTTTTGACTTAAAACGAGTTTAAGTTCAATACTTCTACTACTATAGTCTGATCTGATTAATATACAGTGATTAACTAGAGATATATGGACTGAAAATCTTCCACACAGAGAAGTTTCTTACACTGTTTTGTTTTTGGACCCACTACACTTGTTTAGTGGGTTGTTTTAAGACTTTGGGGATACCATGGAGATTACTTGTTTTTTGAGAAGTATAATATAAAGATTTGATGTTAGCAGATGGCTCTTTATGCGCACAATACATTCCTTGTGTCCTATTACCGATACTTATGGATGTTTTCAATATAGGCCCATATCAATGGTACTGTACCCATCACAGAACATGAGCAGCTTACTCCAAGCCATGGCATGGCATACATAACACAGCTTACCAGTGGAAATCCTGCCATGACCTGAGCACTTGTTTATCATGATCATTATACATGACAAGCATGCTCAAAGCCAGCACACTTACATATCCTGACATTTAAAGAGAAGCATGTCATGACACTGTGTCATGCCACACTCAGATGAGTCTACCTTGCAAATAACACTATGAAAATGACAACATAACAAAAGTACTGTGACTTGCACTGCTTAATACTTGCAATGTTTGCCTCACTATGTTGACTAGCAGGCTGTTTGAGCAAATATCAGTATTTCCATGTTTTCCGTATTGTATGTGTGCCCTACACATTTATGTTGGTATGTGAATGTCAGCTGTAACCTAAATGTCTGTGCATGTAATGAGTCATATGAACAACCACCAATTAACATATTGGTATAATGAAGATATAGTGATATGACAATCCAGTGAGAAATATAAAACCATATGCAAAGCGCTGAGCATGGCAACATGGTCATTGGCTGATCCAACATCAAATTTTGAAATACAACACAACACACCAGAAATTATGTACAATCATAAACACAATGGCAGACTGTGACATACAAAAACAAAGTTTATGTCCTACAAACAGTGCTGTCTGTCTACAAATGTGTCAGAGCCCTATGTACATTTATCAGCCATCATTATGTATGATCCTGCAAAACAGCATGATGCTGATTGCTAATTATGTATCACAGAATTCAAAATGTCAAAACAGAAACTCTTATGTGCACAACTATCCTTGAACACAGGATATAAGAGCATTATAACCAAACCATCAAAGGTGTTGAAGGCAGATGCAATATCCATGTTGAACTGAACGGCATACAGAACGTAATCCACAAGCAACAGCATGAACACTGATACATCAGACACTCCTTCAGTATGTGAATAGATAGGCTATGCATAACACTGACATCACTGAGAACCACATCCACACATACAAGTATGCCAACACCTACATTGCAAACAACAGGCAAAGCACTATCAACTTTCAATGCAATATCACAATTGAAAGCAGTGTAACAGTTACATGTCAATGACTGTCCTCTAGGTTGTGATACATAATTCAAAACATTATCTTCCAAAAACATGCCTTGCTGTTAACTCATATGTAAACATATACTTATGTAATTTACACTTTTAATCACAGGGATTGTCTGAATACCGTACTTACCTTACAGATGCATGATGGGTATTCCTGCATTAGAAGCAGTAGACATGATAGTGCAAAAAAAAATAATCCTGTAACAATGATCAGATATATTTTATTTACAAAATCTGACAAAGCAATCAACATACCTCTCTCCTTCCACTGCTCCTAAAGTCTGTGGATCTACTCGATCCACAGGACCTGATACCTAGAGTGCTCTTCATCATCTGCAAAATGTGAAAAGCAGTATAAAATAAAATTGGTGCACATTGCTCAGCTCATTTTGCCTAACTTTTAGAACATTACAGAATTTCCATACACAGTTTTGAATCTTTCAGACAGTCTTTTAAACACTGAAGAGAAGTGAACATAGATTGGAGAATTGGAGATTCACACCTGCATCTCTCCGCTATGTTCCCACACTAACATTGAGATCTACCTGCTTACCTAATCCATTTTGCCTGCAACTGTATGGAGGAAATGCAGTTAAACAAATCAGAGGTATGAATGTGGAGGGATGGGATAATAATAAGGATCACAGCTTATGCTTTATAAAAAGTACAATATGCTGTGCATTTATGAACAGAAAATTACAAGCATGAATACATGCAAGCACAGCGGTCACAACACAAAAACGCAACTATCGAATTTCAAACCTCAGACAGTGGAACACTGTCATGCAACACACCGCTGCTGTTAACAAACAGCTACAAATTCCTGTACATCACATACACAGAAATGTAGTTTAGGTGGGAGAACATAAAATATATACATATATTTTCTTGTAAAATTGCAGATTATACATCAAAATTATCCTTGATATCAGGTGATGCCCCTGTTCTACAGTCAAAATATATATCTGACCATCTCACTCCCTCCAAATATAAGTATGAGAAGGATGTTGAATTTGACTTAATAAACAATGGCACACATATACATTAAACTCACTTTGTCAGCGTTATCATATTCCACATTCTTTTTGCAGCACTATACCAATATGTGGAACAGTTTACACATAAACCTGTAGCAAAAGAAGTGCTGTTGGTAGATCATTATGGATTACTGAGATATCCATAGATATCTGACAAATAAATGCTATAGTTGTAAACATGTGCAAAATAATTGTTAGTGTCAATAAGTAGGTATCTATAGCAGCATTTTCAAAACTTTACACAGACATAATGATGCAAATAACACAAAAGCTATTCTCTGTGTGGATTTGAACTCATAATATATGCACATTGACCTTTTGCTTTACAGGATGAGCTAACATACATCATAACTTACTTCTGAATAAGCTACTATTGTGTGTGTGCGTGTGTGTGTGTGCGTGTGTATGCATGTGTGTGTGTGTGTGTGTGTGTGTGTGTGTGTGTGTGTGTGTGTGTGTGTGTGTGTGTGTGTGTGTGTGCGTGTGTGTGCGTGTGTGTGTGTGTGTATCTGTAGTCCTGCAGATATTGAATTAATACAGAAGCATCCAACACATAAATGCTATAGGCCCTCATGCTGCACAAAACTGCCAAATAGCATCAAGTTGTACAATGTAGAAGATATGTATAGACAATCAGACATGCATTGGTCTTGTGTTAAACAAATGGTATTTTAATAAAACATGCACAGATAGACTGGGTGATACTGTTGAATTATTAGGGGTAACTGAGAAATGTGTAGTCATCAGCGGCCTGGGTACCATAGGTGTCAGTGATATACAACCATACCGGATGTGTGAAATGATGTCCTTATATGTTGGAAAACAGAAAAATCTAAACCATTTATTAGTATGTACATGATGAACAATATTAAAGAAATAAACCCCATCAAACACATAATTACAGGGAGAACAGTCACCTTTTCTTCTGAAGTATCCAAATGAACTAATTACCAGAACAGCTAGTTAATGGGCTTAAAAGGCATATCTGACATATGGGGTGCAGCTATATCCCTGATTTCCTCAGGAATGTACAAGCATATATAGGATTGCGACACTTACTGTAAGCATCCACTGGATGTCTCCACACCTCAGCAACCCTCTTATGAAGATCCTTGACATCCCTCCGATGCAGGTTATTGCAGCTGTGGTGAACCTGCACTCCAATCCTGCAGATTCACATATGATGTTGATGCTGCCTCACAGTCCAGTTCCATGTATCAATGATTGCAGAGTTCCATTGCTGGCTATCATGTGATGCTCCATTCCAACATTGATGCCAAGCATCTGGGTGGTCTCCTTCTTAGTCCAATTAGGCATCCAGACATGTTGAAGTCTCCTAGAAGTGGACTTCTAATAATAATAATAATGTAGATAAGCTGCACAGGTCACAATTTAATAAATTGCTCACTGAGGTCTCACTCTGTTCAATGGTAGCAATTGTCTGAGCTGTAAATGCATCAAAATCCCAATTTAAAAATGGTGCTTATGGCATATTATCAGAACATTGGAAGATAACAGGCACGTGGTTCTGTTTAAGGACACCTATTGGATATTTGCACAGAACACCTTCCTGTTATGCAATGCTATTAGTTTATGTACCAAATTTTGAAAACTTATATGGATGTGCAGAATTGGAATTCCAAATCTTGAAATTTAATGAACCTCATTAATTATGTATGGTGCAAATGCGACTTAAAAGCTTGTGCATATAGTTGTTCTTACAGTCAGGTATATTTGACTCATAGGTAGTTACAAAGGTAATTTTTTGCACCTGCTAGCATTGCTGTGGTGGGATATTTTTCTCTCCTTATAGACCTACTCCTTAGAAATGTAAGGGTATCTGCTTAGACTGATGCATTTAGTGAAAACTAAGCGCAATATAAAGAAGTATGTGACTTACTGTGGGGATGTAGGAATGACTGGTATGAATACATATGGGTAGATCTGGAGCACTAGCAATCACTCCTTCCCCATATGCTGTTGTAAAGAAAAAATGTAAACACTACCAGTGAACAGTACATAAGGATGTACTAACGAATGTTCTGTATGAATTGTTGGTAACTGTACACGCTGTGGTATATCTACAGAAATATATGGATTCTGACATCATCTGTATGTAGCTATGTAGTATGTATCCATATTGCTGTTATGGATATTTATTCAATGATGCTTCTCAAAACATGAAATAAAACTATTGCCTCAAGAAAACTAGATCCACGTTTATAACTCTTTAGTTTGTATTATGTGTGGTGTGCTTATGGATATAGAGGCCTCACGTAAGTTGTTCAACTGATAATTTTCAGATACTCTCTACTAATGAGGATAGCATTTGCTGCTCATTATTGATTATGTTGCCATAACTCAACATGAATAAAAGTTTCAGCTAATACGACTGTTTTTTTTTTTTATTATTACACAGTTGCCTGTTTAGACTCTCATTGCATTACTGACAGCCATCAAACATTTTTAACATGTAGGTTATGTGTAGTATGTTAATGTGAACTACATAAAAAGTCTGCTAATCAGATGGCACGATGTTCTTGTGTTTGGACCTCCACTGCTATGGCAGCCACTGAATGGGTTCAAATCTCGCAGACAGCCTCTACAGAGTGACAGAGAATATTTCCCAGATTTTGGCACAGCACATGATTGCAGAGAGGGTACATTGGCCTATGTTGTCAATATAAACATCTCCATATGTGGGCCCACACATTAATGTAAACATCTGCATATAACTGTCTTCCATATGGCAAACAAACTGGCAATTTTTCACCACAGAAAACTAAAACTATAATAGAAGCTTTGTACCAACATGGATGGAGACACCTTGGATGGGCAGGTAATGCAATATGGAAGAATGTAGTGTGGACTGACATTACCAACATGATTAATGCTGTGGGAGGTCACAATAAATCCCGTGAGGCCTGTCACCAATGATGCTTTGATGTGATCCTTCATGCAGTCAACTGTGTATACAGGTATGAGAGGTCGAGGGATGCCACAGATGGTGGCCCATGATTAGCATCTCCTGAAGAAAATATGCATATGTCTACTATGCAGTCAGATGGGGCTCGGTATGGCATCATACCCACAATCACTTGCTGGTGGGGGGAGATAGCACATATGTTATCATTATGCATACTGTTGACAGGGGTGTATTCTGCTTATATCTTAGCTGTGTTCCGGGACTTACCCAGTAGTAGTCCCTTAGGAATTTTACCATGTCGAAAAGCAGCCCTTAAACCACTTTCCTGCCAAATGGTAGCATCATGGACACTTTTGTTATGCTGCCATCTGCTGAGCATACCACCTGGCAGTTCAGGGATGGCTACCCCTTCTATTGGTGTATCTTTCTGCTTCTTGGTTCCATGGGGGTTTTAATAGGGATGTGGGTGCAGTATATTACATCAAGGAAATGAGAGAAGTTGGAAATGTTGTAGAAATGGTGCATGACATTTTGACGCTCCATGACTGTGGATGGGAATTGGATATATTCATCTACCTGAGTGCAAATTGCTGCAAGAATTGTGAGAGAATGTGAATGGCAGCTGTCAGGGACATTCCTCAACATCCCCCACGTGCCATTGGAATGTTCTAAACACCAGTATACCTAGGAATGGTCCAGACACCAGTATACCTAGGCTCAGATAGATTTTGGTTTCAACAGATATAGGGTTGCCACATAATGTAGACACATATGTGTGTGGGGTGCAAATGTTACACACAGCCTGCACCACCTCCCTGACTAAGCAGTACCTGTCGATTATTTCCTGCTCTGACAGTTGGCTTAGTTGTAGTCTGGCTCAATATCTAGATGGCTGCCTTCTGGGACACATTACCATATCTTCCTATATGGCTTGTAGTACCACAGCCTGTTGTATTTTATTCACTGGTGGTGATATTCTGTTTTTATTTTTCAGTAATGATATGGATTATGTAGACTTACATTGTAGATAGTTTCCTTTTATTGGGTCACAATATGGCATTTGCCAAGAGGTTTGGAAACTTAGTCAGCAAAGCACTTTGTCACATTTAAGTTGTGTTGAGTGCACACGGTGTGTTTCGAAATCTGATGGGCATGTGCAGAGTCCATAATTATCCTGTGCTGAATAGATAATTAATCAGGCTGATTCTGGCTTGCCTTCTAAAATCATGTCTGGAGATTGTGCACTGAAGTCTTCCTTTAGCATGGTGAGCTGCCTGCAACTTTTTTTTGGAATCCAGCCTTAAGAGTTATGGTTCATTTGTTTGATTTTTATTTATTTATCATTATTTTGAATGCTGGATTCAAAGCTTGTGCTTGTTGCAAGTTGCCGGAAATTATGTCAAAGCACAATCCTATATTGTCAAAAAATTACCTCAGTGTCACATGACTATGAATTCATCATATAGATTTGAGTAACACTTCTACTTGCAGACTCAGCCAGTAATGTGGGACCCAAGGTCTGTGAGTTACTTTATCTTCCAAACAAAAAAAAAAAGATTTCTTTTTATTACTACTTTGGATTTTTTGTTTGTTTTGTTTTTCTTGAATTGTATAAGTCTGTGCACTCAGTTCTATTTGCAAGGTGCAGAAAGATTGTTTTATATATATATATATATATATATATATATATATATATATATATATATATATATATATATATATATGCGTCTACTTTAATTATTCAAAATGTCACTTAACCAAATTTTAAATGATTGACAATAAAACACCGAACTTGCATTTAAACAAAGTCACAGCAACAATATTTTCACAATGGAAAGGAGGCAGTCGGCCAGCATTTGGGAGTTTGCCCTATTCCCCACAATAGTGTGATCTCTGAGTTAGCATATTTAGTTGGGGGGTGCCTTCCCACCCTTGGGAGTGTGGGGATGAAGCCCCCTACTTGGGTGGGTACGATTTGATTCTGTTTGTTTTTTTGCCAGTGTTGGCCAACTGCCTCCTTTCCCTCGTGAAAATATTGATGTTGTGACTTTTCGTTTAAATGCGAGTTCGGTATTTTAATCTAAGAATTTAAGTCTGATCATTTATATGATTCTTTAATGTGAAAAAAGCTGTGCATAGTATACAAAATGATCAAAAAGAGTCATACACCTAATAGAAACATATTTAATATTAAATAAAAAAGATATATGTACAGCAAGAACAATTACTTCAGTACAAATAAAATTGCAAAGAGATTTAGAAGTGTGAAATTAATGCAAATGCAAATTAAATAAATTGGAAAAACTAGAATGAACATGAGACATAAGAACTTTGAAAAGTACAATCAGTCTGTTGTTAATAAGCATAATAAAGGAAAATGTTTTGCACTTGGTCTAGTGTATAAGAGGTGGAGCAAAATAAGTCATATGTGTTCTAAAGTACAGTGACAGACTTTGCAACCAAAGAGAATGAATGTGGTGGAACAAAACTATGAAAAACTATTTATTTGTGGCTGTAGCAAGTATTGAATGTATAATGCGTAAGAAGTTGGCACCTAAAAATTAAGGAAACAAAGGGACCATTCAGATTTCTGGGCAGCTCAAATTAAATAACCATAGGGAGGTACTTAAACTAGACACTGGACAGACTGCAGTATAAATGGTTCTTAAGCATTCAAAGTGCTAAGAAAATAAGATGAAGGCTTGCATGTGCAAGCTTCGGTGTCCCTTCAGGAGTTTCAAGATCATTTTCAATTTTTGCTTCCAATTTTATATCCTTTCTGTTTACCTGTGACATGTCATAGCCATGTATGCAGGATGGTATTACTATGTTAATGTTATTCTGACACTAGTGTTTCTCAAAGAGAAAGTCATTTAATTGGGCTTGTATTTCTGGTTATTGCTCTTTCTCTGAGTAGGACAGAGAAGAATAAAGCAAGAACACTGGAAGGAAAGGGTGAAGGGTGAGCTTCCCTTATCCAAAAGCATTTGTTTTAATTTACAGGTGGAATTTTTTCAAGATATCATATTCCCTTATTAGTAGTGTTGATTCCATGATTTGTGTACTCAAATGTGGACAAATACTAGTTCATATCTTATATCTCCTTACTCTCCCTTCTTCACTCACTTCCTTACATCTGACAATTTCCGTCCCCTAGCTTTCTCTCTAAATATACATAAGCCTGCTTTTCTCTCACTTTGTATTGCATTTCCTGCTTGTATCATATTAACTGGCATTTAATTTTTGTGTAAACTGGTTAAAATTTCTATAAGTATTAAATCATTGTAATATAACTTCTATCTATATTAACCAATGTTTTCATAGTATGTCTAGTCTGGTATAATTATTTAAGCTGCATTTATTTTTGTATTATTTTTAAATACTGTAAAATTATTATTCTTAAAATGTTTTGTAATATTTTGGAGCTCTTCTCCCCAAACCTCGGCTGAAAATGGGATTATAGCTAGTTGGACTTTCCCGCTAACCATATGTCAATAAATAAATAAAAGAGAAGGAGATACATCTTAGAGGGTTAGAATTCAAGAAAACAAAGTATGTACACTCTCTGTACCCATTCAGGCCTTCAGATATCAGTAGTAGTTCAGAAATTCCTTACAACCAAGTATAGGAATACGAAATGTAATGTTCCGTTCAAGATCGTGGGAATAGAATTGCCTTCTATACTGGGTTACTTGACTTGCCTGTAATTTGGCATACTGAAAATACTTCATGATACACTTTTCAAGAGTGATGATGTCTTTCATGACTATAAAAAGACATTTATTGTCTACTGGCATGGGATGCTCATCAGATGTTCAACATTTTCATTCAGATGCTGCTATGCTGCCCATCATTCATTCTCTAATACAAGCTGCAGTAGTATTGAAAGCTAAAACTGAAATGCAGATAACAGAATATAGGCCACAGGGTTGCTGAAGAAAATGGCTGAGTTTAGTGGCTCAGTGAGAAAGATGGTGACTGTTGTTAAACCTTGCAGGATTTATGTATGCATAGAACCACAGTTTTCTTCCTCTTCTTTTGGCTTTTCCTGGTTAGGGATCACCACAGCGGATCACCTGTCCGCTCATGATTGGCAGTGGAGTTTTACAGTGTCAAGTTGCCAGCCCAGCGCCCAACCTTCCATAGAAGACACACACACACACATACACTCACACCTAGGGTCAATTTAGAGTGTCCAATCCACCTACAGCATGTCTTTGGGATGTGGGAGGAAACCCACGCTACCACAGGAAGGACATGCAGACTCCGTACAGAAGGCACCCCAGCCGAGGATCAAACCAGAGAACCTCTTGCTGTGAGGTGGCAATGCTAACTGCTGCACCACCATGGCTGCCCATGCATAGAACCACAGTAAATTTATAAATATAGAACACTGACTGCTTTGCATTTAGAAAAAGTTACTGGCACACCAATATGCTACTTCGATATTTTGGTAAATTAAGCAAGATAAGAAAAGTTTAAGCTGTGCATATTTAAAATATGTATAGAAAAGTACAGATTCCTAAAAATTCAATTTGATATTTTGTCAGCATCTAAAATGTGTCACAGAGCAAATGTACAGATGATGGAAGTACTTGATGGGGTTAGCATCAGTGATGATATACTGGTTTGAGGTGCTAATTAGAGAAGAACACATAAAGAGACTGAGTCACCTAATATACTGAGGCAGTATAACCTTAAATTGAACAATAGTACATGTGAAATTAGAATTATTGAGATGTGATATATGGATTAACTTTTAACTTCAGAATGCCCCAAACCACATAATGATAAAAAATTCAGAATTTTTAGAGGAAAAAACAAGCACTTGTGAGACTTCTGAGCAGGGAGAAGTATTATGTAATGGTTTTATTGTGAAAATTGTTGGAACAAGATGCAGCATAGCTTTGGAGTGGGGACTGAATGTTTCCAAAATTAGGTACCAGATCAGCTTTATTGAATTATTTTGATGTGAACAGTCCTGATTTACAATATGGAGCCATCCAGCATAGTGTTGCTCAAGTGATTTTGCCAAATGGGAAACCAGTTTATGTGGTTCAAGAGCATTTACAAACTGAATGAAAAGAAATGCTTAGAGTGAACTGTTAAAGCTTGTCATTGTGTAGAGTTGTGCAAGAAAGTATAGCTACTCAAAAACTTTAATGAAGTCATCTTAATGACTGGAAATTGCAGTAAAAAAACACAATTTTCATTTCATGAAATTTTAGTTTTTTCTGAGAACTGCAAATCAGTTTTCCAAGTCAATAAATACATTAGAAATCACAAACACAGGTATAGTGCCAACAAGGAAGTTTAAAATTAATTAGAAAATTAGAAAAATAATTTTCTATATGGATGCAATTCTTGTATGATTATTTGCATAGAAGAAATTATTGTTTATGGAATGTTGGTTAAGTACTGGGCATATGGCAAGTGGTTTGCATTACTCATTTCTTGTTTGTTTTCCTAAACATTAGCATTACTTTTCTTCAAATAAATCTGCTTTTGAATTGCTTTTTATAAAACAGTAGGTTGTGAAATTTTCAAATGTATTCTGAGAGTGCATGCTAGTACAATTTTTGTACAATTTTTGTAAACACTTTTCTGTGGCATTGTTTCACATATTCAGAATAGTTGTAATACCTTGTGGTTTCTTAAACAGTAGGACTGCTCCTTTGAAATAAGTTTGCTCTTTAAGGGTAGACAGTAGCTATTTAATAATTTGAATTTAAATGTTATTTGGCAACAGAGAGCTTTTGCAGAGTCAGATAACCATTTGACTTCATTTAAGATAATACAATGATATCTGCTGTTAGCCAGATTGAAAATGCTAAGCATGTTTTTGTGATTTGTATTAGTAAAGGGTTTTGTGGTAAAAGTAAAGGTATAATAGGTACCACATACCCAGTTTGAGGGAGTAAAACATTAATGACAATATGAGGTTAGACATTTTATAAGACTTATAGATGACTAAGAATTTAGCACAGATGACTAAGGCTATGAACTATTAATAAGCTGCTTCCTGTGATATGGTGTTTGATTGCCTCAGAGTTTATTTGGCTGCTGTGTGAACTTAACCATGTCACTTAAGCAGACAGCGGTCTGTGGCAATGGGAAATTGGTCTAGGCTCTTCACTGTCTCCTGGACTGAATGCTTATTAACTACCAATGGATCAACAAACCTGTATTTCCAGATGAGTATGAGCAGAGAAAGATTAATCCATAACTATGCATAAGTGTTTTGTAGTATTGTGTAACATAGGAGAGTGCCTGTTGAGTCAGAAATAGTAATACTGTTGGTAGTCATTTATCGTCTTTTCCCCTTCATTGTTGGCAACATACCTTGTATTTCCTTAGTGACTCTGGAAATAAATAATTAATTGACAATTTCTGCCTGAACCTTCCCTAAATCCGCTTTGTTTACTTAATGTATTTTCACTCCTGAATTTCTCTTTTCTTCTGCTTAAACAAAGAATGTTATATTCCCCCTTTAACTGCATTGCTAGTTCACACTTTTTGTCCATCTTGTCCCATCTGAGCTCACTAACCACTGTTTTTTGGTCTCCTCATAACTTTCCATAAACTGGTTTTCTTTCTTTTCTATAATCTGTAGGCCTCTTCCTTAATTCTCAGTGTCACACTAAAGTCATCATTCTGTCACACTTGACAGAAATGCCTCACCAAGATCTTTCATTTTCTTTTTTTTAATCAAGTATGTAGGCTGGAAAATGAACATTTTCACCCAGGACATGGCCAAATTTAAAAAGTAACCAATAAGATAAACAGAATACAAAACTGATCAAGGCATGGTGAGAGCCTCACACAACAATTTCCACCCTGATCATCTTTTGTTCTCTCAGTCCTAGACTCAGATATTTCTTATTATACCATGACCCCCCCCCAAAACGTGCACGCTGATTGGCCAGCGTGCCTGTTGTAAATCGAGTTATACTAATGGAAAAAGGTCCAGTCGCCCGGACTTTTTTCCATTAGTATAACTCGTTTTTTTAAAACACTGTCTCGCTATGTTAAATGGGTTTAACATAGCGAGACAGCTTTAAAATAAGCAACGGAGATCTCCGTTGCTTATTTTAAAGCTGTCTCGCCATGTTAAACCCATTTAACATAGCGAGACAGTGTTTAAAAGCAACGGAGAAAGCAAGATCTCCGTTGCTTTTTAGTCTCGCTATGTTAAATGAGTTTAACATAGCGAGACAGTTTTAAAATAAGCAACGGAGATGTCCGTTGCTTATTTTAAAACTGTCTCGCTATGTTAAACTCATTTAACATAGCGAGACACTAAAAAAAAAGCAACGGAGATCTTGCTTTCTCCATTGCTTTTGCCCACAGCTCTGATGTACTGCGCAGGCGCGCAGTACATCAGAACTGCCGCGGATGCCAGACATCTGCGGAAGGGCAGTAAACAGGCATTATACTATGCCATTATTTAAGAAAAGTAACAGTTTCTTTTCTTAAATAATGTCATGGTATAATAGCAATAACCCACTTCTGGGTGTGGATAATGCTAAATTTACCCACGGTTGGCTTTGTTTGGTCCCTCGGGCTTCTCCCTCGGGACCAAACCACGCCAACCGTGGGTAAATTTAGCATTACCCACACCCAGGCGTGGGTTATTGTTATAGAATTTCATTTCTGCTTCTCTTCTTTATGCCCCTTCCACAATACTGAATTATACTGTGACATGAGCATTATTAACCAACAGTCCCAGCATCTTCATTTCCTTTACCTCACATTTTAGAATTGACCTAATATTCAGAAATCTTCCCTTTCTTAATTCTTCCTCCACTTTTTGTGAAAAGCCTTGATTGTTTGTCACCTGCTCTATCTTATTTTTTTCTCTGTCCACCCTTGATGATCTGGAGCAATATCAGTAGTTTAAGTAACACTGCATCAAAACTGAAACACCAAAGACCCAGAACCACAAGCTTTTGGTAAACTCAACAAAATCCTTAAAAGATACTGTAAAACACCAAAATGGAAAGCCCCACCCCTGACCCCACCACTGACCTCCCACGTGGTAGGCTCCTCCCATCTCCACAGCATACATAGACCACATTTGAAATTGCACAACAGTGGGGGAAAGGTAAAATTCCCTTACGTCATGGACAGCCAATCTCAGTAAAAACACACACTGTACATAAACATTCTGTGCAAGTAATTAGACCACATCCATTCACTTACACTGACAATATACATCAGCCCACAGTTAATTGAACACTTTGCAGCATTCAGACAAATAATCTTCAATCTAATCTTCCAAAATGAATTTTGACTAAAGCAGGATTGATGTAATAAGTGGAACCTAATGATGCAGCCTATTTTGTGTAGGGTGAAGTTCTCTGGTACCAGTACTCTATGCCTGCCTCTGCAGGTCATGATTCTTTTCTTGCCTATCTCATATTTGCCAGCAATTGAAATTAAGACACAATATATGACTTTTATTTACTAACTTTTCCCTCTGCACCAGATAGCCCCAGAAGATTGACTCCATCAGTAACCTCATCACACCCCACTGTTTCCTCCTGTGCATCCTCTGTTACATTACATTCAACCCATTTCATATCATACAGTGCAACTCTCCATTTTATCATGTTTCTACCTCATCCTCTCTAAAGACACAATGCTCTGGAATTAGCATGCCCAGGTCAGGATTTGTATTGTGTCACTCATAAAAACTGATATATCACATATCATAAACCATATAATATATATATATATATATATATATATATATATATATATATATATATATAGATAGATATCAAATATACTATAGTAGTCATATACAATATCCATGCAATGTATTTAATAATGTTTTGTTGCTGATAAAATTTAAAATAGTTCAGTACAATACCAATAAAATGCATCTATCATGGGTTCATAGATAATTAAGTGGCTAGCTCCCTTTGTGGGCGATCTTAAGCCTAGCCAATTTCCCTTTCAAATGTGAAAATTAGACCCTGTACCTTGTGACTGTATCTTGACTATTATATCAAGCTCCAAGATAAACATGCTCAAACATGCAATTTATTTTTAAGAGATTATCTGATCTTAAAAAAATAATCCTGAATGAACTGACCAGCAATGAGAGCATTTTCCTTGTGAAGTAGAGAAGATAGCTCTATTATCATGCCAGTTTCAACTCTTTCCCCTGGGATGAAATGGAGAAATGTAGAAAATAGTACATATTTACATGATAAAACACTTTACATTCCAGTAGTAAATAAGATAAATCTTCACTTTTAACATCACCCCGGATAAGCAGATTTCTTAAGCATTCATTTTTCTTTATAACTTTTTCTTCTGTATATTATTATCATTTTATTATTATTATTATTATTATTATTATTATTATTATTATTATTATTAAAAGTTAAAAAAATGAGAAACTAGTGGTCTTAAAACTTCAATAATTTCCACAAATCATGAAACCCAGGTAGTGTTCCAAAGCAACAAGCCTTTATTTATCACAGACAAGCAATCTTCAGTAACAAAAAAATCAGAAATATTTTAACAATGTTAAACATATCAGCTTTTATATACTTAAAGGTAGGTGTGGAAAATATACATATTGTTTAATTTTAAGCCAGCCTATCAAAGATAAACAATATAAACAGGACCATTAAAGTGTATTTTAGAACAACAATTACCCTCCCCCACACCCTACTACTGATTGGATCAAATTAATCCTAGTTAAGGAAAATACTACCTATCTTTTTGCAATCCACATTCCTAAATCAGATATTAAGAAAAGCATAACATACACATAAAAAGACTTGTAACTAAAATTGCTTTAGACTACCTAATGCAATAAAGCCTTCATCAGGTCTGTGACAAGAACTAAACTGAAGAAAAAAACACATAGCTGTCTAACCATAAACATAATCTAACCAGAACACTATAAATATAAAAACATATCTGTCTAATAATATCATGTAGTAAATATCCATCCATGTGTATTAATGTGCATAAAAATTAATTATACAACGATCCCCCCATTAATATTCCAAAATGTGCATGCTGATTGGTCAGCGTGCACGTTGTAAATCAAGACTTATACTAATGAAAAATGGTCCGGTCGCCCGGACTTTTTCCATTAGTATAAGTCTTTTTTTTTGTTTGACAGCAACGGAGAACGGAAGAGCTCCGTTGATGTTATCTCGCTATGTTAAATAAGTATAACATAGCGAGATATCTTTAAAAAAAAAAAGCAACAAAGATCTTCCTTTCTCTGTTGCTTTTTTTAAAACTGTCTCACCATGTTAAATGAGTTTAACATAGCGAGACACATTTTTAAAAGGAACGTAGATCTTCCTTTCTCCGTTGCTTCCACACACAGTTCTGATGTACCGCATAACCATACGCATACGCAGTACATCAGAACTGACACAGAATACTGGACAGCTGCAGAAGGGCAGAAAGGAGGCATTATACAATGCCATTATTTAAGAAAAGTAAGTATTTTTTTCTTAAATAATATCATTGTATAATAGCAATAGCCCACTTCTGGGTGTGGGTAATGCTGGATTTACCCACGGTTGTCTTTGTTTAGCCACTCGGGCTTCGCCCTTGTGACCAAACCACACCAACCATGGGAAAATCCAGCATTACCCACACCCAGGCATGGGTTATTGCTTAAGTAATTAACAGCTCAGAAAAAAATGTCAGTGCTTTGCAAAAAAAAAAAAATGTCATGACAGTTTTCATGTTTACAGTCGCAAAACATGTTTATGCAGTGAAAACTAGTAAAAAAAATACAGGAAAAGAGTGGATGAAGTAGACTAATAATGTATAAAAGTGTACAGGTGTGTGCATGAGTGTGCATGAACATCCAGCAGTATGGTAAATGGGGGAATTATACCAATGCTACATGGTAACAGCGGCATGAAAAAATGTGTTTTGAATTTACCATTTAAACCTCTGATGGAATGCATTAAATCTAAACAAAGCAGAATTGAGGTTAAAGTAACTAAACATATATAGATTTATGCACATGCTACACATCACTATTGTTATTATTTAGTATATTTTACTATATAAAAATATTTCCTCAAAAAATTCCCTAAAAAACCCTTACAGATTGTATGCAGCCTACGTAAATTCAACACACACTTAACAGAGCAATAGTAGTTAAGTCCTGATTTTCTGAATGCATTGAATTTCAGCTGCCAGCATAATTCTTTTTTCTCCAACACACCACTGATGTCTCCTTCAAGCTCATCCATCTCCACACAGTTCAGAGTAACAAATTTAATACCAGAATGTCTGGGGTGTTTAAAAAGTGTTTGGATAAAGCATTCCCCTGGCATTTATGTCTGATGTCAGAAAAAGTTGAATACAATCATTCCAGCAGTGTACTAAATTGAAATTGGCAACATGTATTCTATAAGCCACTGCCAATGAGCAAATACCACATTTGTTAGCACATGGTAATAAGATGTTTAAGCATAACCCTGAATATTGCAACATCCTGTGTACAATGCATTATTTTAAAATGTGAAAAGATCAGCTTGCTAATAAACACAATGATTAAGTATGGATGGATTACCTACCATTTCCTTTGCTTATAATCATCAGTTTTACTATCTCCTTGTTAATTTTCAAACCATATTTCATGGAAAAGCTCTTAAAAATATCATTATTTTTTCTAGGGTCTCTAACTGAAATGTCATCCATAACAGTGTCATCAATAAAACCTAT
Source organism: Protopterus annectens (assembly GCF_019279795.1). Taxonomy (NCBI): domain Eukaryota; kingdom Metazoa; phylum Chordata; order Ceratodontiformes; family Protopteridae; genus Protopterus; species Protopterus annectens. The sequence continues at coordinate 292,294,914 of NC_056744.1, forward strand.
ATGTTGGACCTATGTCTCCAATACTGTGGTAGACACTATAGACCAGTTAGTGATAGCAATAAATATCTTGTTAATATACAGGCAAAACTGAAATTGGATATGGATGCAACCCTATATAATCCTTCTAGCTTTATTTCCATATGTCATCTAGATGCCATCTAACTTATAGCCAGTTGTTCTGATACAGGACTTTAGATATGCAAATAAGAGACGCAGAAATTTCATAGTCTTTATGATCCCCCAAAGGGTTCTTTCCTAAACACCATGCCAAAGGTGAAGGAAAAGTCTACAAGACAACCAGGAGTTTCCTTTTCTAATTTTTACATTTTTGGTCCACAGATGATCAGAAATCTGGAGCAGTTTACTAATAGAAACTGTCTTTCTAAATTCAGATGGGAATAAGGTAATTATATTTCTATTTCTTAGTTCTCTAAGCAATGTTTTCTTTATAACATTTTTGAAAATCTTCTCAGAAGTATTAAAAAGAATTATGGGTCTACAGCTAACCACATTTTTGTGCATGGAAACTGCATACCCCCATGCCATGACTCTGTACATCTGAAATATTGAGTCTATGAGCTAAACAGGAGATAAAAAACATTTAGCCCAAGTCTCCATTTTGCATTTGAAGATTTCACTAGAAATACCGTAAATCCAAGGGATGTCCTCTTCTTTAAATAATTAATTGCATGACTACATTTGTCCATCAACATATTATTTTACAGAAAACAAAAGTACCCATCATAGTCTGCATGCCAACCTGTATCATTTTCTCAGAATCATTTTCTGAATGGCCATACCAACTATCCAACAGATTTAATACAAGACACAGCTGTTTCTTAAAGCTAAACCTTATGTAGAACCAAAAATATTCTGACTCCACTTTATTAAGGGCAAGCTCTTTTTAACTCCAAAAATCAATTATAGCATTTGCATATTTTTTCTTCAGTAATGTCACTTGTTCCTCCTTCATACTTAAATGACAGCCAGTTCTCTGGTAAATGAGATTTATTACACATCCTCAGTTCATATTGCATTTGATGGACCTACACTGTTAATCAGACTAACCACATTAGTCAAGAAAAATTTTCAGCATCTCCCAAAGAAGGTAAGCTCCTCTAATAAATGTTTTGTTTATTTGCTGCCAGAGGCACAAAGTTGTAGGGGCCTTCATTTCTAAGATCCTATCCAGTGACTTCAGCAAAGTAATTTTATCAAGCTTCTCTTCTGTTGCAGTTGACCAAACAATTCTCCATTGAATGAAACAATACATTTTCTCACAGCAACAAACTTTTCCTGTTTGCTAACTTTATCCTTATTAACTGTCACTTTCTGTCCTAAGGACGACCATTATTTCATTCCTTGTTACTGCTACATTCTGCCATAGGTAAGAAACAATAAAAGAGGCAGAGCTTGCCTGTGTCCTAGTGAATTCCCCATTCCTAGCTTTCAGCCCCAATAAATCTACTATTTAATGGGGTAAAGCTAAACTTCTTAATAAAGGATGACTGAGTTCTCTCCTTTTCAGTTACAATTTGATTTTATTTCCTAGAAAATATCTGTTCTTTTTTTTTCTGTCAAGAAAAAAATCTCCTAGATACTATCTTAGGTGACAAAGTACCTGCAGTCAGAATACCTGCTTTAATTTTTCCCATATGCCTGGAAAAAAAGCAGAAAACCTCCTCCCTAAGTGATTCTTATTAGAATAAGCACCTATTAAGGGAAGATATATATCAGTAAATAGCAGGGCATATTCTCATCACTTTCCATTGATGGCTATAAAACATCAGAGGCTAAAGCAGCTGAAAACACCAAATATGATATACCTGTAAGAGTAACCAATATAACTGACAAGAAGTTAAGCATCCACAGTCCAACAAAACACAAAAAGCTCAAAAAGACACCCATGATGGGGAAAAACAGGAATGCTCTAATCCAAAACAATAATTTACACACAGGCTTAGTGCTTTTGTCCCTACAGTCTCTGGTCTTCATCAGAGTATTCTAAGACAACATCACACAGCCTTTAATAACTAAAACAATTTGCAGTAGCCTATCAAAAAATGAACCTAATAACACAACAACAACAACAGTCATTAATTGTACTAAAATCCCATATTCAGATCAAAACTATTAAATACAACAATTCAGTCAGTTAAATCATTTAAATCATTTGTGCTTACAGCTTTATTAAACCAGTATGTTAACAATGGTCATTAACGCCTGGCTTTTCCAGGGCTGCAAGCACAAATGATTTAAATGAATTAACTGTAAATGCAGTTTTGGCAGGTTTTTAGACTAATGATTTTAATAAAACTGTATGTGTTTGAGCTTATTTTAAATGACTGAATACGGGATTTTAGTACAATTTGTAATTGTTGTGTTAATTAGGTTCATTTTTGACTGATTGCTGCTGATTGTTTTAGTTATTAAAGGTTGTGTGATGTTGATTAAGAATGTTCTAATGAAGCCCCAGAGACTGTAGTGGTGAAAGTGCTAAGTTTTTGTGTAAATTATTCTTTTTGATTAAAGCATTCCTGTTTTTACGAGTTGTGGACGTTTTTTTTTCTTCCAAATGCACATATATCTCTGTATTTTCCAGATTCAGGTGGACAAATTCCAGCAGCTGGGCAGTTTCCTCTAAAATTACTGACATCAGCTATAACGTATATTTTACTCTGTTGATCTATTTAATAGAATGTGAGGAACATTCAACAGGGCTCTAGCTTTCTAGCCCCTCAAAATTCTACTTAATGTCCTGATTTAAGGATTTTTATGTTTCTGGGACATTTCATACTTTACATTATACTCCAAATACCAATCATAATATTCCAAAATCAAAGGTTGCCTGTTCTTATAAACTGAGAACTACAAATACCAAGGGTATCACCCAGTAAGAGAAACTTATGTGGACACTACTGAGTTTCCAAAAAAAATGTATTTAATTCAATAACAGAATAAAACACCAGAAGTTAAGCCCTACTGACAAACAGGACTTCATTAGAATGTATAAAAAACCCAGAAGCATCATTATATAGTAATTAACATACACAATAGGTTAATTAATTAACCAGCCACCAAACATTATCAGAACTGATAAAAAATTATAAACTAAAAAAAAAATCTAAAATAATAAAATATTAAACTGCTATGAACATGATGTGCTTTCATTAAATAGTGTTTAAAACTAGGAGCTGTTAGTTATAGCTTTTTTACACAGAAGTTATTTTGATTTAGTCCCCTGACAGCTGTTTGGAGATGTTCATAGCAGTTTAGTATTTTATTATTTTAGATTATTTTTAGTGTATAATTTCTTATCAATTCTGCTAATGTTTGGTGATTGGTTAATTAATTAACCTATTATATGTGTTAATTCTTATATAAGGATGCTTCTGGGTTTTTTTACACATTCTGATGAAGTCCTGTTTGTCATTATAGATGAAAGCACTTAACTTCTGGTGTTTTATTCTTTATTGAATTAAATTCATTTTTTTGGAAACTCAGCAGTGTCCACGTAAATTTCTCTTACTGGGCAATACATTTGGTGTTAGTGGTTCTCATTTGTTTGTTGCTGAGGTTTTCTCACATATTTTGTGGTTCTAAGTGTTCTTATAAATGCATTTCTCCAGCTCTTATGATTACTTCACTTTCAACATTCATGCTAAGCAGTTTTAATATTTCTTATAAATTCTGTTGCTGCAACAGACACAGCTATTATCATGCCTTTCTTGAGCAAAAAAAAAAAAAGTTGCTAAGCCTAGCAAATGTCCTTCTATACAAAGCTTCCTGTTGTCAAATTAGCCATAATGGCTCAGTATAGAAATTATCTTCCTGACCCCCTACCCAGACTGTATCTATATCTGTATCTTCTTCTTTGAATACAACATTCTTCCGAACAGCTATAAATCTAGATCATTTTTTCCCTGGAGTAAAAAAAAGTTTGTTTTCAGAGGCCCTACTTATTGTCTCCACCATTTTGCCGCTCTCCTCATCTGCACTGCATTTTTCAGACTACATTCATCTTGGCAACTCTTCAGTCTTTCATTGACCTTTCAAATTTGCCACTTCACAATAACCAGGTCTTCTTCCTGACTGACACCGAATCTAAACTCAATACACCAGGGACACATACATCGCTCATAATGCCCGACATTCTGTCAGATAATCTAACCATTAGTCTTTCCGGTATCAGTTCCTTCTTTATTTTATTGCTCATTCCTCCTTTTAATGTCTCTGCTAATTCCTAAACTACATAATCTACCTAATAAGGGAAAGCAGCAAAGGTTTCCATAGAGAGGGTGTTGTATCGGATAAGTAGTAATCCAATCCCTGAAACATTTTAGAAAAATTATCTTTTAATAAAGCAATCAAGCAATTTTTGCAGTTATTCTGCTACATCACCCCTTTTAATATTAAGCCTTACTAAAGTGTTCCAGACCCAGGCTAACATTAAGTTGCCCCTCTTTTCATTGGTTTCTGTCCCTGCTCCTTTATCAACTCACACCATAACAGAGCAGAGATGCTGGAGGGAGAGAAACCTTATGTGGGAGTAACTAAGTAGTCCCACGTATTCTTCTAGCTCTCCCCTTTCTCTATACCCCTTTTATTAGCTTTCACTAATGATGTCTTAGCTATCTTTTGTGTATTAATCACTGTGTTAAAACCATCATTGCTGTCAATCTCCAGACAATTATTTGATGTTCCATGCCTGCATTTTTTTCATATCTTCTGTCTCTATTACCATCTTTTGATGTCTGATCATTGCAAACAACACTGTCTTTTAGCATTTCAAATGTACATTTTCATTTTTCCCTGTTTTGGAAGAAACAAACGTTTTACTTATTTTCCCTTTAACTCTAGTTAACATTCTGAAACAATTATCCCCTTGGAACTCAAATAAATTAATCAGCCACAAGATAGCCCTTGAGATCAAAAATCAGATAAATAGTGCTTATGATGACAGATTAAAACATCTAAAAAGCCTCATGTAATAACTTAGACTAATATCACAAAGCCAAATGGTCTGCAACAAATTTCATACATCATAAATGGTCCACTTGGCTCAGTGTACATAAAAAAGATGTTTTTCAAAATATCCAGCTAAAACACTCTCTGGAAAGTCAAAAGTTTTAGATCCAGGGATATCAAATTCAAATATAGAAAGTTCTGTCTCAGAAATGTAGCTGCTTATAAGATAAAACTAGTAAAGCATGTTATCTAAAATACCTCCATTCTTCTTTCTCGTTGCAAATATATATCACGTAATTATATAGCTACAGTAATTTTAACATATACTGGCACAGGCTTTTATATTATAATGTTACCATATAAAGGGCCTTAATGACCTTGTAACAATGTGAGAAATCACAGGAGAAATTATTGCTGCCTAGTCAGCTTGTTTTAAATAGTAAACTTCAGTTTTGCCAACAACAGTGCTATAATCTACTAAAAACTCACTAGATATTGGTGCTACATCTAAGCTGAACTATACTAATTAGAATCAAACACATGCCTATACTAGCTCAGAAACACCCTTCAATGGCTTATATAGTTTTAACATTCAAAATCTATAAAATTAAGTGTACAAGGAAAGTAAATAGTGTGGGAAGAAATAGCCAGGGAATTGTTATGGCTAGGCTTGTATAAGCCCTAGGGCCGATAGCTTAGTTTCAGCCTATGAACCTATGAACAAGACATGTCCAGTTTCAGTTCTTGCATGCAGTTATTACGGAACTGAGTTTATCTGAAACTGAATAAACAGTTCATGAAACTAAACAGAAAATAACTCTGATGTGAGTGGAAGTGGAGCATGTTTTCTATAGAGAAGGATTACACAATGTTTACATGTCAAAAGATTATAATGTAGTAGTGCATGCAGTAAAAAAAAACAGCATTGTGCCTTCTCCAAATATGCAGTCACTCGAGCATCATATTTGCTAAGGACTGAGATAGTTAACAATAAAACAATTGATGCTAAAATGGGAATCTAACTTGTATAAAATGAATACTGCCTTAAATAAAGTCTGCAAAGCAGAGGCAGAGAGTGAGTTTGAACAAATTTGTGCTATTGCTTATTATGTTTTGAATGGCTAGCAAATGAAGCCAAAGTTTGCATGTGCACACATTGGTGATACTACACTGTGCCGATTACTCAGAATACAGTCACAGAGCCACAACTCCTTCTTTTAGATCAAGAAATTATTCAGATATTCTTGTTGAAGATGACCAAAGATGTCAACAAAAAGAGATGCATTTCGCAAACATCCTTTAGTAAAGATACACAAACTGATAAACTGTGTGCAGATTCTAAAATTTATTCTCAAACACAGCAGATTATAAATATATTTACAAGATCTTATGCAAAACAATTTTGCTCCACAAAAGGGATAATAAGTTGCCCTAGTGACATCCAGGTAACCCCAGATACTGGAATCAAATTAGATTATACTGAAAAAGAACTGTGCAAACTGGATCCAAACAAAGCACAGGGAGGAGATGGCATAAGTAACAATGGCCCGAGAACACTTCAGCAAGAGCTTACACTACTATTGTATCTATTGTTCAGTAGGTCATATAAATACAGGGAGATTCCTCAAGACTGGAGATATGCACTTATTAAACCTGTCTTTAAGGGAAAGGGGAGTAGGACAAATCCCGAATCATACAGACCCTTAAGTCTACTTTCATGTTGTGGAAAAATAATGGAGAAGGTAATACTGGATAAGTTAATGTCAGAACTGGATAGGTTGGGACTTGAAACCATATATCAGCATGCATATGTTGAAAATAGATCTATTACTACCTGTAACATGATGTTCTATAACAATATAATAACAGCTATGAATGAAAAATTGTGCTGTGATCTGATTTATATAGATTTAACTTCAGCATTTGATAGGGCCATACACAAAACACTGATCAATAAATTAGTACAACTAGGTATTAATTTACTATTGATAAGATGGATAGCTGCATGGCTTACAAATAGGACATGGCAAGTATCACACACCAACTGGACAGGTGAAATCCTTGTTTACAGTCAAGGTGTCGCACAGGGCTCTGTCCTAGGCCCTTTCTTGTTTAGATTGTATCTTTCAGACCTTAATTTTTTCATCTGCGGTATTCTACAGTCTATATGCTGACTACCTGAAACTGGGTAAACCGATTATAAGTGTTACAGATAAGGCATGCCTGCAAAATAATTTGACTAAATTGACTATTTGGGCACAGGAGAATAATATGTTGATAAATACATAAAAAACTAAGCATATGAGATTTGGGAGACATAAACTAAAAGGTGAATATTTAATACGGCACACAGTGATTGAAACTGTAGACTTATTTAAGGACCTGGGTATATGGGTAGATTCTGCTACGAGTTTTTCTAATCATATCAACCACTTGGCTTAGGGCTAATGACAGCTATAAAACTATAGGTTGCATCAAAAGATTTTTAAAGTCCAGGAAATCAAACATAATGAAGTCATTGTTTGTTAGTTACATTAGACCCAAACTTGAGTATGGAATAACAATATGGAAACCCTATAGGAAAACAAGCGTGAATAAACTGGAAAGAGTACAGCGGAAATATACTAAGGGCATCCATGGACAGCAAATAACAGGCCAGTACAGATTCCTCCTTATGCCTTCCACAGTTCTGCACTGAAAACAACACAGAAATTAGAGTCAGAATGACATTTACCATAAGATACCTTCACTGGTTCTTCAGAAGTTCTACAGACTTATCTTCCTTCTTCCTTGACTACCTACATTTTTTTCTCAGTTACTCCTCTCAGAAGTAAAACAGGAGTATTCTGCCTTCTTTTCAAAGCAACAATATGGATAGCAGGGTAAGCCAATATCCTCAGGGGAAAAAAAGCATCTTCTCGTAAACATAAATGCAGGTCTAAGCACGAATATCAATGTAGACACAAATGCTACAAAGTAAGACTAGCAGAGCTGACATAAATAACATGCTGCATGCAACAAATACATTCTTTCAATAGCAGTTTGCAGCAGGAAGCAACACTAATCCTTAGAAATGGAAGTGGAGCTCATATGATTTTGTCCGTGTCCTGCTAAACCTTAGTTATTCCCACTGTTGCTATCACTGCCTACAGATCAGATATTTACTGACTATGTCTTTACAATGTTTAACAATTCCTACCAACCTCCCCTTTCCTTATATTAATCTTTTGTTTTGTACCAGGTATAATTTTGCACCCCTCAACTACTCCATTTTCAGCAATGTTCTTCCCTTCTCTCCCTTTTCTAATTTTGTGTAAGTTTAACGGCAACATCACTTTAATTGATTTTACTAAACCTCCTTCAGTATGATTGTTGTTGGGTGCTTATATGGAGCACGTCAGTGTTCTATAGGTCCTACTTCTCTGACTTCCTTCACCAGCCTCTCACTGTTTTAAACATCGCTTCCTCTCTCCATGAGTTAACAGCTGTCTAGATGATGCCACCACCAACCTCCTTAGGCAGTATCCATAGCGTGTTTTCTTCTATCTCTAAATCTTTGCTTGAAATTTTTGCCATATCTCCTACCTACTGTTCATCCCATTCTTTGCTTGGCATTACTTTTTATCTCTGAGCCTCTTATCTCCTCAGTGGTCCCATTAGATATGCTTCTGCATTCTTCCCAACTCTGTAATATATCACATGCCACTGTCCCCGCAGATCTCTTAAACACTGTGCTCCTCCACATGTGCATCCTCTCTCCTATTGCTCCATTATCTGTGTTACTTCCACCTTATTCTTGCATCTTATCAACATTCTTCATCTCTTCCTGGTCCTCTTGAAAGAGCTATAGTCAGCAACCAATACCTCCAGATTGGAGGAACTGGAAATTATACTTACAAGTTCTGCTCTGTATAAGCATGCTGAAAGAGAGAGAGATGAACTTTTTCTTAGGACTGTCTGCTGATACCACTGATAACTGCTTTTTCTTTCTATGCATTATCACCTGATGATATGAGCGAACTTTTGATATTAAGTTTAAGCCTTCTAGCTCCTGGCCGCCATCTTTTCTTCTGCTGAAAGTGGTCACTCCTTAAAGAGCAGAACCCTTATGTTTTAAGACTGCTCTTCAAGGCCCTTATGTTTTAAGCCTGCTATTCAACAGAATCTTTAATTTAAGCCCTGCTTAAAGTCCTTTTAATAAAATTCTCTGCTGACAGGTCTCACAAGCATCGTTTCTTTTTTTTTTTTTGTTTGCGATATACTCTTGACTGGTGTGTGTGTGTGTGTGTGTGTGTGTGTGTGTGTGTGTGTGTGTGTGTGTGTGTGTGTGTGTGTGTGTCTGTGATTGATTCACTGAAAATTATACTGACATCTCAAAATATAACTTGATGCCATGTACACATATACCATCTACTGAAGAGAACATTTGTTAAAGTACCTTTCATATGAGAATGCTGCTGAAAAGCAATATAAAATATGAAAAATTAAAAAGACCAACCAATAGTATCAGTATTCTTACTATAACTATAAAAACACAGATCTGAGACAGAAATGAGCAACACAACTATGCCAAAACATTTGATGTTTACTAAAAAATAGTTCAACTACCTTCTAGAATAGTTTACAGCTTATTTGAAATTTTTAAGTTTCAAATCTACCACCTAAAGGGGATTTAATAAATGATATGGGTTTGTGGGTCTTGTGCAAGTCCTATTGCAATCCAGAGAGCACATATGCACTGACACCATTGTTCACACCACTGAAAAGCAAATAGTTTAATTCTGAATACAAGGGAATTGAGGTGAATCTCTTATTGTTCCATTCTGAAATTAAGCAATATCTCAAATGCATGGTTGTGGGGATACATGCAGAATATTTTAGAAAGAAAGACTTTGAGGTACAGTGGAGATGGGCTTAGCTAGGTGACAGAGGAAGTACCTGGAATGACTGTGTGGTACAGAAGACACTTGGCCACCAGTTATTACAGACCATTAAATCTCTTAGCTGCTAATGAATTGTCTCCTTTCATCAAGGGTACAGTATTCAACTCCTCCCACTCTGTCTGTCTGCTGTATGACTCTGAGCTAATCACTTAACCAAACAGTGCTTCTGGGTCACTTCTGAAAAGCAACAGTTGTTTCCAGAGGGCTTACCTGGTTAAGAAGTGAATGAAATAAAATAAAATACCCAAGTTTCTATGGATGCGCAGCAACTCACTGAATACACTGGAACAAACCTTCAGCAACTGCTAGGGATGTCAATTAGATATGCCAGGTACAATACACACAAGCTTAGCTAAAAGGCCTATGGCCCCCAAAATACTTAAGCTTGTGTCAGAATGGCTCAGCTACAAGATATCCTAAAACTACAACTAAAGGGCACAAATGCACATAATGTGTGCATTCACACCCATCAAATTATATAAAAGTATGACAGAAATAAAAACTCAAGGGTCTTTACCTTCCATAACCCCCTTACTTTATTCTTCTTCTTCCAAAGTCACTGAAACAGCAATCACTAATAGATAAAACCTGTTTTCACTCAAGGTGCAGCACCCTTAAACCAGTCAAAAATGACTAGCATACAAGTGATGTCACTCCAACACATAGTGGGCAACATGACAAGTTCAGCTGTTATGCTCATAAAACTGTTATTCAAGTTTGCCTGATCTACACAAGTGACTATAAACCCGACTGACATGTAGCCAGAAGGTTGCCAGGGATAGCAGTTACACACGTGCAAGCAACAGCAACGCTTTGCCATTGTAAGGAGAAGGAGGATGTTGCCCTTGGTGCAAGCAGCTTAGCCACTGTGCTGATCCCACCCTGGCTGGCGATGCAAACATTTTTGGTATGCATCTAAGCAGCCAGCATAATGCTTTTAGGGTGGTTAATAGCTTAAATGGCTCTCAGTATGTGAAAACAGCAAACAGATGCTATTTGTGTACATAAAAACTCTGGGTTACATTCGCACATTGGTTTCTGGAATGGTAACATTACTTCCATTCAGAAAAAGGCAGCTGATTTCTAAATTGTATGAAAGAAATTGATTGAAATTTGTGCACAGAGCAAACAGTACAGAAGACCTATGGAAAAGATTTGAATACCTTTCTTTAGTAATCGACTTTGTTTGGGGGGGCACCGACACATAGTGCACCAAATGACCTAGCTATAGCTCTGAGTAATTGCAACTGAGTGAAACAGAGTGATATAATAGCACTTTCAGTACCACTGACAAGATGGGGTTCTACGCCATATGGATCTGACAAGATATGTTTATTATTACAAAATGTTATTATTACAACAGGTTCTGATTGCTGGATTGGGAAATCTGAAAAAGGAAACTATTTTCTGAGGTAAGGAAGTGAGAAGCAATTCTTGAAATACCGCTTCAGCTGGAAATGGTACACAAGAACTCCTGAAAAACACAAATGGTCCACTTATGTTTAATATAAGTAAACTGTCATACTTTGGACTTATTTTCCAAGAAATCATTCTAATTTCATAAGTGATCTCTACATGATTTCCTTCTAAACCAAGCCTGTTCTCTCTAACATTTGTCCAAGCTAAAATGGAATGGCCAAGTTAGTAGAGACAGGTCATTAACTCTTTCACAACTATAGAAATGTGTGTATACTTCTTTTTAACTCCCATAGCTTCTTATGAAGCTGTGACATTTTTTCCAGGCTGCATTCTTTAACTGAGTGGCATTACAATTAACAATGTGCAGTAGGGATACAGTATATAAGAGGGCAAGCTGCACAAAACAAAAGGGCACTAACATTGTAAATCTAAGATGAACTTCAGTGGAGATAGTGATAGTAACCATTCATTTTCACCTATTTGTTTATATTTACATTTATATTTTACATGGAGTGAGCTGCATGTCATTGAAGGATAAAGGGTGAAATGCTATGGTGGGAGGTATGAAAATATATTGTCAATGTCTATGTGTAATGACCTGCGATGGAAATATCTCTTGTTGCTACTAATTATGAAGATAAACAATTATGTCTATGAGTGCAGTAATATATCTAAAATCAACTCACATACCGTCTATAGCACAACATCAGGTGAAACTTTAGATGATGTTGGAGAAATATGTGATCAATAGTTGCACTGTATTTTGTAGCTTGAGAGATGTTGAGTTTTATTTATACTGTTGCCGTGTTACTGATGCCAACTGCCATGCTTTTTCACTTTTCTGTTAATAGTTCAATAAACAGGTAATCAGAAAGGAATTTTCTGCCAATATGTAAAAACTCAACTCTGGCTCAACAAATGTACCACTAACACTTGGTGTGGCTCAGACAAATGAAGATCTGTTTATAGCCCACTTGAATTGAGTCTGACTAGCAACTTGGGTAATTAGTGGTATAGGCAGGTAGGACAGGTATGCCCATCCTGGGGCATAGGACTTACAGCTTTCACCCATCTCATGTCACTGCTCTGGTTTCAGGTCCTCATTTAATGAACCATGGACCTTCATGATGTGGGGACCTGGTGGTGGGAAGATACAAGTGCGGTGGCCCAAGCCACATATAATACCAAATGTGGACATGAGCAGAAACACTCATACATAGGCTAGTGGACATAGATGGCCCTTGTGGTGATGCAAATGCTTTCATCACCACCATGAATGGTGGTGATGTAATAAAACCAAAAAGTTGTCTTTGACATAATGCCAGTGAGAGTATAAAGCACCATTAAGTCTACAAGGATGCCCCCCCCCCAACAGTGGTTATCTGATCAATAGAAGATTTAATTCAGCAGTGATGCTATTATTACATATCTAGGTTTCAGTGTCCAGTATCCAGTATATGAAAAGGTGTATGAGAAAATTTAAAGAAAAATATTCTTTGGCATTATAATATATTACAGTAGTATTGAAATGACTGGATGGAATGACTTCTAACATTGGAAATCAGACTTTGCAAATGTAAAGGCTGCAAAGGAATATCCTTTAGCACTGTAAACAAGACTTTGCTGATTTAAAGACTGAATGTAATGACTTCTAACATTGTAAATAAGACCTTGCTAAACAAATTAGTGTTTGCACCATTTTTATAGCAGTTCCTGTACACTAGACATTTAAATTCTTTCTAATATTACTTAACTTCATTTTTCAGCTAATGTTAAGGGATCTGAGTATGTATGTAACCTGCTGGAGATGTGACATTCCTCAGCAACTATGTGTGAATGAATTAAAGAAAAATCCCACACCTGAAACTGAAAATATATGAAACTAAATATATATATATATATATATATATATATATATATATATGGATTCGTATCACTTCACCTAAAGACCATTTCACTGACACTCATTTCACTGAGACCAAATCACCTAAAGTTCATTTCACCTAAAACTCATTTCACCTAAAACTCATTTCACTGACAAGTAGTACTCTAAGGCAAGTCAAAGATATATGCCCTTCTCCCCACTGTAGTGCAATCCTGGTGTTAGTATATATAGGTAGGGGGGTGCAGCCCCCCTACATAGTTGGCTTCTACCAAATAATATAAAACAAAACCAGACAACATAAAAGCAAATTAAGTAGGGGGCTACACTCCCCACACCCACACCCCCCAACTATATATACTAACACCAGGACCGCACTACAGTGGGGAAAAGGACATATACCTTTGACTTGCCTTAGAGTACTACTTGTCAGTGAAATTTCACATAAAGACCATTTCACTGAAACCCATTTCACTGAGACCAAATCACCTAAAGTTCATTTCACTGAAAGTTCATTTCACCTAAAACTCATTTCACTGACAAGTAGTACTCTAAGGCAAGTTAAAGGTATATGTCCTTTGCCCCACTGTAGTGTGATCCTGGTGTTAGTATATATATTTAGGGGGTGTGTGGGTGGTGCAGCCCCCCCCCCACATTGGGGGGTGTGGCGGGCGTAGTCCCTATTTAATATGCTTTTATGTTGTCTAGTTTTGTTTTATATTATTTGGTAAAAGCCATCTAGGTAGGGGAGCTGCGCCCCCACACCCCCCTAACTATATATACTAACATCAGGATCGCACTACAGTGGGGAAAAGGACATATACCTTTGACTTGCCTTAGTGTACTACTTGTCAGTGAAATGAGTTTTAAGTGAAATGAACTTTAGGTGATTTGGTCTCAGTGAAATTAGTGTCAGTGAAATGGTCTTTAGCTGAAGTGATACCAATCTATATATATATATATATATATATATATATATATATATATATATATATATACATACACATACATACACCATTTTCTTGTTATTCTAAGTATGGCTAATGCACCAGAATCACTCTGTTTCTTATTGCATTTTCATTTTTTGTACACCAAAATGGCTATCATGTCATCTGGCATACTGAGAAGATTTTGTTTTACAGTCTCTTTGTTGTCTTCCCAGAATGTAGATTGGAGACCTATAATCTGACGCACCCAAAACTTATGAATGTATTTCCACTGTTTAATTACAATGAACATGCTGAGAGATGTTGTCCTTTCAGAGGAAGTATTAAATCTCTGTTAGTGCTTCCATTTAACTGAATTACTCTGATTTGCATTTACTTTAAGCTTGTCCATTTAATTTCTCTTCAATATAAAAGAAGCATGATAATGGCTTATTAGATGTTCAGACCTGCAGGTTTTAAAGTTGTCAGGTTTCTTCAGCCCCACACTTTTGCTCAACGTTTTCTGAAATTCATAAATTCCAACACCTTGGATCAACTTATTCACACCCCCACCAGGGACAGCAATATCATAGACCTGGTCATTACCAACATGGTGACCAGTGTTCCACACCAGAGATCAATTTCTCTTTGGTCATATCCAACCACAAGATAATCACCCTAGACATCCACATCCCGTCCCCACCCCCCACTAGGGAAATCACCATAAAATATGTCTCCAAAGCCAACTTCATGCTTCTTAAGACAGAAGTGGCAAACTTCACAACACCCATGCAGACAGACAATAGAGGTACGACTGCTGAATCTTACACAAATGCACTTTATAAGCACTTACACAAGTGCATGGATCATGTTATCCCTAACAGAACCAAGATGCTATCCTCCAAAAAAAGGAAGCCAATCTGGTGGTCCTCTGCCATAAACAAACTCTACAACAGGAGAAAGAAACTGTTGTAAAAAAGAGTAAAATGCCATGACTGGAAGAGCTCCCTGCTCAGCCTCAGTAAAATCCATCATAAAATCCTCCAAAGCTAGTTATGAAAACAAAATCACCACTGATTCTAAAGACAACCACAAAGCATTCTATAGCTATGTCAAGAATCTCAATGGCAACACTCAGATCTGCTCTGAGTTACAGCACAATGGCACTAAATATACAGAACCAACTGATATTGCCAACATCCTCCAGATAGGTTCAGTGCTAACTTTACCTCCCCCACCCCCTAAAGGGCCCATCTCTATACCGGAAGAATGCAAAGTTCCTGTAATCACGGCTGCACAGATAAAAACCACATTCTCCAAAGCCAAGAACACACCATCCATGAGACCTGACAACATCCCTGGCTGCGTTCTACATGAACTACAGAATGAACTTGCACCCCACCTAAGCACCATGTTCAATCTTAGCCTCACCTCAGGCTTTATGCCCACTGAATGGTGCACAGTGATGGTTATCACACTCCACAAAAGGGGAGCCACCACGGACCCCGGTAACTACCGCCCCATTAGCCTAACGAGCCTGGTCTGCAAGGCCATGGAACGTGTCATCATGGAACTTATAAACAAAGGCATTGGTAATCCCCAAACTCTGGACCCCACCCAGTTCAGGTTTGTAAAAGGCAGATCATGTCTCCTAAACCTGATTGACTTCTTTGAAGCAGTCACCAAAGACGCAGACGAGGGTAAGGTGGTTCATACAGCCTATCTAGATCTCACCAAGGCTGGCTTTTGACACCATCCCCTACTCTGGAATTATAGATAAACTCACTAAACTAGGTATAAATCCCTATGTCACAAGATGGGTTGCCAAATGGCTCGATGACAGAACCCACACTATGAAAGTAGTAGACTCCAAATCTGACTTCAGACCAGTGACAAGTGGAGCACCACAGGGTTCAGTCCTGGGTCCTCTCCTGTTTGGTATCTACTTTTCTGAAATACAGACTAACACAGAAGGTCTTTGGCTAATGAAGTTCACAGATAACTGCAAACTAGGATCCATAATTGAAACTCCTAATGATGTGGACATCCTACAAAAGGGCCTCACTGAGACCGATGTCTGGTGTCAAAGCCATGGCCTCAAGCTCAATGCCAAAAAAGTGCATTGTCATCCCCTTTGATAAAAACTCTGTACCCATGAGCTACAACATAGGTGGTAGTCTACTTAACACTGAAAGTGCAATAAGAGACCTTGGGACACAGGTGGACAGTAGTCTCTCCTTTGATAATCACATCACCACAGTATTCAGGAAATCCTTGCATGTGGCACACATCGTCACAAAAGGTTTCTCATCCAGGAAGAAAGAGGTCATTGTTCCCCTCTACTTGTCACTCATTAGACCTATTATAGAGTACAATGCCCCTTTTGGTATGTACCTCACAAGACATCTACAACAACTGGAAAGGCAGCAGAAATACCTCACAAAGAGGATTACTGGCCTCAAACAGATGCCTTATGCAGGCCGTCTCAAAAAACTCCAGCTTTACTCCATCGCATATCACCTACTCAGAGGCGATCTCTGCCTAACATACAAAGCTATGTGAATCCCAGAGCTGTTGGGCATGCTCCACTTAAAGAAACTCCAATCCCTCCGAGTTACACGCTCCAGGGACCTCAACCTTGTCACCACAATAAACAGAACATGCTGGAGGGATATATTCCTGTCCCAGAGACCTCCCATACTCTGGAACAAACTACCTATCTATAGCAAACAAAGCTCCTCATTAGCACTCTTCAAGAAAAATCTTGATGATTGGATGGGAAATAGGAAATTCACCCTGGGGATCACCTCTGTGGCTCTGCTTAACAGGGGCACAGGAAAAATAATTTTCTTGGGTGGCTAAAGCCAGGGTACCTTTTTGGCTAGGCTTGTATAGGCCCTAGGGCCGATAGCCTAGTACCTACCTATGAACCTATGAAAAGACTGCTGCCTCTGAGCTTGATACCTTGCTTAATTTTGTTGTGAAATTGACAAAATCAGGTCTATATTATAAGAACAAATGCTTAAAATGATGAACACATCTTTGTCGACACGTATTAAGTGATAATCGAAATCTTATAATCGAAAGCTGAAAAAGTTGTAACCCACATACTCTAAATATTTTAGTTGTCCAACACTGATCCCCCACTACTGCATTGAACATGAATTACAAACTCAGTAAATTTCACTTCTAACGAACACCCTCAATATATGCTAGAATTCTTCCTATTTGTAAAGTAAATGAATTAACCATACCAATTGCCAACAGTAAATATCCACAATTACAATTGTCAAAAATGGCACAATTCATGAATTCCCAATAATAGTCAATGGCACCCATGCTACACCACAACCATGGTCCAAGGGTTACTAAGGGTCTGTGACACTGTTCTGCGCAGTAACTAGGAATTAGTAGTCAATGCCATGCAAATGAGTCAAGTAATACTGAATCACAAATGCCCCACCGGCATAAGGATGTACCACACAGCGTAGCGGTACAACACCGAGGAGTGGCCTGGAGGTAAACATGACATCAAGAGAGGGGTGTGCCACCGTAGCTGTAAGCACATTGGATCATTGCTAATCCGGGTTGCCTGTTGCTAAGCAAAGCCACAGGATAGGGATGTGGAAGTAGCCATAGCTTTGCTTAGCTGAGAGCACACAAGGTAACTGAAAGTGCATGTGAACGTGGATGAAAACGTGCTTGAAACCTGGTAAATGGCTGTGCGTGGCATGCACCACAGCTGAAAGAGGAAGGATATGGGAAGACAATAAGGAAATGCTGCAGCATGGTAATTAGAGCACAAATGAGTAATTAACACCTAGGAACTCACAGTGGGCCATTAACAACACCTAACAAGGCTGCTAGCAGCTACCTGCAGAACAGGAAAGGGTAGGTGCCGTACAGCAAAGAAAAGAGAACTGTCACAGCAGAACAAAGCAAACTTGCAGTAGATCAGCTACATAACACATTTCCCAACACAATCCTGGGTTGTGAAAGTACAAAACAAAAAAGCTGGCAGCTGGATGCATTCTGACAATGAGAGGGGAATTGGGTTGAAAAGTGAAGTAAAGGGCAATAGATGAATCACAGCAGCCAAGTGTAAGTCAACACCAAAAGCCCCACAATAGCAGTACCTGCTGTAAAACCAATAATTAAGATATCCCACAGCTGGAATTGTACATACACACCCAATTACACCAGCATCATCCATTGCACAATAATATAAGGTGTGAAAACCCCACACACACACGTGTATTCCCAGACACTCTGCACCATTGGTGTATATAGACGGCGAACTTTTAATATGTACATGTTAGGGACTGTCATAGCTTTGATTCACCAGCATGTGTTGGAGACTGACAGTGGTGTGGAGGATGATGCTGACATCCATCTCAGGCACAGGAGGAGGAATAGAGTGTTCAGACCCAGGGTAACCTACCAAGGGCAACATGATCTGGAGATAATACAGCAACTTGTTGAGCTGTGCCGGCCATGCCTCAGAGCCAGAAGTAACAGAGGGGAACCCATCCCAGTGGACACAAAGGTATGTGTAAGCTTGAGAATACTAGCCACAGGTACCTTCCAAAGGCCAACTGGGGATATCATGGGGATCTCACAGGCATCAGCATCCAGGGTACTCCACCAGTTCCTGGATGCCATGTTACCACATGCCAATGAGCACATATACTTCCCCCGAATGCAG
Organism: Protopterus annectens; assembly: GCF_019279795.1. Classification (NCBI taxonomy): domain Eukaryota; kingdom Metazoa; phylum Chordata; order Ceratodontiformes; family Protopteridae; genus Protopterus; species Protopterus annectens. The sequence continues at coordinate 292,313,757 of NC_056744.1, forward strand.
GAGGAGTTGGCCAAAAATATGTGTCTATTCCACCATGTGGCAGACTACCTGGAGGTACCGGGTGCAATAGACTGCACGCACATATGCATCAAATCACCACTCAGTGAGCAGGGTAGGTGCTACATAAACCGCAAGGGATACCCCTCCATCAACTGCCAGGTTGTGTGCAATGCCCAGGGCATCATCATGGATGTGTGTGCTGGCAGCCCTGGAAGCTATCACGACTCCCACATCTGGCATGCCTCACAGCTGTATCAGGTATTTGCCAGGGGGGACATCCCATATGGCCACCTGGTAGGGGATGCTGGCTATGCACTGGAACCGTGGATGATGACTCCCATCAGAAATGCACACACAGCCACACAAGAAAACCATAATGAGGCACACGCAGAAACCAGAATCATCATAAAGCACGTGTTTGGGCTGCTGAAATCATGGTTCCGTTGCTTGGACGTATCTGGTGGAGCCTTGCAGTACTCTCCAGGCATGTGTGCCCACATCTTCATAGTATGTGCCATGCTACACAAAATGATGCTGCAGAAACAGCTGCAGCAGGGACAGAATGGTGAAGGCCCTCACATCCTACCACCATTGCCAAGGGACCCACAGGCACAGAGGGACTCAGACCACGAACACCCTGTGCTAACCCCAGTAGGCTGACAGAGGTGTGCCCAGTATGCCCATGCCTTGGCAAAGACGGAATGTATAGCACACACACTGACAGTGTAGGCACTTATGGACTGACACCCTTCTCCACCTGCACACACAACAAACATGGATGGCACACACACACTACAACCTGTAAATTGTCATGTATAAGTGGTCTACTGTGTGCATCCTACATAGGTAGCCCTCAACTATTGTACACACAACTGCCATTGGCACAAGGTAAGTAAATACCTGAACAGTAAATTAAGCTATCAGCATGTGTCCATACTGTATGTATAGGTTCATAGATACATAGTTAGGTACATGCCTAACTGCCCGAGGCCACTCATAAGCATAGGCAAAAAGCGTCTGCTGTCGCCACCCCATTGATTAACTAACTGTCCCTCTGTGGAGCAGAGACAATTGCGGGATCCCTGGGGTGTATCCACTGTTTCCCACCCACTCTGCAAGGATTCCCTGGAGTGTTAGTGAGGGGTTTTGTATAATGCAATCAGGGATGTAGTTCCAAATAATGGGGAGTACCTGTGACAGGAATCTTCTCAGACGTTTACATGTTACATAGTATACCTTAAACACAGCTTGCATATATAGATAGTAGTCCACAGAATAATAAACATGTGGAACACACAACTGCTGAAATGTGCGTTAATCACCCTTGCACTACCAGTGCCTACTGTGAGAGGTAAAATACGACTGCCAGGATTAGAACACGCAACCATGTACACAATCTTCACAACAACATACCACTAAGCTACCTGAGATGTACCAATGGCAGTTGTGTATACTGACAGGATAAAACACAAAAGGTAGGAATGTGTGGAAATAGGACAAACCAGCATGTACCCAATGAAAGGTGTATGTTTATATATATATATATATATATATATATATATATATATATATATATACACACATCAACATATATATATATATATATATATATATATATATATATATACAGAGAGAGAGAGATATATGTCGATATATGGGAATATACATATATATGTAGATATATAGATAGGTTAACAACATCTACATAACCATGGAGGTACATATAAATGGGATACCTACCACATACCGACTGCTTGACATACCGACGTGCGTAATCACGAGGCTTAAAGTCCGAAAGAACACAGTACCGAAACACCAGATGCGTGAGGTTTAAAATCATGATGTTAAGGGACAGTTATTCAGTGCTACTGGTGTTGCGGTTCAGGTAGGTTACTGTGTGTAAGTGTGTTTCTGAGGGCTGTAGTGTGTGTAAGTGTGTGTTCTGAGTGTGGTGTTTGTTCCTGGGGGACTGTAATGTGTGGGTGTGGGTTAGCTTTGTGCATCTGTTTGCATGATCTAGGAGGTAGAATATTAATGTAGGGGGGTGTATGGGGTGCAGACACTCACATGGGAGGTGTAGGCGGGCTTGCCCACCTGCTCATACATAGTGTAGTTTGGTTTGTTTGGATGTAGTGGGTAGCAGTGTGTCTGTGTGTTCGTGTGTGCATTCCGTGTTTGTGTTACTTTTGTGAGTTACTGTTGGTGTCGGTAATGTGGGGTATGGGAGTCTGGGCCCGGTACTGTGGGCGTCGGAACTGTGTGGTTTCGGGATTCCATAGGTATCCCATATACAGCGGTTGAAGTGTTCATATATGAGTATAACACGGACCATAGCAATCACACATTCCGCCATGACCAACCTTTATGAACAAAGGATATGGAGAGTATATGCCTATACACTATTACAAATATGTGCTATGGACATGAGCCAATGATAGGGTTACCACCTGTCCCATATTGCGAGGGACAGTCCCTCTTTGGGCAGTTGTGTCCTGACCAAATATATTAAACATAGCAAATGTCCTGAGATTGTAGGACATAATTATGTCCCATATGTAATGTAATAGTTGCATATAATAGTTCTTTCTGTATTTAAAACACCTATATGTTACAAGAAACAGGATAAGCAACTAAACTGCTACAAGAATAAGCTTATATTTAGGCAAGAAAGGAAAGTTCTGTCCCTTGTACTGACCATGGGTTTTTGTCGGCCTGTAAAATCTGATGTGTGTCCCGAAAATGTCCCACTGTGGCCATATGAAAAGGTGTCAACCCTAGCCAAAGAGGGTCAGTCACCAACACAACTCCATTGACTGCAAATACCTATGACAGAAATACACAGCTTTCATGTAGCAACACTTTATTACATTCCGATGTATTTCCGAAAGGATTCAAGGACTAACATCACCTGCATGCTATACAGGAACCACTTAACAGTGCCTTAATGAATCAGCCTGCAATTACCATAGTATTAGTCCACTAAAGGATAGGTGTTGAAATAGGGAAGGAACCCTCACGCAAATATCGATAATGTATAAAAGCAGTTCCTACACACCTGCATCTGCTATGCACACCCACCAACATCACCCCCACACCCAAACAAATTACAATACAAACTGTAATAACATCTCAAATCATTCACTCACTGTACGACATCTGCAGAAGCCTTACCATACCTTGTCAGAGACCCACTAACATGGCCCATGTGAAATAGTTGCTGTTATACAATGGAACAGCTGCTGATGTTACAGGGTTTGTTTGCACTAATCCCATTTCAGGGGGTTGTGTGTACACCGGAAAGTGTTACCAATTACTGAGTAACAGCACAGTATGATACACATATACAACAAATCAAGGATGCCTGGTGAGCACACTGTAAACCACATAACAGTTCATGCATAGCCATACAGCCTTGAGCTGCCCAAACATCCTTGCCAGGCTGAAACATCTGCAGAAGTATCAGGTACAAACAAACCCTACATAAGTAGCAATGTTCTGAAATATAACAGCTGCACTCACATGTAGAACAACATCGTCTAACCATTACACAAATCCACGGGAGTCATGAAGCTAATATATCTCTATCTGTCTCCATATAGCTGTTGAAATACATCACAAACAACACATCCAGGCCATCTTCCTCAAAAATAAGGCAAACGGACAATGCCCAAGAGGAGTACTCAGTTATACACCACTGTTGCCATGGTATCGGCTAATGGAGTAGCTGCACAGCTGATGTGCATCTAATTAACTACTTTGGAACACCAATTGGTGGTCAGGATAGCACATGTTACCAATATTTAACTAGAAAAGGATGGCTTATCACACATTCAAACCATCTGTATATACCAGCAGAACGTTACAAAGAAGATTGAAACACAAACTGAAAAGGATTGAATCAACAGTCAACGACACCTCTGGTTACTAATAAGGTATGTAGAACACTCAGTATGTCTGTGTATTTAGTACCTGTTCTGTAATATTTAAAGTGCATGCAATCCATATAGTGGAAACAGTTATCTTGTAGTGATGTATTGTTGAGCATAGTAACGCTTGTAGTATTTATGTGTGTACTGCTGCAGATCACAAGGCAAACACTGCATACACCACAAGGGATGCTATATAAGGGCTTTGAACACAAATATTCCTCACCAGCCGCTGTCAGTGGTAGGGCTGGTCCAACAAGTATATGCTATAACAGGGGATAGTATATGTTGATATATTGTAACAGTAGCCATATGTATGGGTGCACTACTGAGAATAACATGTCGAAGGTTGACCCACTGTGCAATTATGATTTGTATTGTGGGATATTGTGCCAATAACAGTGTAATGTACAGTATTGTAGGCAGATATCTATTACAAGTTATATAGCATTACTGTTATGTTAGGCAAACATTAGTTATGTCTATTGGCATTTACAATACACAATAACAGGATACATATGACTTGTAGTCACCCGACAGTTTATCAGCATGATAGCAAAGTAAAATGGAAGAGCTAGTTAACTATCCATGCACATAAGACATGTAATAGGTGCAAAGGTAGGTACTAGGCTGTCTTACCAAAGGTATTTATAAGCCTAGCTAGAGTGTGTTGGCTTTCACCACCCCCGTAGGTTAGTTCCCTGTGCCTCTGAATGGCAGAGCCATTAGTTCCCTGTGCCTCTGTCCAGCAGAGCCACTGCAGTGATCCCTGGGGTACATGTCTGTCTCCCATCCACATGTCAAGGTTTCCCTTGAAGAGAGCTAGTGAGGGGTCCTACCTGATGTACATTGGAATCATGTTCCAAAGCATAGGGTGTCTCCGGGTCAGGAATCTATCCATCCAGCACATCCTAGTCATCGTTGTGGTTATGTGTATATCCCTAGAGCATGTGGCTCTCAGGGGCTTCTGTTTAGGTGGAGCATATCCAGCAATACTGGGTTGGACATGGGCCTTATATGTCAAGCAGAGATCACCTGTGAGTATGCGGTATGCAACCGAGTACAGCTGGGGTTTCTTAGGTTGGGCTGCATAGGTCATCTGTTTGAGGTCAGTAATACTCTTGGTGTGGTACTGTTATGATCTTCCAAGCTGTTGTAACTGTCTTGTAAGGTATATCCTGAATGGGGCGTTGTATCCTTTAATGGGTCTAATAAGTCATGAGTAGAGAGGCACACTGGCCTCCTTTGTTCTGGATGCGAACCCATTAGAAATTAGGGGGGCCACATAGAAGAATATTCTAACCACCTTGTCATTTTGGGTATCGAAGAAGAGATTGCTATCTACTGTGGTTCCCAGATCCCTTATTACCTTTTCTGTATGTAGGGGACTAGCACCTATGTGGTAGTCCGTGGGTAATTAGTTATATCCAAAGGGGATGACTATGCACTTTTTGGCATTCAGCTTCAGGCTATGATATTGACACCAGGTATCCATCTCAGTGCGACCCTTCTGGAGGGTGCCACTTGTAACTGTTATACAATCGGACCTAGGGTATGCAACTCCCTCTGTGTGGGTTCTGTCTGTGAGCCACTTTGCAAACCATCACATGACGTAGGGGTTAATGTTCAGGTGAATGGGTATGTCGATAATACCAGAATGAGGAATGGTGTTGAAAGCCTTTGAGAGATCTAGCTAGGCTATGTGGACCTCCTTACCCTCATCTAATGCCTTGGTAACTCTCTTTAGGAAGTCCACCAGGTTTAGGAGGCATGGTCTGCCCTTAACAAAGCCAAACCGGGAGGGGTCAAAGGTTTGGAGGTACCCAATGTCTCTGTGACTGAGATCCATGATGGTGTGCTCCATAGCCTTGCAGACCAGGCTAGTCAGGCCTATAGGGCAATAGGTCCCATGGTCCATTGTGGCACCACCTTTGTGGAGTGGGATAACTGTTGATGTGCACCATTCAGGGGGTACAAGGCCAGATGCAAGGCTATTATTGAACATGGTGCATAGGTGGGGAGCCATTAGTTCTGAAGTTCGTGTAAAATGCAGCCTGGGATGTTAGTCGATCCCATGGATGCTGTGATATTGGCTTTAGAGTGTGCAGTTTTTACCTGCATAGTTGTGAGTACAGGCACTCTGCACTCTTCCAGTATAGATATGGGCCCTTTAGGGGGTGAGAGGGGGAAAGGTAGCACTGAACCTATCTGCCAGGATGTTGGCAATATCAGTTGGCTCTGTAATGTTCGTGCCTTTGTGCTGTAACTCAGAACAGATCTGGGTGTTGACATTGAGATATTTGACATAGCTATAGAATGCTTTGTGGTTGTTGTTGGAATTAGTGTCGGTTTTGTTTTCATCGCTAGCTTTGGAGGATCTTATAAGGGATCTCACCTTCTTACTGAGGCTGACCAGGGAGTTCTTCCACGCATGGGATTGTACTCTCTTTTGCAACAGTGTCTTCCTCCTGTTGTACAGTTTGTTTATGGCAGGGGACCACCAGATTGGCTTCCTTGATTAGGAGTATAGTTTCTTGGTTCTGTTTGGGATAGCACGATCCATGCACTCATGTAAGTGCTTATAGAGTGCAGTTGTGTAGGATTCAGCAGTTGTAACATTATTGCCTATCTGCATGGGTGTCATGATGTTCACCACATCTGTCTTAAGAAGCATGAAGTTGGCTTTGCAGACATATTATACTGTGGTTCCCTTAATGGGGAGTGAGGGCGGGATGTGGATATCAATGGTGTTCAGCTCATGGTTGGATCGGACCAATGAGGAGTTGACTTCAGGTGTGGAACACCGGTCACTCATGTTGGCAATGCCTAGGTCTAGGATATTGTTGCCCCTGGTGGGTGTGTGGATATGTTGATCCAGGGCATTGGTGTTTATGAATTCCAGAAAGCGTTGAGCTAATGAGTTGGCACACAAGTAGTTTTCTCATTTAATGGTGGGGTAGATTCAGTGAGACTATGTGATGAGTGTGGTGTAGTGCGAATGTTTACCTTCTCCACATGACTGTCAGGATCAGGCTTGGCTGGAGAGAGCTTTACCTCCAGTTTGGCTAGATAAGTGCATCTCTCACAGGTTGTAGTATTGAGTGGTAGGTGGAGAGGGTTGTCTGTGTACATGAGGCAATGTCTATATTGTCTCAAGATGTCCAGATTCATCAGATAGACAGGAGAGAACACTGGCAGCTGACCCTTGGACATGCCTGAATATAAAACTAATTTCCCCTAGATAAGTGAGGAAAATGAGTACAAGAGCTATTTTACTCTAAGCAACTGAGAAAAGCATGTACAAAACCTGTTTACCTCTAGGTAATGAGGAAGATTGAGTGCTGTAGTAATTAGTAGCTTACGTAGTGCTTACAAGTTCTGAACAAGTGCTGAGCATGAATAAGCAATCCAGATAGGGTCTTGGATAACATAAACACACTGCCCCCCCAACAGGTACACAATCATATATCCATGTACACCACAGAGCCCCTGTACCCACAACTATACAGGTACAAGCTGCATTCAGGCTGCATGGGACCTGTCCACATCACAGGTTGTATCATACACATATGGCAAAACAAGTTGCTCTCCATGTACACATCATGTAAAACATAGCTCCATGTCAGGCTGTGTACACACTGAATGGTGGACACCAACAGGTATCACAACCCACAAAGGGGGAGACACCACTGATAATGAGAAGATGAGAAGTACTGCACTACTACCCTGCTGAGTCTGGTCTGAAAGGCCATGAACCTTGATCAAATTATTTGATGTCAGCAGTACAGATGTAGATGACAGTAAGGTTGATACTGCATATCATAATCTTGCCAGGTCATAGGACATCATCACCCATACTGTGTTCCACCTATACTCGGTATACTAGATGTACATTCCTATGTCACAGGAGTGTTTTGCAACAGGACTGCTGGCAGAACCAACACTACAGAAGGTGTCTGAATAATACATGCTCATCAGACCAGTGCTAGCTACAGTAAGACAGGGTTAATTAATTGTATTTCCCCTCATTGTAGTCCATACCACACAGACAAACAAAAAGCATCTGCCTATTGAAGTATGTGAATGACTATGACCTAGGAGCAATAGCCGACTCAAGGGTGTTGTGGACAACATACAGAAGGAGCTTTGTGGGTGAGGTGTGTGTGACATATGGCCACAATCTGACAGCTACATATTGCATTGTCACCCCTATGTTAATAACCCTGTACCCATGAATTACCACCTAGGCAGCGGTCAACATAATGGACACTGTGTGTAAGGGATGCAGCTGGGCAGTTGACTTTCCTGTGATAGCTACATCACCACACCTGTCAGCTAGTCATTTGTGGCAATCCTAATAATGACAGGGTGCCATCAGTGAATATAGAGATCATTGTCCAGCCATACACAGCACTCAAGTGACCCATATCAGATCACATATATCCTTTAAGGGGTATTGTCCATGTGCAGATGGCCTACACCGGCTTTCCCATTCCCCATCTCCACTACGTAGCATGATGCATACCCTGAATAAATCCATGTCCAACCCAGTGATGTTGGACATGCTACACGTACACATCCTGATCTCAAACACATACTTCATGGACATCCATCTTCCACATGCTGGACAGATCTTTGTCCCATACACTTTACATAGTCCTGTCATACTATGCATTCCTGTCCGTCAAAGCTGCACATCACTCCCCTCTCAGACATGGTGTGATGACCGCATGGTAAATGTATCATTAACCCTGTGGATCAGTAATGTGGCACTTCTCCACTTGGCCCCAGAGACCCACCTGTTGGCTACAGCCAGGTAACCTTTCATCCTAGATTCATAGATGGCCCATGGCATATAGCCTACTAGTTGACTTTGACTGTATATGCTATAGTTGATATCCATCCCTACAAATACCATCTGGCTAGCCAGTGTCCCATGTGTATCACATGTGCAACACAGGTGATACATGGCAGGATGTTGAATTGCTGTACAGTGCCATGTAGATGTATATGGCAGAACACATACATGTAAAATCTTACATGAGCAAGTCGGCAGGGTCATAGGTCATGTCTCTTAAGGCAGTGTAAGTCTTTATATGTGACATATACACAGCATCAAGGTCGACTGCATTAATGTGGACACATCCAGCAATGTGCTGATAGGTAGGAACACCAGTACAGGCAAACAGACATGACACATCAAGACAGCATCCCCATGGAGTATGAGCAATGTAATCAGGTGACACACACACACATATATGGTGATAATATCCACTCACCATTGAGTGTCACATGTGTGTGACACAAACATGTCAGTGTCATGTAGATTTGCAAATACAACTATTTAATCGTAATAAATGCGATACACATGTATGTTCAGCTGTAGCTCTGTATGTCTCTGTGAGTTACTGTGACCTGTTTCCATCATTATGTCTTCCAGGTGTGCCGTGTGCAAGGCTACCCCCTTTTACCCACTTGGAGGATGAGACCCTCATCCTATACTTACATGACAGTCATGATAGCTTGTTCAGCCATGTGCCACACGATGCACAGCAGCGGGATGCCCTGTTGATGGAACTTCGCAGGAGGGTTAATTATGTGGGTGGCCACAACTGCACATACCAGCAGGGGCACAGACACTGTACAGACTTCATTAGATGGGCGAAATAGTGTGCGAATGCAATAGCCAGGGAACAAGGTGCAACAGGTGGTGGACCACCAACCCAGCCCCCACTCACGTGTACCGAGGAGCTACTGGCCAACCTAGGGACACCTGCAGAACCGCATCCACAAGCCTTAGCCGATATTGTGGAGGTGGGTGTCTCTCAACCACTGAGCCTGGAGTTGCCTGGTAAGTCAGTATTGCACCTATAACAAGTATATTCCATATAGTTGCATGTGTCACTGTACAATATGCAATGTAACATCATATGCAAGGCATGTATACACACATATACTATAGTATGCTACTCTGTGTATGCACACAAGTGCATACACCATAGTATAGTCTAATGTACTGGTGTATGTGTTAACATGCACATTGCACCTTGTAGCTATCATACAGGTGAGGATAATGCTCATACTGCTGTGTTACTCCTATTTTGGTACCTCTGGTGTTCCGCTGCGACAGCAGCCCGTTGCAGGTGAGACTGTTATTATTTATCAGGTATCGTAATGCACAGATCTATCTGCCATGTGGTCAGTCACAATATACAGGTTGGACCTGCAATGCATCACAATACCTACCCATGTGCAACACTTGCAAAATATGTGAATCACCTCATCGGCATGAATCCTCACAAACTGTCATTGCCAGATGTGTGGACAGCTGTGTATACAATAGTGGAGGTGCTGTTCACTGTAGGGACATGTACTACAGATCAGAACTACACATGTGAGGAATACAAACTGTACTACACAGTGGGCTGGAGTATGGTCAGCCCACAGGATTCACTGGTGTGGATCATAGCCCTGCTATGAATGTCACACAATGTGATGTGCTATCTTGACCTGTCCATGGCATCTAGTGGCCTGGCTGCAACACTGCCTAACTAACCTGAAAACATATCCCACATACCATCCTTTGTCTGCATAACCCTGTCATCAGTGGAGTATATGACATCTATGAGTGTATATCATATGGGACAACACAGACATGTGAAATAGATGCCCGTCACAATAATTTGGCCAACACATGTCCACACATGGCCATGGAGGATGGCCAGAGACATGAAGCAACACACACAGTAGATGTGATGTGCTTGTGTGTTGGTCCAACTATGGCCTTTGTGTAATGGTTATATTGTAGATGTGGAACACTAGACATCCTACAGGCCTGTGCACATCTTGTGTAGGCGTGAAATCAATCCACCACATAAGATGTGTCGAACATCTTGAGGGTGTCACAACATGACAGTCACCTGTACAGTATCCACATCAGCCCATAGATACAGTACATTCCCCTTGCTGGTGTCGGACATCAGTGTCATACTTGCTCCTCGTGTGTGTGTGTGTGTGTGTGTGTGTGTGTGTGTGTGTGTGTGTGTGTGTGTGTGTGTGTGTGTGTGTGGGACATGGTGTACCGATGTGTTCGCCATGTCTGGCCATAGTTGCCAGGCAGCAGCAATATGGTTGCAGATGTGCAGGGGTGTCATCCGTATACCCTTCCGTGACCTGTGTCACTCATTCCACATCATGGTTTAATGTGTATACACCTCAGTGACGTGGGTCACATTCCACAGTATATATGTATTGTATCTAAACACAGTCATAGGTTCATAGGTTCATAGGTTCATACTAGGCTATCTGCCCAAGGACATTTATAAGCCTAGCCCATAGTTATGTGGCTTTTCGCCACCCTTTAGTTGAATAAAAACTATGCCTATCATTTTGCTGTGCCTCTGTCAAGCAGTGACACTGAAGTAATCCCTGGGGTATATCTGCAATCTCCCATCCATTGGTCTGGGTTATATATGTATTGTATCTAAACACAGTCATGCCTATGAATTGTGTCTGTAACTCACACTGTATAGCAATAGAGATGCCTCATGATTCCCTGCAATGGTCATGCACATCAGCTAAATGTACAGTATATCTGTAGGGCAGACACACAACACTGCATTGGGACACCATTACCCCAATGTATATTTGACAGGACACCATTGTGTTAAACATGTATGCATGTCATTGCACATGTGAACAGATCGCATGTCATACTACATGTGATTGTCAAGGTCATATGCCACACATCAGACAGGTGTACTGTTAACCTGTGCTGGTCTACATGATGGAACACAGGGATGTATGCTAACTACTACTATGATTGTGTAATTTGCATGCTGTCTGCTATGACACATGCATGCTGTTGTGTGCAATCCAGGAATGTATGATAACTACCACTATTACTGTCTGTGCTGCATGCCGTCTGCCGTATCACATGCATGTTGCATGCCTTCTGTCATATCACATGCATTATGTGACTGTGTGTGTGTGTGTGTGTGTGTGTGTGTGTGTGTGTGTGTGTGTGTGTGTGTGTGTGTGTGTGTGTGTGTGTGTGTGTGTTTGTGTGTGTGTGTGTCTATTGTATAGATTGTAAAGTAGAGTTCTTGTCTGCCCTCACAGGTGATGTAGGTGCATTGCCCTCCTGCTGTCCATCTGATGTTAGTGTCCCACAGACTCGAGCAGTGATGATGAATGTATGATTGAGGCATAGGCAGGGTTGTCAGCGGCTGAAACTGTGCCACTGGTTGCCATTCCAGCTATATCCCCTTCATCCTCACACACAGATCCCATGCCTGCACATACCCAATCACCAGTGGCCATAGAGGAAGGACAGTTGGCATGTGGTAGCTTGGAACAGGAAAGTGTGGAGGCTGTGGAAGGTGTGCCTGGACACCATGGTGTCAGCCAACTGACTGGTGGTGCCCCACACAAGCACGTGGCCAGTGCTGCTCGTAGGAGGACCTCTGGCCAACATGCTCCTGCAAGACAGAGCGCAGCAGCTGGTGTCACCAGATGCATGTTTCAGGCTGTAATGGAGGCACAAGCACATGCTGAATGGCACATCAGAGAAGATCAGAGGCTTCAGAGGGCTGCTGTCCATTCTTTAAACAACAACATCCAGGCAATGTTAAATGCTCAACAGCAGATTGCTGAAGGTTTGGATAGATGGTTGGGTGACATGGTTGGAGTCCTTGACTGTGGCATGATAGTCTGGGAGTGTGAGCTGTCTATGTTGGAACATCTGATAGGAGTGAGGCAACAGGCACATGGACGTAGGCCTGCTACATCACCTGTTTCTATTCTACATGTACGAGCTACCTCACATGCCCGCTCCCATAGTGGCAGTAGCAGCAACAGTGTGTCTGGTGCTGTGCTATCCACACCACAACACAGCAGGCCATGTGCACATGGCCCGGGATGGTCCCAACAGGGACACGGTTCCAGTGGACAAGTGACATCAGACAGCACATAATCAGCACCTCTGCCTGGTAGTGCCCATGCAACCCCTGGCAGGCACAGGTCACATGTCCGTGGCCGGACACCGCAAACTGTAAAACCTGGCCTGTACAGTCCACAGCTGTCAATAATACCCCCTGCGTAGGCCAGACACATGCTAAAACTATGTGCATACATACACACACACACACTGGAAACTTATGTAGGGCACCGCAACACACACATGCATAACATTCACACATGCCCAATTAGATCAAATGCCCTAACCCACACACATGATGTCATCCAATGGTGCAGCCTAGGCCTCTGGCAAACATTTTCACCCTGTTCATATGATGATGCCTGTGCCGCATTCCTGACATCCACACCATCGGTGCAGGGACATGCTCATATGGTCTGATACACAGGGTGAACAGACTAGGAAGATAAGTGTAGTTTACAATTGTTGAGTACTGTTGACAGGCAGCAGACATACCATGTACTACAGGTGTACAATGCATTTCATAATGTTAACAGTATGTGTCTTGTGTAACAACAGTAACTGCATGTTTGTCATGATGTTCTGCTGTCCTCCTTCAGGTCTAATTGCACGTGCTGGTGGATGTCAGTGTTTGTAGTTATTGTCCCATATGTCAATGTGGACTACTCACAGGTATGTATGAATATACCAGCATGCACCGTGTAGCTGTCACATAACAGTGAGTATGTCCCATGTTCCAAACACGTCTACTGATCCAAGAGCATGATAGCTGTGTATTACGCTACTGTGGCTACAGACATGACATCCATACTGGGTGACATCACAGGTACAGTTACATTGAGTGGTGAGGTAAGAGAGCGGTCTAGCTGATTACAAGGGTAGAGGCCAGTGGGAAGTGTAATGCCTCATTGGGAAGCAGTAATACATGTTCCCATGACAGAATGCCAACACACAACTGCACTCACACTCAGGTATTGACACACATGTATTCAGTGACACAGTAACACACCCACACAATCACGGATTCACTGACACAGTAACACACACTCACACACAGCTGTTACTGTTGAGGTGAGGACCCCTGCCTATGTGCAAATCATCATTACAGTACTGTGCCCCTACATGACATGCCACAGAAAATACACATGTACAGGTTGTCAGTATGGCCTAAGATCGGGGACATGAACGTGGATAGTGGATTGCATCACCTGGATTGGGGAGGGGTCTTATCAATTCAGTATGGTAACATACATCCTCACTCCAGGGACCAGACAGCCATACATACACACACACACACACACACACACACATACACAGACAGTGGCATTCAATACTGAATACACCTACGTCACACACATACAGATACCTCACATGTGTGAGATACATGCCCCTGCCTATGTCCTGCTTTCTACATTGCAGTCTGTACAGATGTGTACACTAATGTATTGGAGAGTAACAATTGAGATGTATTCCCCACCATACGTGACATATATGGACACACACACAACCACACATGGCAGTACTGTGAATCAAAGACTTGCCTAGCTCATGATATGTATGACAGACTTACAGCAGTATTGCACGCATTGCAAAGTGTACTGATGCTTCCTATGGAAACAATACTGATATATGCACACGGGATGTCTTAACTGTTAACAGGTGTCAAGTGATTTACCTTCGGTGTCACCCTGACTGCTGTCTAAGTTGTGTGTTATTAATTAATGAAGCCATTGATTACCGGTTACACAGGTTATTGTAGGACTGCTTGTGACACACCTTTGAGCTGTCCTCAGCAAACATCCATCTGCAAAGTTGCCCCACCACATATTTATTTCCACACATCTGTCCATACCTGAGGTACATCTTTCCGTACATTTATCACCATATACAGTTGGCAATGTTGAGGCTGCATTGCAACTGTATGATGTACTAGGATACAAATCACCTGCATACATCAGCAACTGTACATGCATGTTATCTGAATGCACACCACTACATGTACATGTGTGTAGGTCCTACAATCCTGTCATTTGGGCATGTTTGTAGGCATTGCAATTGGTGGACATGTGTAATGACATACATGACACATGGACTGCTGTATGATACGATAGGTGTAATGAGTGACTGGTACAGAGGGAATGTTACCTCTGTCAACATTTATGTCACACCGTATGTACTGTTAGCATTCAGCAGCCATGGACCTACATTCCATGTGCATGTGTGTGATGGCTGTAGCCACCTGTTTGCACAAAGGACAACAACAGCTATGCCATTTACATGTATGTTGCGTGTGGGTGTGTGTGTGTGTGTGTGTGTGTGTGTGTGTGTGTGTGTGTGTGTGTGTGTGTGTGTGTGTGTGTGTGTGTAGCATGTACATACCCAGGGCAGGTACATGTATGTCATATCCATACATGAGGGTGTGTACTGGTGTACAGCAACAGTCATCTGCTAATGCTGTAAATAACCAAGGGCCCCCGGTATGTGTACAGCTGACCTGGTTACAGACAATGGTATCATTGCATTGCATAACACATGATGCAACTGTGTCAGTACATGGGTACCCTCTACAGTTGATGTAGAGCTTGGTACAGTCCACTGGTCAAGGGTCACATGGTGGTGTACTCTTATATGTCCTACAACATGTAGGGATGCATGTTGGTGGTCTGCGGTCATGGTGGTGTCTGAGGTTTACATCCTAGAATGCAGCATGTGACACTGTGTCCTGCACATGACTCATCTGTGATGCCTTTCATGGGGGTACCAGTCAGTACATGTGAGTGGCCTCTATTTATGTGGGGACACCACCACCTGGAGTGGTCCATACCTGTGTTATGGCCCACATGTCTGGTTCTGAGGTATATAGTGGTAGTGCTATCGTGCACTACAAAGCCATCAGACAGGTGTTCCTTACTGCACAGATGTCAGTGCTCCCCTTTGTTGGATCTACAGTGAGCAGCTGTGATTATGGATGCTACACATCTAGCACTGCTTAGCATAAGCATACAATGCAGTTGTTCTGTAGGTGTCAGGGTGTTATCCTGTGTTTAGGACATTTGCCTTGGAATGGCTCTGTATGGGCGGATGTTACTTGGGTATTATCCCCACTCCCTTGAATCATGGATGCATGTGATATGTGTCAAAGGCCTGTCTACTGTCAGTCATGTCATCCCAGAATGACAAACACTGGACAACCTCATACTTACAGCAGGACATTGGCTCATTGTGTTGTTCAAGCAGTTGCTATCACTAGCAAGGCTCATTGTGTTGGTCAAGCAGTTTCCACTCCTAGCAAGACATCACTGTGAGTGGTGATATTGTGCTTGGTATAGGATGGCACATCTAAGGTGATGGACAGCAGCAGATGTTGTGTAAAAGCCCAGTGTCAGATATATGTAGAGCAGCGTTCCTGCTAACAGTGACAACTACTAACACCAGAGCCCATTGCAGTGTGTTCTTTACATCTACCTGTAATAGCATGGCCACTGTGGCCTTCCGTGTTTAGAATCAGAGTGCATCCTAGACAGCCCTGTGCTACTAAGTGTATGAGCATGCCCAGTATAACCTTGTGTAGATGGACACATAGTGCATTCCGAACAGCCCTGTGCTACTAAGTGTGTGAGCATGCCCAGTGACACCTTGTGTCGGTTATGTGCCTTTGTGTATGGGCATGGCCATTGTAACCCTGTATACTGATAGTAGTCGCCCATTCCACAGATAGGCAGACTCCATGTCATGATGGATTCCTACTTTAAGCACACAGGTTTACAGGTATGTACATCGTAACTGCCAGCAACCCTGTTGATGTCCGCATTCCTAGAAGGTCATAATGACAGCCTTGAAATGTGTAGTCTGTTTGGCACAACTCGTAACTATGTAGTATTGTAATAGTGATCTATAAATAGGCAGATGTTCCATTCCCACCACTGGTGTGAGTGTGTGTATGTGTGTGTTTGTGTGTTTGTCCCCATTTGCCAGAGGACTGAAATATGCTTTTAGACTGCTCACACTCCATACAATTCGTATACCCACCTTTGGCAGGGCTGATGATGTCACCCACCTACAAATACACCTCTGGGAGTGCTGTGTACCAGTAATCTCTGTAGCATGTTCTGTAACTGCATAATGCTGTAGTGTAATAAAGTAGTTAGGTCAGTGTTCTAATCCCAGACTTGCCGTGTGCGCATGTGTGTTTGTACCTGTCTGCCTGAGAACTGAGTAATGCTTTTAGACTGCTCACACTCCATACAATTCTTGTACTCACCTTTGGCAAGGCTAATGATGTCACCCATCTACAAATACACCTCTAAGAGTACTGTTCCCCAATAATCTCGGTAGCTCATTCTGTAACTCTGTAATGCTGTAGTGTAATAATGTAGTTAGGTTGGTGTTCTAATCCCAGACTTGCTGTGTGTGTGTGTGTGTGTGTGTGTGTGTGTGTGTGTGTGTGTGTGTGTGGTTGTTGCCATCTGCCTGAGGACTGAGTAATGTTTTTAGACTACTCACACTCCATATAATTCTTATACCCACCTTTGGCAAGGCTGATGATGTCACCCATCTACAAATACACCTCTGGGAGTGCTGTGTCCCAGTAATCTCGGTAGCACATTCTGTAACTGCTTAATGCTGTAGTGTAATAATGTAGTTAAGTCTGTGTTCTAATCCCAGACTTGCCGTGTGTGTGTGTGTGTGTGTGTGTGTGTGTGTGTTTGCCCTGTCTGCCTGAGGACTGAGTAATACTTTTAGACTGCTCACACTCCATACATTTCTTGTACCCACCTTTGGCAAGGCCGATGATGTTACCCATCTACAAATACACCTCTGGGAGTGTTGTGTCCTAGTAATTACGGCAGCGTATTCTATAACTGCATAATACTGTAGTGTAATAACGTAGTTAGGTTGGTGTTCTAATTCAAGACTAGCTGTGTGTGTGTGTCTGTGTCTGCCTGCGTGAGGCAAGTACAGTGCTTTGTAGAGTATGCACTGTCTGTACAAATCGCATGACCACCTTTGTCATTCCTGCTGTTGTCACCCACCTAGGTATACACCTGTAGGCATGCCGCAACCCAGTATTCACCGTAGTGTGTGCCCTAAATGCGTATTGCTGCAGTGTGATATGGTAGGGATTTGTATACAGGACATGGCAAGTGTGTGTTTGTCTGTCAGAGCCTGTGTAGAGGTGGCCATGATTGTCTTACCATTGGACATGTTTCAGAGCGGATTTTGTAGTTTTCCTATATGGTGTCCATCTTGTGACACACTGGCCACCTCACGAGGAGTACAGCTGTCAGTCAGCCATAGGAATGTTTTGGCAAGCCATACCCATACATCTGGTAAAAGGCCTGATGAACAATATATGCAGCCCTACTAGTACCAAGTATATGTCCCGCACCCATGTGCCATGCACAAACAAACTTGCCTAGGATATCCCGCTATGTTGCTAGTACCATGCACATTGATGACAGATAGTAGGCATGGTGTGAATGCAGTGGCCTGCAGAGGACATGGCACCCTGTGCAGCGGTACAATAGGCACATATATGCGGACATTGTGCCTTCACTATGTTCCACACTGAATGCCTGCAACATATGTGGTGCCATCAGATGTGATCCTCAGAGGCCAGACAATGTTGTACACATGTGCCCTGTATGGACCCATGCCACTGACACCACGGAACACCTGTATCATACTATCAATGCAGGTGCAGGGTCGACCTACTCACTATAAGCAAGTTTCGCCACACCAGGTCAGTACTGGCATATCGAGGGATAACAGGCTGTGTACACATGTGTCTGCCAAACCAGGTACATCTGTACATGTCACTGTACAGTATTGTGGGACATGCACATCACAGGCAATGCCCATGTGAAGGACTATCAAACACAGACATGGCATGCATTTCAAAGCTATGGCCATACACATTGGTAACCAGAATGTCAGGCCAGATAATGCAGTGCCCATCTGTGTGGAACATTGCAGACACTACACCCCTGCACTGCACACCATTGTTGGGTGATGCAATGCCAAGGATTACCCCTCAGCCAGCCTTGTACAGCCATCTTGCACAGCCAACCAATACACACCCATGAAGTAATGCATACCTGCATGCAAGTACTGGCACCCTATGTCTGCATGTGGGTTGTGATGCTCCCAACCACAGACACTCCCAGTATAACCCTCATTGGCATACCAACAGATGTCAAGCCCTTTCACATGCCCTAGCCCATAGAACCTCCAGATATCCCCTGTGGTGCATGTAGTCCTGTGCATTACTGCAGTATGGCAAACTAAGTAGTTAGGTTGTGTATTTGTGGCCCTGGCAAAGGTGTCAATGCATGTCCATTAGAGAGTGTGGTTGTGGTGACAATGGCATCTGTTCACGTGGACAACCATGTGTGCCACACCTAATGTATGTCTACTATATCTCTGTTGCAGATGTCACTCACCTACACACATATATGTTCTTACAGCACAGCAACATGTCACCTTTGTGGCACATGTAGTAATGTCATGCACATGTAATAGTAATGAGTAGTCAGTCAGGGGTTTGACCCCTGTACTGTTCGGCATGTGGCAGATGATAATATGAGAATATAGAAAAAACAGATAGTGCACCAATGGCTGTGTTGAATCGTAAAAGTCACAAAATCACGAACAGCTGCTGCTAGTTGACCTTTTATTGTAAAATGACAAAAACAGGATCCAAAAGTAAGCGCTTAAATGATAAAGTTACACTTAAACCATGTCTAGCGGGACGTCCATTAAAACACTAGTTATCATTATCATGAAATTACCATACATCAGTTTTTCTGCAGTAGTTTCATATTATTCTACATTATGTTCATAGAGTTTTCATAACATATACATTTTTAATTTTATACCTATGGGTTACATATACACACACATATAGACCCAGGTTTAATAGGAGTTAGTTTTTAGCCATTCTAGTTTTTAGCCACACTAGTTTTTAGAGTCTTTAAGGGGTTTTGATAATGTTTTAAATGTTTGTCAGCAATGAATGAGTTAACCTGAGTTGTGTTTTAAACAAGGTGTTTTGATTAATCAATTAATTGTAATCAGTACATGACTTGGGCTGTATATATAAAGAGTGTGTTTCTCACAGTGATTCATGAAGTCTGATGAAGCGTCATTCTTGGACGTGAAAGCGCTTACTTTTGGATCCTGTTTTTGTCATTTTACAATAAAAGGTCAACTAGCAGCAGCTGTTCGTGATTTTGTGACTTTTACGATTCAACACAGCCATTGGTGCACTATCTGTTTTTTCTATATTCTCATTTTGACTGTTATAACAGAGTGCTTTACCTGAACATTTATCTTCTGTACCTGATGTGGCAGATGATGCTTATGGTTAAGTCTTCAAGCCCTTCCCTGGTGTACTTTGCCTGTCCCACCCACGCGCTCTCTGGTGGATGTGAAGGAGTATACCTGCACAGCAGTAGCATGTGTATTGTAAGTGATGGACATGGTCAGGTGATGGCCTCTGCACCTATTGCAGTCCTCCTCTAGCTGATTGCATGTGGTACAGCTGTGATGGTGCGCCCATAGCCATCAGCATGATAAACACATACACTATCTAGGGAAAACATGTTGTTATTTGATCATGACAGTCGCTGTGAGTGGTATCTGGATGTGGTGTTCTGAGATGGCATCAGAGATGATATCTGGATGTACCTCAATCATTTTCCATAGTGGGAAATAGCCTAAAGAATGGAGGGTGATGTATCACACATGACTACAGCATGTAAGTGTAGCTATGCCACATTGAGACTACTGCCTGTTTAACATGTGAGTGGTAAGGGCTATTCTGCATGTTATAATACAGACATGACAGTACTCTGTTCATGAGGGACCCCCATCTGTAGGGCCATCTGTGAAATGGTCAGTGTGTGCAACCATTTGTTTCCTGTGTTACACACTGAACACACATCTGTGCACAGCAGAGGCATAGTTTGAGGACTGCAGACGGTACATGATGATAGGGATGTGTTACTGCCATCCCATCCCTAACTGGACATGTGTCACATGAGACAGTAGTATGACAGACACTGTCTGGGGTTCCCAGTGACAAGCCAATAATGGGTAACTGTTCATAGCTGTGGTCACACATCTACTACACATTGTACAGATGGCATGCAGTATATATGCATGTGTTGTGCTCCCTCTGCAAATGTACACCCTCTGTTTTGTTGAGTTCATGGTGATATCTATGCATACTGTTGTAGGTAATCCTGTATGCTGTTGTGTTGTGTTGATGGTGTTATCTATGCATATTGTCAAAGGTAATCCTGTATGCTGTTGTCTATCACTAAGCTATATGTGGGTTTAAACTGCAACACCATAGGCTGAATGGGTTGGGAAGTCCCGGCAGAACCTCCTGTCCCACTTCAGCTGACCATGGCACCGGGCACTAGCACATCTGGGGCCAAGCCTTAGACATCAACCTCTGTTGGCTCTGCACCACCTTCTGGTGGTACCACCACTGAGGATGAAGCATTTCCCCGCTGGGAGCGGGACCAGACAGGTACATGTCTGCTGTTGTGTGGTCCCGGATGTGTTGCGTTGGTGGCTCAATAAGGGATTCCAAAGCCAGATACGCTAGCTCAAGGGCAGAGTGTAACATTTACAGGGTGACGCTGCCCCTCCGGGACAGCCCCCAGCACTGCCTCCTTTGCAGCTGTTTAGGTGCAGTGGCAGTTGCCCATGGCTGGGGACCTCCATCCCACTGCTCCCATGGGCTTGTGAATGGTGAACACCCATCCCCATCTGGGGTGTATCCCCCCAAATGTGTCATATACCAACCCTGTATGCTGTCTTTTCTGTGATCCTACCTATCCTCCATGGCCATACCTACATTCCTTCCCTACATCCGACCATCACCTACGAAAACATAAGGTCAATCAGCTCCTAGCACACCATCTGCTCTATACATAGCTGTCCATTACACACACGTGCCCACTAGACACATGAAACCGTTGTAATATGCATCACAAGATACTCCTGTTATCCTCACCCCTGTCCCTCAGGTGCACGATCCTGGTATGCACATCACTCCTACATGGTCCAGGTACACATGATGAGGATGACCCCATTGTACACACACCACTACCGGTCCCTCTATGGTTACCCCATTTACCTTTATCATGATGATGATGTTGCACACAGCACCTTGCAAGAGTACTGTTCACACATAATGATTGGACAGGTACTGTTGTGTTAATGTACATTACATGCACAGAGTGATGTATATGGCCAATGTACAACTATCTGCATGTATGAATGACACATGTCTGTCTGAGGGAGTCTTGAGAACAAATAGAGCAACACCACTACATAATACAGGCGTCGCTGGTGTTTCCCGTTTCATTCGTTTATAATGCTTTTTTGCCACATGGTATGTTCCTGATATATCTCTATACATGTATGTACCTATATGCTGGACATAAACACTTACATATACATCTACATGATGGAATACATTCCTATACTGTTGAATGACTGCTCTGCATGATATGTTTGTGGTACTGTCCGTTGTCTGTATATCTGCCAATGTGTATTGGTAATTCACATTAGCTGTGTGTGCAGGGTCCTGGTTCCGACCCTTGCAAAGGACGTTTATTTGGTTGCAGGGCAGAAAAAGCCCATTGGATATGGAGGGAGTAAGGCACATTAAAGCAGTTGGGAGCGGGTGTGTATGGGTTTGCACAGATATGCACGGTGTTAAGCACTGCTGACCTCTGGTTACAGCATCTTACACTCGGTTAGCTTCTACATTGCTTTACCAGTGCAATACTCGCATACTGGTAGCCAAACACGCTTACACTCGCTCGCTCCCACACTTGCAAATGCACTGACATTGGTGCTTGCATCTGTCACTCACACCCCTGGGTGGGAGTGAGGACCACAATATTACCTTGTGATGCCTATTACATCGGACTACATGACTACAGTATCGGGAATGGCTGCCCATTAGGCGACAGCATGGCGTTCAACTGTACAGAATCAGCGGCCTGCCCAGTGAATCAATCATAATATTTGTGTGTTCCTCATACAATCTGCTCCCACCCTGTGATGCCTATTACATCAGACTACATGACTACAGTATCAGGAATGGCTGCCCATTAGGCGACGGCATGGCATTCGACTGTACGGAATCAGCGGCCTGTCCATTGAATTAATCATATTATTTGTGTGTTCCTCATACAATCTGCTCCTGTCTGGCTGATACATGGGAACCGAGACTCTTCAATACAGACAAGTAGTTGGGTTTTGGGAGCCACATCCATTGGCTGAGTCATGCTTCCGCATACCTATTATAGGTTTGCCACCTTTTCAATTGGCCAAGGTGGGACTTTAGGATTAACACCTGTCCCACTTTGCGAGGGACAGTTCCTCTTTAGGCAGTTGTGTCCTGCAAAAATAATCAAGACATAACAAATGTCCTGATTACAGGACAATATTATATTCTACGTTTCTTTAATAGTTGCATAAAACAGTTATTTTATATATGAAACTTCTATATGTTATGTGAAGTAACATAAGCAATTCAAATGTAACTAGAATAAGCTTTTATTTGTGCAAATAAGTATAATTCTGTACTATGCACAGCTGTAGGTATGTTTTGTCCTGGAAAGTCTGACATTGCTACAGAACATGTCCCACTTTGGCCATTTGGAAAGGTGGCAACCCTATAGTACCTGTATGTAGAGACGTCAGATTTTGCAGAGCAACACATACCCACAGTCAGTAGAAAGGAGAGTACTTCACTGTTTTGCCTAAATAAAAGGTTATTCTTGTAGCATTATAATTGCTTATACTGTTTCTTATAACATTTAGGTGTTTCAGATACAAAATAATTGTTTTATGCAACTACTACAGACAATATAGGAAATCTTTGCCCTAAATCACAGGACATTTGCCATAGTTTTATTTTGCAGGACACAACTCCCCAAAGGGGCGTGTCTCTCGCAAAGTTGGACAGGTGGTAACCCCAACCCAATTACCCTATTATTATATCATCTTTCTAAGATAGTTGGCGGAACATGTGCTTTCTCTCACTAGCAGACCTCGAAAACGAATGGGGAAGAATGAACACTGAATCAGGGACACTGCATAACAACCTCAGGGACACATTTAGAAGGTTGGTGCTATTAACCTGACACACTGACGGACCCAGAGCACATATGTATTCATACACATTGTCTGAGGTGCATGCTGTTTATGACTCTTACATGTTGTCATTATTTATTATGTGTATTCCGCCACCTTTCCTCCTAATATCACTAGTTCTAGGAGGGTTTAGTTGGGACTGTGTTAGATTCTGATTCGTAATCACGGATGTCCCTGGTAATCAGGGACAGTTCAATGATATGGTTCCTATGTGTTCCCCCAGTGGTTTATGGACTATCCAGTAGATGTGCTGTTAAGGTTTGGGATGTATGGGCGTCTGCTATACCCACATTGGAATATTACTTACATCCACAGGGCAGTACTAATACATCTCTGTCAGCCAACACCTTCATGCCTAGGCCCATAATCACATACCCATAGTTTCCCTACCTGCCACTCCTCTACAGCACTCATCCTTACTGTGGGCGCAGGTGGGGTATGAACACACCCCTACACACTGACCGTTCTCCCCATGTTGGGACACATGTCATACATTGTGTCAACCCATGTGTTATCAGGCTTGCACAACCTACTGTTCCGTGTACAGCTACATCCTGGTCGCAGCAATCTTTATTGGCCTTGGCTGGAAGAACAAGATTTTTTTGTCCCACAAGGGACGTCGCTGTCCATGTTTAAAGTGTAGACCTTGTAGATCTCTCCCACTGGTAGTTTCCTGCCGGTGGTCTGGGAAGCAGTGGTGTATTTACCTTTATTGCGTGTCTGTATGTCTCACCTGCCTAGCTGAGGGGGTGGGAGGTAGATGTTTGTTTATTGGACCTCCCACCAACATATGCCCAGTCTGAACATATGTTACCCGTAACTGCTATCCACCATATAGGTCCTTCAGAAAACGGAAAATACGAGGTGTTTTAAAGAAATATTTTAATGCACCATCCACAAACTACATAGACACATAAGTGCACTTGTAGGACCAGCGTTTTCATCTCTCCTCATAAAGACTTCATCAGATGACCTAGAATACTACTTTACCCTTTATATAGTCTCACCTGTATGAATAAACCAATCACATTATATAGTGATAAATGTTAAAAACAGTCACTTCCTCTCCTTTTCCCTCATAAAACAACTTAGCAAGAAAGTGTTATTTGAAAACCTTAAATTACATAGAGAAATAAAACATTTTCTTAAAAACATACTGTTGCATAAATACTTTCACATTCATTAAATACTTTCCTTAAAATATAAAAGTATAAAAATAGAAGCAATTAAACTTGCTCAAGTGATGTGAAAACAATATTATTGCACCATCTAATGGCTTTGTTAGGAACTATGTCTTAGATAAAAACTATAGCTTGGCAGATCTCAATTTTAATAATGGAACAACGGATATGAAATAATTTAAACCAGGGGGGCTTGATGCTTCCAGGGTAACTTGCCACCAAAGTTCCCTGAACTCTATTCTCTCCTCCCATAGTCCACCTCTCATTTCTTTTGGTATTTGTTCCAAGACCAAAAAGTTGAAATTAGCTTTTAAACAAACCTTTGTGTGTTTGTATAAAGCATTGGTCTCCATTTTATTCAGTATGTCATATTTGTGTTCATAAATCCTTCTCTTGAGTCTACGTTCAGTTTTACCAACATAGAAGGATCTACACTCAACACACAAAGCAAGGTATACTATCCCCATGGCTTCACAATTAAAGTATTCAGGGCTGCATACCCACCTGTTCCTACCAGCAATAAAACATTTATCTGTGTTAGCTATACTTCCACATTGGGAACAGTGACCGCACTTGTAAGTCCCCATTCTCCTCCTATTTCTTACCTTGTTTTTCCTACCATATGCAAGAATGTTTTTCAAACTAGATGAGTTCTTATATACAAATTTCAGAGGGCTGTTGGGAAGCTTTTCCAAGTCTGAAATAGTTACAAACTTTTCCCATTCAGAATTAATAATTCTCTTTGTTGCTCCATTAAGAGCACTGTACTCTAATACAATAGCTCCTTTATAATTAACTTCATGATCCTTACTTGCAACATTATACATTGTTTCATTTTGTCCTAAAATGGGACTAACCCCTTTCCAAAAAAAATTTTTTTAACAAGCCACATTCTTTGTTAAAGTCATAACTAGAAGTAGTCATTCGGCTACCATGGACATACTGTCCCTTAACTATGTTCCTTTTACAATGTGGGGGATGTGCGCTTCTGTAATGAAGAAATAAGTTGCAAAAAGTAGGCTTTCTAAATATCCTGGACTCAAATTTACCGTCTGTCTTATATATTTCAACATCTAAATATTGCAAACAGTCCCTGGATAGTGTATAAGTGAATTCCAAAAAATTGGTGGTGTTCTTCATATATACCATGAATTCATCAAATGACTCCCCAGTCCCCCCTCCAAAACATTACTATATCATCTAAAAATCTCTTATAGACTGTCCAGTTAGTTGCAAACTTGGAATTTAATATGAATTTTTCCTCCCACTTAGGTAGAATAAGGTTGGCATATGTTGGGGCACAAGCTGCCCCATTGCCACACCTTGTCTTTGCTGGTAAAATTCACCTTTGAAAAAAATAAAATTGTATTTTAGGACCAATTCCATTAAGCTTATACAGACTAACTTCTCATTATGGGTCAAGTGAGGATCTTCAAACAAAATTTCTTCAAACAAATCCATTCCTTCCCGATAGGGAATGCTTGAGAATAAATCTTTTACATCTATAGTAATGAAAATTAGTTCATCATGAAACAATTCTGGGGTAATTTCCTTCAAAAAGTCCCAAGAATCTTTTAAAATGGCCTTTCTTTTAACCCATAACTCTTTAAGTTTATTATCTAAATATTTGGCCAGGGGAAGCGTTTTAGACCCTTCTGCCGACACTATAGGCCTCAAGGGGGGATCTTTCTCATTCTTATGTGTCTTGGGTATTCCGAATATGGATGGCACTCTTGGTTTATCTACCCTTAAAAATCTAAATGTTTTTTTCATCAATTAAGCCTTCTATATACAGATCCTCCAATATATTGTCTATTCTTTTATTGGCTATATTAACCTTGTTATTAGACACAGTAGAATAGATCACTTCATCCATCACAATTTGATTCATTTTACCTTCATAAGTTATATTATCTATTATTACTACACGTCCCCCTTTATCAGGCTTCATAACCCGTATATCGGGGTTAGCTTGTAATTCCTTAAGTGTAGTATTTTCTTTACTAAATAAATTGGGTCAATATTTGATTTTACTATATTCCTTTATTAACTCTTTTTCAATAAATTCTCCAAGTGCACTCAGATCCCCACCCATACCCAAGATTCTCACTACACCTTTCTAAACATACTGGAAAATATTAAGATAGAACCAAACACCCCTATACTGTGATAGAACCAAAACACCCTATACTGGGATTTAACTACCCTGCCATTAACTTCCCAACACCTTTGCTTGACGGTTCTTGGAATTCATAATTCCAACGGCCTGGATCAACTAATCTTAGTCCACCACCACCTCCACATCCCAGACCTGGTCATTACCAACATGGGAAATCAATGTCCCATACCATGGGTCACTCCCCGGTCAGGTTGGTCATCTCATAATAATCAATAATAACATCCATCCACATCCCCCACCCCCCCCACCAAAGAAAACCCACCAAAAAAAACTTCTCAAAAAGCATACTTCACCAAACTCAAAGTGACAAAACATGACACCCATGCAGACGGAACTGAAAGTTCAACTGCTGAATCCTACACTACGCACTGTATGAGCACATCTCCACATGCATGAATCAAGGCTATCCTCAATAATAACCAAAATGCTCCAAATCCAAAAGAAGCCAACCCTGCCATAAACAACTTTACAACAAAAGGAAGAAACTTTGAGAAAGAGGAAAAAAGAGATGCAAAAAAAAACTCAAAAACTAGCCTCCAAAGAAACTGAGAGATGAAAATCAAAATCCTCTAAAAACGAAGAAATTTTGCAAGATTCCAATTCAAAAATCAAGCACAAAAACTTAAGTTAAAGAATCAGTAAATCTATATGGAAATCTCATAAAATCCTCCTGAGCTAAGAACGAACATAATTGCATTAGATTACAAAGGATATCTATATAGCATTCTATAATTATGATCGATTCCCCTCACCCTTCACCCCAGTGCCAATCTCAATACACTTATGCATAAATAAGATTATATCAATGTCCGCCAAGGATAAAACCACGGTCTCTAAAGGATCAATTCAGAAGAATACATCCCCACTTTCACCCCTACATGCCCCGACATACACCGATGACATCTACAATACCTAATGCTACCTACTACAATATGAAAAATTATCTCTCACCTCAGGAATAGTGGCTCACTGGGTGGAAGGCTATAATTATCTGTCCCAATTGGCTGGGAACTACACATTGGCGATCCTCAT
The DNA here is from genome assembly GCF_019279795.1 of Protopterus annectens. Taxonomy (NCBI): domain Eukaryota; kingdom Metazoa; phylum Chordata; order Ceratodontiformes; family Protopteridae; genus Protopterus; species Protopterus annectens. Next base: position 292,342,197 of record NC_056744.1, read on the forward strand.
TGCGTCCTTCAGTCTGACCTTAATATAGCCAGGCCTCATGGACGTATTATCAAAACACATTGAGGGAACAAATATATTGCCGTACAGGGGGGATCCATAAACATCCCCATTGACCTTGTCTCCATCTGTCTGACCTGAATTTGTCTCAGAGGCTTGAAATCAGTCTCAGAATGGAACTTGACTGACAAGACATTGGCAGTTGACAAAGCCTTGCCCAACCCAACCATACACTCATCCTACACCGATAGATAAACTTACTGCATTAATCCCTATGTCACCCAATGGTTTGCTAAATGGCTTACTGATAGAACCCACACTGTAAAAGTAGCGACCAAATCCAGCTCCAGAGACAGACAAGTGGAGTACCTCAGGGTTCAGTTCCTGGGGGTCACTTCTTGTTTGGGCTACGTACAGGTCAACACTAAGGGACTCTGGCTAACAAGTTGCAGATGACTGCAAACTGGGAGCCAGCCATTGAATCCCAAATGATGGATGTGGATACTCAAGGGCCTTTGAGAAACAGAACTTGTGTTGGGAGCCATGGGCTCAGCTCAAATGCCAAGAAATGTATTGTTATCCTTTTGGAAAAAAAAAAAAAACATGAATTACCATATACACGATAGTGTAAAGCACACAACACAGAAAAAGTGTGATAAGAGACTCAGGGGACACAGACAGTGGTCAGTGGATAACCACATTGCCACAACACACAGGACAGTTCTCAGTGGCACACCACACCTCATCATCACCTCATCACATCCAGAGGGTTCATGTCATTCCACTCCACTGTACTCATCCCTCATTAGACCCATTATAGAATACAATGCCCCATTTGGTATGTGTACCTCTCAAGACAAAACTGGAAGGCCTCAGAAATACCTCACTAAGGCCTTTCACTAACCTAAATCAAGGAATCTATAATGACCTAATTATGCTGACCTATTTAAACCTGCCAGTTATACTCAGTCGTGATATGTCGATCTGTACTCTACAACTCTGCCCCTGGACATGGCACACAAACATGTCATCCCAATCCTCAGAGCTACACGCCCAGGATCTAAACCCCTTGTCATCACAATAAACAAAACATGTGAGGGGGATGGGTTCCTGACCTCCCCAGACTCTGGAATAGATTAGATTCCCCATATGTCGGTTAAGAGTGCCTCTTTGGACCTTCAAGGAGGAACCTTGATGATTGGATGGGAGAAGAAAAATTCAATTCAGGATCATTGGCCAGTCGCCCTGCTAGACAGGGACAGGTCCAGGGAAGTAAATAAATGAATATTCATAACCCTCTCAAAATTCTTTAGCTGGGGGTGCAATGTTGGATTGTATGTACTCTTTCGCCTCAACCCCTGTTCAGACTCACTTGGAATTGCAGGTAAAACCAAGCCCAGATTTACTTTTTTAATGAACATTTTTATGTCCATTAAAGTCTTTGTGAGGTCACCTTTCCTATAAGGAATGAATTTTAGTCCCCTACATAATAACTAAAATGTTCTTTATTAAGTGTTTCATTACTAACATTGTAAATACAAAAAACATCTAGTAAAAATTTGTTACCATCTACCTGTATTTCATCATGCTTAGTTTGGGTGGGGGGTATACCATCACTACTTAGTATCTCCCCCTCCCCTCCCCCCCTCCAGTAAAAATGTGACTGTTGGTACTCATTCTTTTTCATGAGTCTCTCAGACCTCCATAGTGGTGGGTATTCATCCTCGTTCTCATAGTCCCCCATTTCAATATTCCCATCATCACATCCATAGTTTTGATTCTCTTCATTAACTTCATTCATCTGCTTATTAAAATGAATAACATCATCTTGTCTATAGTTTCTAGGTTTTGGATAACGTGTTGTTTTTATACTCCTTACAGTCACACTCAAGCTTTCTTATCTTTCTTTGTACAATCTCATCACATTTCTAATCAATGTCATTTCTTATATTAAAATACCTCTCATTTTCTTCCTTAATAGTAAACACTAGGTCATCCTTTATACACTGGTCCAATACCTCAATTTCCTTACGTATTTCATCTTTATTCCTAATATTTTCTTTTATGATAGTTTTTAAAATTTCTATACCACAATTATTAAATACTTCTAACAATTTCTTTATGAAATAAAGTGCCTACATGAACATTGTTTGGATATTTCCATACATGTAAGCCTTTAGGTACAATTCTCTTTGCGACACATTCTCCAAAATAACTATTTTCAATGTCCAAAGTTCTGTATCTCAACATTAATTTTGAAATGTTACTTAATTTTACATTGAAAGAGTCATTGACAATGGGTTGCACACTTGCATTCTCATTAATTTTAATAGAATATTTTGATTGCAACCAGTCTCTAGTTTCTTTTAAATTTCTTTTAAAGTTTGTACCTGCCATTCTTTCTTTCCCAGGCTGTTGAGATTGCCCAGGTGTAATTTGCGACAAATCGCCATTCAAAGAAATTTGCAGGTTGTCCACTCCCCTTAGAACCCCAGGAGTTTGCTCAGAGTTGAAAGTTGAGTCCAAAATGCCTTCTCGGCCATTCGTTTCATTTTGTACGCCAAGTACACCACCTCCACCATTGTTCTCAAGCAGTCTCAGCTGCTTACTACTTCCTCCTTTAGATGGGCATTGCTTAAGGACGTTTGTACACAGTGAAACCATGGATTGGCTCAACGCCATCAGCATGTCAATCAATTCGGTCAACTGGTCTATCAGCTTTCACGCCTGGCCCACCTCATCCTGCCCTCTTGCTTCCTCAGGTAGATTAACTTTCTCCATCTCC